>NC_064920.1:201261122-201569372 GCF_023897955.1 Schistocerca gregaria | reverse complement strand
GGGATTTTCTCTGCCTCGTGACGGCTGGGTGTTGTGTGATGTCCTTAGGTTAGTTAAGTTTAAATAGTTCTAAGTTCTAGGGGACTAATGACCTAAGATGTTAAGTCCCATAGTGCTCAGAGCCATTTCACAGAAGTAACTGCTACCAGTGTTCCGCTATCATATAATCATACAATAAAGGATCCTTCTTGCTATGTATTCGCAATACATTACATTTGTCTATGTTTAGGGACAGTTGCCACTCCCTGCACCAAGTGCCTATCCACTGCAGATCTTCCTGCATGTGGCTGCAATTTTCTAATACTGCAACTTCTCTGTATACTACAGCATCATCCGCGAAAAGCCGCACGGAACTTCCGACACTCTCTACTATGTCATTTACATATATTGTGAAAAGCAATGGTCCCATAACACTCCCCTGTGGCACGCCAGAGGTTACTTTAACGTCTGTAGACGTCTCTCCATTGATAAGAACATGCTGTATTCTGTTTGCTAAAAACTCTTCAATTCAGCCACACAGCTGGTCTGATATTCCGTCGGCTCTTACTTTGTTTATCAGGCGACAGTGTGGAACTGTATCGAACGCCTTCCGGAAGTCAAGGAAAATGGCATCTACCAGGGAGCTTGTATTTAATATTTTCTGGTTATCATGATCAAATAAAGCGAGTTGGATCTCATACGACCGCTGTTTCTGAATCTACATCTACATCCACACTCCCCAAGCTACCTGGCGGTGTGTGGCGGAGGGTACCTTGAGTACCTCTATCGGTTCTCCCTTCTATTCTAGTCTCGTGATTGTTCGTGGAAAGATGGGTTGTCGGTATGCTTCTGTGTGGGCTCTAATCTCTCTGATTTTATCCTCACGGTCTTTTCGCGAGATATACGTAGTAGGTAGCAATATACTGCGTGACTCCTCAGTGAAGGTATGTTCCCGAAACTTTAACAAAAGACCGTACCGAGCTACTGAGCGTCTCTCTTGCAGAGTCTTCCACTGGAGTTTATCTATCATCTCCGTAACGCTTTCGCGATTACTAAATGATCCTGTACCGAAGCGCGCTGCTCTCCGTTGGATCTTCTCTATCTCTTCTATCAACCCTATCTGGTACGGATCCCACACTGCCGAGCAGTATTCAAGCAGTGGGCGAACAAGCGTACTGTAACCTACTTCCTTCGTTTTCGGATTGCATTTCCTTAGGATTCTTCCAATGAATCTCAGTCTGGCATCTGCTTTACCAACGATCAACTTTATATGATCATTCCATTTTAAATCACTCCCAATGCGTACTCCCAGATAATTTATGGAATTAACTGCTTCCAGTTGCTGACCTGCTATTTTGTAGCTAAATGATAAGGGATCTATCTTTCTATGTATTCGCAGAACATTACACTTGTCTACATTGAGATTCAATTCCCATTCCCTGCACCATGCGTCAATGCGCTGCAGATCCTCCTGCATTTCAGTACAATTTTCCATTGTTATAACCTCTCGATACACCACAGCATCATCTGCAAAAAGCCTCAGTGAACTTCCGATGTCATCCACAAGGTCATTTATGTATATTGTGAATAGCAACGGTCCTATGACACTCCCTTGCGGCACACCTGAAATCACTCTTACTTCGGAATACTTCTCTCCATTGAGAATGACATGCCGTGTTCTGTTATCTAGGAACTCTTCAATCCAATCACACAATTGCTCTGATAGTCCATATGCTCTTAATTTGTTCATTAAACTACTGTGGGGAACTGTATCGAACGCCTTGCTTAAATCAAGAAAACGGCATCTACCTGTGAACCCGTGTCTATGGAATCCATGTTGATTCCTACAGAGTAGATTCTGGGTTTCTAGAAATGACATGATACGCCTGCAAAAAACATGTTCTAAAATCCTACAACATATCGATGTCAGAGGCTTTTAGTTTTGGCATCTGTTCGACGACCCTTCTTGAAAACTGGAACTACCTGTGCCCTTTTCCAATCATTCGGAACCTTCCGTTCCTCTAGAGACTTGCGATACACGGCTGTTAGAAGAGGAGCAAGTTCTTTCGCGTATTCTGTGTAGAATCGAATTGGTATCGCGAATGACAGTTACCACAACATGACGTGTCGTTGTTGTTGTTGTGGTCTTCAGTACTGAGACTGGTTTGATGCAGCTCTCCATGCTACTCTATCCTGTGCAAGCTTCTTCATCTACCAGTACCTACTGCAACCTACATCCTTCTGAATCTGCTTAGTGTAGTCATCTCTTGGTCTCCCTCTACGATTTTTACCCTCCACGCTTCCCGCCAATACTAAATGGGTGATCCCTTGATGCCTCAGAACATGTCCTACCAACCGATCCCTTCTTCTAGTCAAGTTGTGCCACAAACGTCTCTTCTCCCCAATCCCATTCAGTACCTCCTCATTAGTTATGTGATCTACCCATCTAACCTTGATCATTCTTCTGTAGCACCATGTTAACAAATTTCTCTTCTTCAGAAACGCTTTCCTTGCCATTGCCAGTCTACATTTTATATCCTCTCTACTTCGATCATCGTCAGTTATTTTGCTCCCCAAATAGCAAAACTTCTTTACTACTTTAAGTGTCTCATTTCCTAATCTAATTCCCTCAGCATCACCTGACTTAATTTGACTGCATTCCATTATCCTCGTTTTGCTTTTGTTGATGTTCATCTTATATCCTCCTTTCAAGACACTGTCCATTCCGTTCAACTGTTCTTCCAAGTCCTTTGCTGTCTCTGACAGAATTACAATGTCATCGGCGAACCTCAAAGTTTTTATTTCTTCTCCATGGATTTTAATACCTACTCCGAACTTTTCTTTTGTTTCCTTTATTGCTTGCTCAATATACAGATTGAATAACATCGTGGAGAGACTACAACCCTGCCTCACTCCCTTCTCAACCACTGCTTCCCTTTCATGTCCCTCGACTCTTATAACTGCCGTCTGGTTTCTGTACAAATTGTAAATAGCCTTTTGCTCCCTGTATTTTACCCCTACCACCTTCAGAATTTGAAAGAGAGTATTCCAGTCAACATTGTCAAAAGCTTTCTCTAAGTCTACAAATGCTAGAAACGTAGGTATGCCTTTCCTTAATCTAGCTTCTATGATAAGTCGTAGGGTCAGTATTGCCTCACGTGTTCCAATATTTCTGCGGAAGCCAAACTGATCTTCCCCGAGGTCGGCTTCTACTAGTTTTTCCATTCGTCTGTTAGTATTCGCGTTAGTATTTTGCAGCTGTGGCTTATTAAACTGATAGTTCGGTAATTTTCACATCTGTCAACACTTGCGTTCTTTGGTATTGGAATTATTATATTCTTATTTCTCCTGTCTCATACATCTTGCTCACCAGATGGTAGAGTTTTGTCAGGACTGGCTCTTCCAAGGCTGTCAGTAGTTCTAATGGAATGTTGTCTACTCCCGGGGCCTTGTTTCGACTCAGGTGTTTGAGTGATCTGTCAAACTCTTTACACTGTATCATATCTCCCACTTCATCTTCATCTACATCCTCTCCTATTTCCATGATATTGTCCTCAAGTACATCGCCCTTGTATAGACCCTCTATATACTCCTTCCACCTTTCTGCTTTCCCTTCTTTGCTTAGAACTGTGTTTCCATCTGAGCTCTTGATATTCATTCACTTGTAGTTAGCATGTGTAAACGTTACAGAGCTTTTGCAGCCGCATTCCAGACGTCTCCGCCGTGAGTGTACGTGTCTGTTTTGACGCTCCAGACGTGTGGTCCCGCAGCGCAGGTGGTACGTCAAGAGGACACGGCGCGGCGCAGTCTGATCCCCACCTCCCCTCTAACCTCCACAGCCACCCACGCTTGATTGATGACGGCGCTAACTCAGTGCGCACGCCGCAGCGTAACTCTCGCCCGGAATGAAATATTATCATTCATGCGCTGCCGTCCTCGCTTTTGAATGTATTGCGGCTCATTGTACTCGCGCCGTAACTGCTGCGTGCATGAGCTGGCGGCTAACAGGTTACTACCAGCAACAGTCTTGCAGCGCGGCCTGAATGGCGCTAATGTAGTCGACGGCGGAAGAATAAATGCGCTCTGCCTCTAAATGTCAAAGGAGTACAATCGGTGCTGTGTGATGCAAATTCTCGTTCCAAGTGCTTTCGCGTAAACTGCAGCGCAATACACCTGCTTTGAAACAAAGTTTTACGTAATGTGGGGGTAGGCCTCCAACGTGGTGTAACGTCAAGAGATTGTCGTCGAATCTAATATCGTGTTCGTGAACTTACACCTATACCACGCACGCCATTTGTCGTTTTAATCTACAGGGGTTGGATGAAAATATGGTAACACCACCAGGCAGATATTAGCCAAGCGTCTACATTAGCCACAGCGTCCACAAAAATGGTTCAAATGGCTCTGAGCACTATGGAACTTAACATCTGTGGTCATCAGTCCCCTATAACTTAGAACTACTTAAACCTAAGTAACCTAAGGACAGCACACACATCCATGCCCGAGGGAGGATTCGAACCTGCGACCGTAGCGGTCGCGCGGTTCCAGGCTGAAGCACAGCGTCCAGAGAAAAGCCACCCACACAGGCCTGTGCCTGCACGCCACCAGCCATCATCATCCTCCAAAGAGGCGCACAGTATTACAAACATTGATGCATCGTGCAAGAGTAATATCAGACGACGATAACCTGCCCCATGAACCTGAGCTACCTACGCAAGGTTTTCAGGAATAACGGCTACAGCGCCCATCAAGTGAAAGAAGTGATTTCTGGAAAATATCAGAATAAGACCACCGACGAAGAGCAGGAAAACTGAAACGTCACCTTAGAGAAATCAGTGAATTACTGTGCTGATAAACCCCCTTACGTTATTTGATTTTCAAACAGCTGAGCAAAACTGAACGTACTCAAACATTTCTCTCTTTACTTATTTTGATCATCACTAAACTGACACACAATATTTTTAGCGCAACGCAATCTGACTTTTAATAATCCCTACAAAAGAATGGCCCTGACTAACAATAACCTATAACTTTCATGAATCGCTTACCTCTAAAAAATCTTCGTTACTCGAACTACTGCAATACAGGGAGCGCCAATACTGCCAGCTAAATAAAAGATTCTAACTGCTGAAAGGACTAACTACTGATAGACATAGTCAGCAAATGAAAGATTTTGATAGAGAATAAGCAATGTATTTACCTTAATAATGTTCCAAAGTCATCATATATATATTTCAGTTCATGATATCCAATATTACAAAGTTACTCTGTCTGGGGAACACATGTCCAGATCGTGCGATCTTAAAATTCTCCATCTCTCTCCCCACATCCACCACTGCTGGCGGCTCACCTCCAACTGCGCAACGCTACGCGCTGTTCACACCCAACAGCGCAACAATACAGTATTAAATATTCCAGCAATGCAAACCAGCCACATACGGCACACAGCACAAACAGTGATTTTCATACCAAACAAAATTTGCTGACATTCTGTGGCTCTGTCTCGGATAAGGTAAGCCGCCTGTTGAAAAGACACAAGATCAAATCGATCTTCAGGCCACCAACGAAAATCCATCAATTACTGAGAACAGTTAAATACGCACCAGCGCTCAGAACACATGGAGTTTACGAAATACCTTGTGAGTGTGGCCAGAAGTACATCGGACAAACAGTGCGGACTGTGGAACAACGCAGGAAAGAACATGAGAGGTAGTATCGCCTACGCTATCCAGAGAAATCTGCGTTAACTGAGCATGCGTTAGAAAAGGTTCACCACATAAAATTTGACGATACCTCTGTCGTGGCTCGCACTAACGGCTTCTGGGACTGTTTAATAAAGGAAGCTATTGAAATTAAAATTACCGCAAACACCCTGAATAGAGACGGAGGCTTGCATCTCAGCGCTGCGTGGGATCCAGCGATCGTGGGGTTGAAGAGGGCATATCGAACGCCGACTCAAAACATGCCCATATATGGCAATGTCACAGGCACCAGTGACGTCACAGCCGGCAGCTAGCATATGTAAGGGCGCACCAACAGCCCACTGGCAGTCATAACACTTGACAATGACCAAGGAGTGCTTGGCCGAAAGCTAGTGTAGTTTTAAGCAAGTTTTTATTCAATGTTATCGCCGCGAGACTCTGCATTCATACATTAGCCAGCAGGTATCGTTGTCATATTTAATCACGAACAGCACCTGTACAATGTTCTCAATACCTTGCAAGTGTCACTCATGGTCAGAACGGTGATCTGTTTAGCTGAAGATGCATTACGTCACATCTGAGCCGATCGGAAAGAGGTTGGTGCTCTTACGGTTGGTGCTTGCGTAACCAAGAGAACAAAAGTGTTTGGTATCTGCTGAAGCACCGTATTGAAGATTTATAGCCCTGTAAGTACAATGTTTAGGTTTTTTTATTGGTAACGCCACCTCTGTATGAAAATCACTGGCTGTGCCGTGTGCAGTCTGTGGCTAGTTTGCATTGTTGTCTGCCATTGTAGTGTTGGGCAGGTGCAGGTTAACAGCGTGTAGCGTTGCGCAGTTTGAGGTGAGCCGCCAGCACTGGTGGATGTGGGGAGAGAGATGGCGGAGTTTTGAAATTTGTAAGACTTTATATCATGAACTGCTATATACATTATGACTTTTGAACACTATTGAGGTAAATACATTGTTTGTTCTCTATCAAAATCTTTCATTTGCTAACTATGCCTATCAGTAATTAGTGCCTTCAGTAGTTTGAATCTTTTATTTAGCTGGCAGTATTGGCGCTCGCTTATTGCAGTAGTTCGAATAACGAAGGTTTTTGTGAGGTAAGTGATTCATGAAAGTTATTGGTTAATGTTAGTCAGGGCCATTCTTTTGTAGGGATTATTGTAAGTCAGATCGCGTTGCACTAAAAAATATTGTGTGGCAGTTTAAGCACAGTCATGTATAATTTTTCTAGGGGGACGGTTCATATGTCGACCCTAAGCCGAGGATACCTTACTGGAATCTTCTGATTTTTTCTTGTAGTTTGTGTAATTAGCGTAGATTTTGTTTATTGCTAGCGCGTAATTGTAGAGAGAATCTCCTTTGTAGTTGCAGTCTTTCATTGTTGTACAGTAAAACAGGTGTGTCACTCATGTAAATTTTCACCAAGTATTTCGCAGGTGCGCTTGCAATTAACTAGATATTATTTTCAGTGCTATGTTAATGTGTTCTCTTATTTTGCTCTTCAAATTGTGTTTTTCTGTGTTGGCGTGTGAAATATTGTGACAATAATGGCGTGTGAAAAACGTAATACTAGGCTCCAAAGTAAACTGAGAAATGACAGTGAAGACGAAAGCAGTGTGTTAGCGCCACCATGTATTGAATTAACTAATGTTCAAAGTAGTAATTTGGTAATTGTGCATAGGGAAATGGAGCGGGCTACAAACAATGGTGTAAACAGTGAAACAATTAGTGAACAGGGAAGCATTATCGATCGATCGGTCGGCAACAGCTCGCCTCAGGATTCCGAAATGACAGGACACACTCTTGCAAATACTGTAGATCCAGGTTTTGCGTCTTCACCGTTTTCTCAAATAAATCAAGACACATTTTCTGCTTTTCAAAATGCGAATATTGCCGGTTCAAATGCACTGCCGAATAGCACTGAGGAACATGTTCCAGACACCAGTGCACTGTTACTACAGTTAATGCAACAAATAGGACAAAGGCTACAAAAGTTAGACACAACGCTTGAGCAAAATCAGAAACAAATGGGACAAAATCTTACAAAGTTAGAAACAATGGAACAAAATCTTCAAAAGTTAGACACAATGGAACAACACCAGAGACAAACACAGCAACAGTTAGACACAATGGAACAAAATCAGAGACAAACACAGCAACAGCTTCGAAAGTTAGACACCGCGCTTGAACAAACACGCGAAGATTTAACTAATGAGTTACATAAAATCGAATCGAATCGAAATGTCAAAAAGTCTGTACTGACGTAAAAACACAAATTTGTGAGCATTTCCGACCTATTTTTTCTCGGCCTGAAAATGCATTACGGAATCACGAAGCAGCCAAAAAGGACTGCAAACCATTGTTCATGAAAATCATGAGACCTTGTGGCCTAAAATTGACTCAGTTGCATTTACCGATTCGGTTACGCTACTTGCAAAAACTCAGGAAAACTTAAAGAACACAGTAGATACGATTTCAGCACAAATGGACACTCTTAAACTGGTTCAGAAAAATACACAGAGGAAATAATTTCACTATCGGATAAAGTAGCCGTACTTTCAGATCAGTTCACTAACTTATCTACAAACGTAGATGATGATCTGAATGACACAAGACCTGTAGCCTTTACGGACACTGAAGAGTATGAACAAATTAGAAAATTCAAACAAAATCAAAATCAAATCAATACACAGTACAAAAGAGAAATCCGGGAAGTACAAGATTATTTGGCACAAGTGATACAAGAATTACATATTTCAGAGGACACTCGCGCTCCAATACGGGAAGAGGGACATAGAAATACGGAACACCCACAAAATAATAACACAGGACACTTCGGAAATTATGAAAGAAATTGGCAAGGCGCATTGGATTTTGAGATGGAACCGTCGAAACGAGGTAACAATGAGCGATGTGCGACTCGTCGACACGATGATTTGGACTATAAGCTGTTCATTACTACACGTAAATTCAAAACATTTAAGAATTCTGACAACGACAAGCATGGCTTCATCAATTCTCTCATTGTTATCCTCCCAACTGGTCATTGGAGCACAGATTAGAATTTATGTGTGGCTACTTAGAGAATGAACCAGCCGAAAGAATGCGATCGGTCATTCACTATTGTCACTATTGTCACAGTGAAGGAGAATTTTGTCATGCCTTCCACTCAGCATATTAGTCTCAAGCTACACAAGACCGAGTAAAACATAGCATCATAATGATGAAACGTTTCGAACAATCTCAATTTTCCAGTCTTGTGAAATATTTTAAAGACATGTTGCACAAGAATCAGTACCTGTCAAACCCATACAGCCCCTCAGAACTCATCCGCATTTGCTTAATTAAATTACCTAAACATTTACGACATATTATTTTGGCAGGACGGTGTAAAGACGACATTGAAGCTTTTCAGGGACTCTTACAAGAATTAGGTATTGACACTGACAATCGCGGAACGTGAAAAAAGGAACACAACAATTATATGTCACATCTGTCGCAATTCCGTGATTAAAGAAATAATAGCTGGACACCATGTAATCATAGAAACAGACAATATGGCAACAAGAACTATTATTATCATGGGAGACAGAATAACTTCAGACGCAATGGTCCACCGTGCAGTTACAATTCAGGGAGAAATTCTCCACCACTTAACCGACAAGAAAGAAACTACAGGAACTACCGACATGACGACAGACGATATAATCATAACAACAGACCTGAATTTCATCAGAGCTCTCGGGGTTCAAACAGAGCTGGGCCCTCTCGGCAAGGTGAATCCCAATAACGACGCACGCCAACAAAGAGATAGCAGACAATGACTGGCACCGCTGGCAGTCACGTGCGCCGGTTGGCTCAGAGAAAAATAACTTAGACGCTCACCTTGAGAAAAATTTGAGCGTTCTTTACCGATGTACCATATACCACATAATAATTCCGTTGAAGTTGGAGCACTGCATAGTAGGAAGAGTAAGGGTTTACACCACATTTCACATGTAAAACCGTTTATTGAAAGATAATCTGCTTTTTAACTTAGTCTTTGCAATAAAATTTTTCACTTCACGCTGCTAGTACAATTTGTCACACTGAGAAACAGTTAACATGTAACAATGTTTTGAAGTTAACTATCCAGTCTAGAACCTAGGGAACAGATTTAGACAGTATTTACGAGTGCATTGTTATAGTGAACAGACGACATAGTGTTATTGTGTGTGTACACTCTTGCTTGTTAGTTGCACGATTACGTAACGCCTATAAGGCTCACATACTTAGAACATTTACCAGTACTGGTAATGGGATTTTAATAAAACATTTCGGTTTACTTGAAAATACATTCTGGATTTAAAGTACTTTCTGCGAGATACCAGATGACACTTAGTTTATGTGACAGCTACATGATTTCATCACGACGCTACTAATGAGTGACAATTTACAATGTTGCTTTTGCAGTGTTTCTGCTTTGTATCTGCACAGTTTTTCTGAATTCTTCTGCAAAGGAAAACATGTTTTAGTAGTAACTTTTGTGGTATAGCTACAATGAGACAGCCTCTTCCGTAGCACAACAATACGGTACATTACAGTACTTTCTTGATCACAGTAAGGTACATAATAACTACGATATCTATACGCAAAGCATTTCAGTTTCGCTTATGATGAGGTAAGTACATTGACTTCAGCAGAACTTTGCTTACAGAGGACGATAACTATGACACTTCCACAGAATTATCTTACAGCAAACCGCACATTTAGCGCTACAGAGCACGCATTTGAGTGATTAATTTTGTACTTAAAACATTTATTTTTAAAGATATTTGAAGTACAATGATACAAAGATTTTCTGTGATACATTTCATTTCATTGCTGTAATCTGTAACATATGAGGGTATAATTACATTAATCCCCAGGGTGGTACACGCTTACTTTGTGTACGATGTGTGTGGCAAGCACAAGGAGCCCTAGTTAATACGGTATTTGCTTATACAACTTTACACATCGGTACCATATATGTCTAACACATAATTTCACAGCTATCTGATCAGTTAACTGAGAGAGACAAACATTTTTTTTACTACATCACTGACAGATGTTTGTGTAATTACACATTTGGATAACTTCACACTTACGAAAATTGTATTTTGTCTGTACTATGTGAACCCTTCGTATTTTTTTGGAACCTTTGTGATACTATGAGAGCTTTGAATGATGTATTTGGCATGAGATCATGATTTTTAAAGTACGTTTGAGGTAGATGATACTATTAAAATGAGCAGAGAATTTTCTTTAGGTTTTGAAATTATTGAAGGAAGCTACGACGATTTTGAGATTTGGTTGAGGTTTTATGATGTTATGATGACGATGTGTATTACGCTGTTGAGATATGTTTATGATCAGTAAGCTGATGCTATATGAGGAATTTGATTATGCTACGTATTTATTATGATGAAATATTGAAGAAGTGTCTACGAATATAAATATGTGTAATAAAGCAAGGAATAATGAGTAGTGGTTAGGGACTCAGTTTTGTGAAAAAGGATGTTGGAAACCGAGAATCGTACTTTAAGAGTTATAAAATGTGTGTATATGCGTGAATGTATCACTATGCTGGCGAAAATTTTTTTGGACACTGTTATATTTACAAGATTTTGTTTCTACAGATATGCAACCCAATTCTCGACCTGTGAAATTTTGAAATGAGACTGTCACTATAGTGCAAACTGGTGTCGTAAATATTTCGGTAAGAGAGTTAAGTGACCACCTTCACATAATATGTCATGGACACCCAGCTGCGCGACAGTCGCCTGGAAAAAAGCCATTAGTGTGTGCCTTTCAGAGGCACAGGTTGAGGAAAAAAAAAGGAGGCCATTATCCTCGCTGTTGACATTCCTTTGTAGAAAGCATCGCAAATACGACACGCTCAAACTTGAAAACATATGATTATACTGTGGAACTCTTCATTTATGATATTTACAAAATTGCCAAAACTTCGACTGACTCTGCTGTGAGTTTGCTCTGTTGTGGCCCATTACCTGTCTGCATGTCAAGAGTCAGTACTGTCTTTCTGTTGGAAGGACAACACTACTTCCTCAAGACTGCATGGAAATCCACTACTTCCATGTGCATTTTCTTTTACTGCACAGACATTGAGAAAAACACTGCTATTTTACTGTGATGAACGACCAGGATTGTCTTTATGGACTGTGAGAAAATTTTAGCTTTTGACCAAAATTGTATCGATAAGTGTGTGCATTTGATTTCTTTGTTATTGTAATTATAATTATGAAACAATTTTTCAAATCTGTATTGGCCAGTGCCCAAAAAAATTTGTAAAAATTTATGTGGGGAGCATGGGGGCTATGTAAGTAGGCTATTTAGGTTTTTTTATTGGTAACGCCAGCTCTGTATGAAAATCACTGGCTGCGATGTGTGTGGCTAGTTTGCATTGTTGTCTGCCAATGTAGTGCTGGGCAGGTGGATGTTAACAGTGCGTAGCGTTGCGCAGTTGGAGGTGAGCCGCCAGCAGTGGTGGATGTGGGAAGAGAGATGGCGGAGTTTTGAAATTTGTAAGACTGGATGTCATGAACTGCTATACACGTTATGACTTTTGAACACTATTGAGGTAAATACATTGTTTGTTCCCTATCAAAATCTTTCATTTGCTTACTATGCATATCAGTAGTTAGTGCCTTCAGTAGTTTGAATCTTTTATTTAGTTGGCAGTAGTGGCGCTCGCTGTATTGCAGTAGTTCGAGTAACGAAGATTTTTGTGAGGTAAGTGATTTGTGAAAGGTATAGGTTAATGTTAGTCAGGGCCATTCTTTTGTAGGGATTATTGAAAGTCAGATTGCGTTGCGCTAAAAAATATTGTGTGTCAGTTTAAGCACAGTCATGTACAATTTTTCTAGGGGGAGGTTTCACCGCATACAGGAGTTTCATTTTGTCAGACAATGCGGACGTGCTGCGAAGCGCGCTGGAGGCGAGTGGTATACGTTTCGCTGCCGAGTATGATGATTCGCAGAGGAGATGTGATTCCGTGCGGATTCGTGAAAGCCGGAATTGTGTGTGTTTTCTTAACCACACATTTGCTGCAATAGCGCTACACAGTTAACCTCACAAATGGCCGGTCCCCCGCGACACTAGGCAGGTGGTTGAATCGCACTGCAAATCTGCCATCAGAATGCTCCGACGGATGTTCCAATTCCGGCGATGTCCGAAATACATTGTGACGTGCAGTAGGGTCAACCGCTAATCCCGCACTTGCAATTTCTACAACAGTGGCTACAGTTTCAACACCGACAACAGTTGCTGCACCTGAATCGACAACTACAATTTCAGCAGTGATAATGGGCCCAGAAGAAACAGTTTCAGCTCCTGCAACAACTACAGCAGCAGCAGGTCAGTCAACAAGTCAGCCAACACTGTGAACCTAACAAATGGTTCAAATGGCTCTAAGCACTATGGGACTAATACCATCGAATGTAAACAACAGTCCAGTCACTGGGCCTGTGTTTATCTGTTCAAAAAATGGGTCTGAGCACTATGGGACTTAACATCTATGGTCATCAGTCCCCTAGACTTACAACTACTTAAACCTAACTAACCTAAAGACATCACACACATCCAGGACATTAACTCAAGCTAGTTATCACGATTTTCCGCGCACTCATACGTACATTTACAGCTCCCGCAAATGTCTGCCAGATCTGCAGGCCTTGCAGCTTTTGCTAGATGGTAATAGAGGTATCACTGGAAAAATTCATCGTTTTTGAAACATTTGTTATAGTCTCTTGTTTCTCAGGCGCTAGGTAACATTCAGCGTCTCATTGTTTTTGGTAGCAAATGATTCACAAGGTCCTTGACGAGTCTGCAGATGATGAGAACGAAATATTCAATGACAATTTACATTACACGTTTATAGTACTATATTCGCAGATTGTCTGAGGAAGGATTTCCTGCAGGTAAATCAGGAAATCATTACGAGTATGTTTCAAATGGTTCAAATGGCTCTGAGCACTATGGAACTTTCTGAGGTCATCAGTCCCCTAGAACTTAGAACTACTTATACCTAACTAACATAACAACATCATATACATCCATGCCCGAGGCAGGATTTGAACCTGCGACCTTAACAGCAGCGCGGCTCCAGACTGAAGCGCCTAGGACTGCTCGGCCACAGCAGCCGGCTGTGTTATTGAAACTACGGTACTTTACCTTAGGAACGAAATGCCACCTCTTTTCATACATCTAACGAAGCAACCGAACACTGTTCACGCTTTCACCATTGAAGTAAATAAATCTTCGCCGACAATACTGCAGATGGATTCCACTACTAGTCAGCTGATACAGATGTTATTTTCAATATAATGACTCCATCGCTGTTTGTATTATCTATGGTCTTTGTTTGTGAGGGTACCAATAACGATTCTGCACGATGTATCTATTTTTATCCTTTATCCTTAAATCCACTGGTTTTGCTACAAAGTTCAGTGCTGCTTGTGAGTTTTCAATTTTGGAAGTACTCACCAACTCGCTGTTTTATGGCCCCTGAGATAGAGGCTGTGGCGATCCTACAAGCTCTCCAGTTTTTCAATTAACTTGGACCTAACCACCACCTTCATCGTATCTGACTTGTAATTAGTACTATCATCTCTGAACACCAAAGCAATACGGAAGGACAACAAATCTCTCCTCAGTGTTTCATGGAGTAAGGCAAATAACATCGATGATGGTTATTGGTTTCATTAAGAATGACGAATCTGTGCTATTAGAGACAAGTATGTTATTAGCCTATCTATTGAGTTCATTGCTGTAACACACATAACAAGTGAGTCACGAGACTGTATTAAACAAGAACTCATCACACGCATTGATAGAAGTCAAAGTAGACAAAAGAATAGGGAAGGGACCAAATTATTGGCTCTTGCGTAATCACATCTGAAATCAAAGGTCTTTGGACAGAAGTTTTCACCGATGTATGCATCAATGAACAGAAGAGCATACGTTCAGATATAAAATGTGTGAGTGCTCTCTCTACATATTTTACTTTTGCGTAATGTATTGTGAGAGCTGCTACAAACACTGCATATCTCAGAATAAAACATTGATAGTTAACCAGTTATACACTCCTGGAAATGGAAAAAAGAACACATTGACACCGGTGTGTCAGACCCACCATACTTGTTCCGGACACTGCGAGAGGGCTGTACAAGCAATGATCACACGCACGGCACAGCGGACACACCAGGAACCGCGGTGTTGGCCGTCGAATGGCGCTAGCTGCGCAGCATTTGTGCACCGCCGCCGTCAGTGTCAGCCAGTTTGCCGTGGCATACGGAGCTCCATCGCAGTCTTTAACACTGGTAGCATGCCGCGACAGCGTGGACGTGAACTGTATGTGCAGTTGACGGACTTTGAGTGAGGGCGTATAGTGGGCATGCGGGAGGCCGGGTGGACGTACCGCCGAATTGCTCAACACGTGGGGCGTGAGGTCTCCACAGTACATCGATGTTGTCGCCAGTGGTCGGCGGAAGGTGCACGTGCCCGTCGACCTGGGACCGGACCGCAGCGACGCACGGATGCACGCCAAGACCGTAGGATCCTACGCAGTGCCGTAGGGGACCGCACCGCCACTTCCCAGCAAATTAGGGACACTGTTGCTCCTGGGGTATCGGCGAGGACCATTCGCAACCGTCTCCATGAAGCTGGGCTACGGTCCCGCACACCGTTAGGCCGTCTTCCGCTCACGCCCCAACATCGTGCAGCCCGCCTCCAGTGGTGTCGCGACAGGCGTGAATGGAGGGACGAATGGAGACGTGTCGTCTTCAGCGATGAGAGTCGCTTCTGCCTTGGTGCCAATAATGGTCGTATGCGTGTTTGGCGCCGTGTAGGTGAGCGCCACAATCAGGACTGCATACGACCGAGGCACACAGGGCCAACACTCGGCATCATGGTGTGGGGAGCGATCTCCTACACTGGCCGTACACCTCTGGTGATCGTCGAGGGGACACTGAATAGTGCACGGTACATCCAAACCGTCATCGAACCCATCGTTCTACCATTCCTAGACCGTCAAGGGAAGTTGCTGTTCCAACAGGACAATGCACGTCCGCATGTATCCCGTGCCACCCAACGTGCTCTAGAAGGTGTATGTCAACTACCCTGGCCAGCAAGATCTCCGGATCTGTCCCCCATTGAGCATGTTTGGGACTGGATGAAGCGTCGTCTCACGCGGTCTGCACGTCCAGCACGAACGCTGGTCGAACTGAGGCGCTAGGTGGAAATGGCATGGCAAGCCGTTCCACAGGACTACATCCAGCATCTCTACGATCGTCTCCATGAGAGAATAGCAGCCTGCATTGCTGCGAAAGGTGGATATACACTGTACTAGTGCCGACATTGTGCATGCTCTGTTGCCTGTGTCTATGTGCCAGTGGTTCTGTCAGTGTGATCATGTGATGTATCTGACCCCAGGAATGTGTCAATAAGGTTTCCCCTTCCTGGGACAATGAATTCACGGTGTTCTTATTTCAATTTCCAGGAGTGTACATTTTATTCCCTTCCAAACCACTGAAGATGCCTAAAGTTGGGTGATACATCACACACAAAATAAAATTCATTTACAAAAACGATGAATGTCGGCCCCCGCAGCTTAGGCATAATCGTGTCTGGCTGTCATGTAAAGAATCCAAGATAAGTGGTCGGTACTGCCAGAGGTTTTACCTTGGTGGCAGTACTGGGAAGGGGTGCACGGTGCGCCGTGAGGCCGACTGAAGAACTACTTATGTGAGCCTGGGAAGCCTGCAAACGCCAGCAGTGTGTTGACGCCATACCCCTCCATATCGCATCAAATGATGCCAGAAGATGACAGGACGGCCGGTCTGCATCGGCGTGGACGCCTGACCATGGAGTTACTTTCATTTTTAAAAGGCGAGTGATGGTTATTGTTGCCTACAAGACAAATTGCATCTAAGTAGCAACTGAGAAAGATTGTCTTTAAACGTTAACAGTCCAGAAGAACAGAAAGTTGGCTTCATCTATTTCTTGACGCTTGTGAGGATTTCTTGGTAAGGGCGAAGCACTGAGCTGTACAACATCGAGATTCGGCGATAGTGGCCAATTAACTTCAGCAGTGCCTCAGGAAAGTGTTCAATCTTTATAATAATGAAATCAAGACCCAAGCTGTCGAGAGGCGATGATATACGTCAACGGGGACTGTTCAAAATGTATGCCTCGATCGGGATTTCCTGCTTACATGGTAGACGCTCTATCGATCTGAGCCACCGAGGGCACAGAGGATAGTGCGACTGCAGGCATTCATCCCTTGAACGCTCCCCGTGAGACTCACATTCCCAGCTTAACGTCCACACACTGCATTCGTAGTGTCCCTGCCCATTACACTCATTACTCGCGGCAGACAATCTTACCGTCCCGTAAGAGTTCGGGCAATGCGTGTGCATCCAGCACAGAAGGAGGAGGTCAATGACCGGTTAGCCTTAACTGTATGAAGGCATGTCCGAAAGAACAGATACCATCTTCATATATTATAATAATGATGTGGCAAAAAAAAACTTGTTCAAATATTCAGTTATATCTTGATAAGATTTCAAAGCGGTGCAGAGATTAGCAAATTGCCTTAAATATTCAAAAATGAGCAATTTTGCAGTTTAAGAAACGAGAAAACATAGTACTCTATGGCTTTAATTTCGATCTGTGACAACAGGTCAGAGTATTAAAATTACGAGGTTATGAAATAGAATGATAACGTAGCTCGGTCCCAGGTTAGGCAAGTAATAGAAATCAGTTTACAGGGACGATACTGCAAAGGAAATGGTTTATAAAATGATTGTACTGGCCTTCTTAGAATATTACTCAAGTGTGTTGAACCATTCCAAATAGGAGAAACGGAGGACTATTGGAAATGTACAAAGAACGACAGCGTGAATAGTCGCAGATTGTTTGAGCCATAGGAGTGCGACACGAAGAAGCTGAAGAATCGGAACAGGGCAGACACTCGAGGACAGCAGCAGAGTATGCCGAGCAGACCACACTTACAAAGTTCTCAGGGCCACCATAAAGTGACGATGGAAATGGACACGAGTGTTTGGCGCCATTGGCCGGGAGGCTCCTGACGGGTCAGGTCCAGCCCCCGTGGTGCATTCGACACCACATTGGGTGACCCGAGCGCCGGATAGGGATGAAATGATGATGAAGACAACACAACACCCAGTGCCCGAGCGGAGAAAATCCCCGACCCAGCCGGAAATCGAACCCGGGCCCCTTAGGACGGCAGTCCATCACGCTGACCATTCAGCCAACGGGGTGGACAGCAAGTGAGGATTCAAGAAATATACACAGTACAGCGTCCTACGTGTCGCTCCCGTAACGACCGCGGAGAAAAGGTTAAACTGATTACGACTCGCATAGAGGTATTCAAGCAGCCTTTCTTTCCGCGCTTCAGATGCAAATGGAACAAGAAGAAACCTGAATACTTTCTGAGACATAAAAAGCGACGCACTACGGAGGAATGATCCGAATGGAATGGAAATCGGTAGATGTGATGTACATGTATGAGCAAACAAGTGATTACAATTTCAGAAAAACTGGATGATTTATTCAAGAAAAAGACCTTCACAGATTGAGCAAGTGAATAACGCATTGGTCCACCTCCGAACCTTAAGACTGCAGTTAATCGGATTGTCATTGACAGATAGAGCTGTTGGATGCTCCCTGAGGGATATCATGCCAAGACGATCTCGGTTTGCGGAAGGCCGTTATACACCAGATTCCGTGCCAATGTACGAAGACTTATATTGTATTGGACAGACAGTGTGCACCATCGAAGATCGTTGCCGAGAACATCAGAGGCACACTTGACTTGGGTACCCCAACAAATCGGCGGTCGCAGAGCACTATTTGTCTGAAAATCACGAAATGGACTACCAACATACCAGGGTCTTGGCACAGACATCTAAATACTGGGACAGCGTCGTTAGAGAGGCTATCGAAATTCGTACCAGGGACGGAATCATCAACCGAGATTGCGGCTACAACCTCAGCAGGGCATGGGAACCAGCATTGAGTCTAATTAAAAAGACTCTCTGCAAAGGAAACGAACGGGCGACTAGGGCGGACGAGGCAATTGCACCGACGCCACCACAGACGCCGACGCTAGCGTCTCAGCAACCGCTGACGCACGGGCGCGGACCACGGAGAGAGCACTTCGCGAGGGGAGGGGATTTAATACGGCCGACCGCTCTCAGGAGCTCAGTTCGTCAGCGCACAAGACGATGGCGACATGTCTGATCGCCTAAATATTGTGCCCGTTGAACACTATAGACCGGCAGTACACTCATGGACTGTTCGAGCAAGAAATACGTCGGGAAAACTGAAGAATCACATCCCAAATTCTGTTCAACTGGCTCGTTAGATCGTCAAAATCCTGAGCTGGTTGCAGGGCCCTGACCATAATGCTCCGAAGTTCTCAGTTTTGGTGTGATCTAGCTTCCTTGCTGGCCAAGGTAGGTTTTGGCAACCACGAAGACAAACAGGAGAACTCTCACCTTGTGCGGACTGAGATTATCTTGACTAAGTGCAAGCCCAGGATGGTTGCCCTGAAAGGTAACAAAACGAGGCGTGCGGTATCGTCGACGTACCGCAGTGCTGTTAAGATGCCGCGGATAGGAACCATCTGCATGCCAACCAACACTCCTGGCTATTGCCGTATGGCGGGCGACAGTCTGGTTGGTATCTCATCGGTATCCGGGCCTCTCCAGACACATCTCCACTGGTCATTGGGACTTAGTTCGAAGCGGGACTCATCACTGAAGACAGTTCTACCCCAGTCAGTGAGATTCTGGGCCGAATGTGCTAGTCACCGATGCAAACGCTCTTGTTGGTGTACAGAGGTCAATGGCTCTCCGCCCCTTTCTGTGACCTGTCTGTAAATGGTGCTTACGGTCAGTGAAGCACCAGCTACACATCGGCTCAGTGATGCTTGTGGAGCTCCGTGTGCCTCTCTGGCGATAGCTTGGTCTTCACGTTCTGTCATGTCTCTAGGTCGACTGCTTCCTTCCTGATGCTGCAATCGGTCATGGTCAACATCATCCAGGTGTGGCAAAGCTCCTATTCAAATGTCGAGCGATTCGCCGTTTGTTCCAACCGGATTCGTTGAACTCAACTGCACGTCACCTTCCAAATGCTGGCACTTGCGCATATTGTTCAAGCGCCCATCTGCGAGGCGTAGTTCCTGTCCAAATGAGTATACACAATGAAATTCTCAAGGACTTCCTGCCCTGGTATTGACACGTCCCTCGAGGAGGTTAGGAGGGTGGCATGACGTGTGTTGACTAGGTCTCGTCCACCCAAGAGTAATGTAACAGCAGCAGAGAGGGCTGCTTTACGCTCTCTCAAAGTTGATCCTGGTATTGGTATTTTACCTGCGGACAGGGGCAATGCCACCGTTGTTTTAAATAAACAGAATTATGTACAAAAGATGCAACATTTAGTATCTGATTCAGCGTATCGCAGTATCGATGCTGACCCCACAAAAAATCTTGAAAGCAAGGCCAACGGCCTCCTGAAGAAAAGTGATTTGTCGCAGAACACTGTCAAGAATCTTAACACCTATAGTGCTGTGTCCCCTAGGTTATATGGTCTTCCGAAGGTTCACAAAGAAGGGGTTCCTTTCCGTCCTATAGTGAGTAATATCGGCGCTCCGACATATCGTGTAGCCAAGCACCTTGCTTCTCTGTTGAGTCCACAAGTAGGTCGGTGTGAACATCATATCAGGAAATAAGCTCATTTTTTACGTCGTTTGGAGGGACTGCAGTTGAATGACTCTGATATTTTAGTGAGTTTCGATGTGGTCTCTCTCTTCACTCGTGTTCCTTTGTCTGAATCGTTGCGGTTAATTGGTGCTGAATTAACTAATCTCTTTCGGCATCTGTTGACATCCACTTACTTTTTATTCAATGACCAGTATTACGAGCAGACAGATGGAGTTGCGATGGGTAGTCCGTTGTCTCCTGTAATCACAGATTTGTTTATGGAAGACTTCGAGGAACGTGCATTGGAGCCGGCGCATTTGAAACCCGCCTGTTTCTTTAAATATGTTGATTATACCTTTGTTGTTTTGCCTCATGGTGGAGAGAATTTTAATGCCTTTCTAGAACATCTGAACTCGATCCACCCAAACATTCATTTCACGATGGAGGTGGAAGAGTATAGTTGCCTTCCCTTTCTTGACGTGTTGGTTAGGAGGAAGGATGATGAATCATTGTGACATGCAGTCTACAGGAAACGTACTCACGCCGACTTGTACTTACAGGCTAATAGTTGTCACCATCCATCTCAGCGTGAAGCGGTACTTCGTACCTTGGTACACAGGGCACATGTCGTTTCCGACGATGAGACTTTGCCAGCTGAGCTGTCCGATCTTGAAGTTACGTTAAGTCAGAGACTGAATGTGCGTTGCTCTATCGACGAACTGTAAATCGGGTGATCCAACAAGATCCGTCTTATTTTACGGAAATACGATGTGAAATGTGTTTTCCGCCCTCCATCTAAAATTAGAGTGCTTTCGAGTTTTGTTAAGGATTATCTTGGTCAGCGTAAGGCGGGTGTATATCGCATTCCTTGTAGCTGCGGCATGGCATATATTGGTCAAACTATTAGCACCGTGGAGGACCGATGTTCTGGGCATAAACGGCACACACAATTACAGCAGCCAAGTAAATCTGCTGTTGCCGAACATTGCTTGGATACTGGTCACCCCATGTATAATAACACCGAGATATTGGAATGCGCGTCCAGTTATTGGGACAGTGTTATTAAGGAGACAGTTGAGATTAAATTAGCGAGCAACCTCGTTAAGAGTGATGGTGGTTTTTGCTTAAACTCTGTTTGGAATCCGGCTCTCTCTCTCTCTTGTCAATTAACCGGCCGCTGTGGCCGAGTGGTTAATCTACATCTACATGATTACTCTACAATTCACATTTAAGTGCTTGGCAGAGGGTTCATCGAACCACAATCATACTATCTCCCTACCATTCCACTCCCGAAGAGCGCGCGGGGAAAACGAACACCTAAACCTTTCTGTTCAAGCTCTGATTTCTCTTATTTTATTTTGATGACCATTCCCACGTATGTAGGTTGGGCTCAACAAAATATTTTCGCATTTGGAAGAGAAAGTTGGTGACTGAAATTTCGTAAATAGATCTCGCAGCGACGAAAAACGTTTTTGCTTTAATGACTTCCATCCCAACTCGCGTATCATATCTGCCACACTCTCTCCCCTATTACGTGATAATACAAAACGAGCTGCCCTTTTTTGCACCCTTTCGATGTCCTCCGTCAATCCAAACTGGTAAGGATCCCACACCGCGCAGCAATATTCTAACAGAGGACGAACGAGTGTAGTGTAAGCTGTCTCTTTAGTGGACTTGTTGCATCTTCTAAGTGTCCTGCCAATGAAACGCAACCTTTGGCTCGCCTTCCCCACAATATTATCTATGTGGTCTTTCCAACTGAAGTTGTTGGTAATTTTTACACCCAGGTACTTAGTTGAATTGACAGCCTTGAGAATTGTACTATTTATCGAGTAATCGAATTCCAACCGATTTCTTTTGGAACTCATGTCGCCCACCTCACACTTTTCGTTATTTAGCGTCAACTGCCACCTACCACACCATACAGAAATCTTTTCTAAATCGCCTTGCAACTGATACTGGTCTTCAGATGACCTTACTAGACGGTAAATTACAGCATCACCTGCGAACAACCTAAGACAACTGCTCAGATTGTCACCCAGGTCATTGATATACACTCCTGGAAATGGAAAGAAGAACACATTGACACCGGTGTGTCGGACTCACCATACTTGCTCCGGACACTGCGAGAGGGCTGTACAAGCGGGAGGCCGGGTGGACGTACCGCCGAATTGCTCAACACGTGGGGCGTGAGCTCTCCACAGTACATCGATGTTGTCGCCAGTGGTCGGCGGAAGGTGCACGTGCTCGTCGACCTGGGACCGGACCGCAGCGACGCACGGATGCACGCCAAGACCGTAGGATCCTACGCAGTGTCATAGGGGACCGAACCGTCACTTCCCAGCAAATTAGGGACACTGTTGCTCCTGGGGTATCGGCGAGGACCATTCGCAACCGTCTCCATGAAGCTGGGCTACGGTCCCGCACACCGTTAGGCCGTCTTCCGCTCACGCCCCAACATCGTGCAGCCCGCCTCCAGTGGTGTCGCGACAGGCGTGAATGGAGGGACGAATGGAGACGTGTCGTCTTCAGCGATGAGAGTCGCTTCTGCCTTGGTGCCAATGATGGTCGTATGCGTGTTTGGCGCCGTGCAGGTGAGCGCCACAATCAGGACTGCATACGACCGAGGCACACAGGGCCAACACCCGGCATCAAGGTGTGGGGAGCGATCTCCTACACTGGCCGTACACCTCTGGTGATCGTCGAGGGGACACTGAATAGTGCACGGTACATCCAAACCGTCATCGAACCCATCGTTCTACCATTCCTAGACCGGCAAGGGAACTTGCTGTTCCAACAGGACAATGCACGTCCGCATGTATCCCGTGCCACCCAACGTGCTCTAGAAGGTGTAAGTCAACTACCCTGGCCAGCTAGATCTCCGGATATGTCCCCCATTGAGCATGTTTGGGACTGGATGAAGCGTCGTCTCACGCGGTCTGCACGTCCAGCACGAACGCTGGTCCAACTGAGGCGCCAGGTGGAAATGGCATGGCAAGCCGTTCCACAGGACTACATCCAGCATCTCTAAGATCGTCTACATGGGAGAATAGCAGCCTGCATTGCTGTGAAAGGTGGATATACACTGTACTAGTGCCGACATTGTGCATGCTCTGTTGCCTGTGTCTATGTGCCTGTGGTTCTGTCAGTGTGATCATGCGATGTATCTGACCCCAGGAATGTGTCAATAAATTTTCCCCTTCCTGGGACAATGAATTCACGGTGTTCTTATTTCAATTTCCAGGAGTGTAGATCAGGAACAGCAGAGGTCCCAGAACGCTTCCCTGGGGAACACCTGATATCACTTCAGTTTTACTCGATGATTTGCCGTCTATTACTACGAACTGCGACCTTCCTGACAGGAAATCACGAATCCAGTCGCACAACTGTGACGATACTCCATAGGCCCGCAGCTTGATTAGAAGTCGCTTGCGAAGAACGGTGTCAAAAGCTTTCCGGAAATCCAGAAATACGGAATCAGCTTGAGATCCCCTGTCGATAGCAGCCATTACTTCGTGCGAATAAAGAGCTAGGTGCGTTGCACAAGAACCATGTGTTCTGAAACCACGCTGATTACGTATCAATAGATCGTTCCCTTCGAGGTGATTCATAATGTTTGAATGCAGTGTATGCTCCAAAACCCTACTGCAAACCGACGTCAATGATATAGGTCTGTAGTTCGATGGATTACTCCTTCAGTCTGGAAACGCGCGACCGCTACTGTCGCAGGTTCTAATCCTGCCTCTGGCATGGATGTGTGTGATGTCCTTAGGTTAGTTAGGTTTAAGTAGTTCTAAGTTCTAGGGGACTGATGACCTCAGATCTTAAGTCCCACAGTGCTCAGAGCCAGTTGAACCATTTTAACCTTGTCAAAAAACAGAGGGGCAGGGTCGATGCTACCTCACCTTCGAGTTCGCAGTCTCAGTATCGATATCTCTGACTTTGGTCATCTGTGGTAGCACTAGTGTTCAGTGTGTGTTATCCTACCTGCATCAGTCCGAGAACCAATTTGCATGTACGTCGTCTGTCCGTTGCTGTTTGCCTTGAAAATGGCAGGGTGTTCTCCCGCCGGAATATCGGCAGTCACTGAAAGTGTTACATGGCTATATTCTCGGAAGTTATTTAGACTTCCCTCGTTTACCATCCTTGTTATCTGTGCGGTGAAATCGGGCTGCAGCGTTACACGCCATTCATCGACCGTGAAAGTTTACAGTTTTCAATCTATGCTTGTATGAATGTCAATTTGTGACCGATACTCGTAAGCTTACTGCTGTCTAGCTTCACACAAAACACAGCGCGAGCTCATACACATGTGCAACTCGCAGACACGACTACGTGCTGCAGGAAACAATTGACAAACAAATCATAGCAGCGTCCACCTCTAATAGACCGTTATGCCTTACCAGTCCGATGAGCTTTCTCCAGGCCGAATAGAAATCCAGATGAACCGGATAAACACAAATGCCAACCAAAATAATTGTAGTATTTCTAGCCGTATTGTCGTAGTTGTGAACCGTTTACCTTGACTATAACGGTAGCAGGCCCCCGGCAAATACCAGAAAATAATCCTAGCGATGTAGCTGTAATAATCTTTTTAATCTTTCGGATACTTTTCTCTTGCAGAAGTGACTGTCCACGGGTTCTCCTAAGGTTTTGAGGTTTTTGTCATGTAGCCAATAATTGCACTGAATGCAAAACTTTGCGTAATACGCTCACCTCACCCTTAGAGACAAACAAGCGATAACACAGACCAAGTGTGAACAACAAACAACCTGTTACATAAGTACGCCACATGGCACATTTGGCCAAGATCACAGCGCGAAACACACGCCATGTCTTTACGTATATACTACCCCGTTTCGGATGGGGCAGGTTGTTTTTGACTAAATACGACTTTATGGTGACGACACGACTCTTAATTTTACTGACTTTGTGGGGCCCGGATGGCTTTGCGCTACTCGCACTTCCTTCTGAACAACAATCTCATGGCCGTTTATATTCCCTACAACAGAAGTGTTCAAGTACCTAAAAGCTTGCTGGATAGTCGTGTCATCTGAAGGTATATTCATCATTTACGCTATACTTCGGATGTTTGCGATAAACGGCCTACAACAGTTTATCTGTTTCGCGGTGCGAGCGTGTATGTCGGAAACTTTCAATTTTATCTCACGGAAGGAAGAATATCAGCAGAATCCAGTTGTAATGCCATCTTACTATATTATTAATTAGTTCGATGCCAGAGTACGTGTTTTGTCTTTCTGCTGTCTTTTACATATTAGAGAGAGATGTTAAAAGCTGCAAGATGCAGAGATGACTTTGAGCCACGTTCTCATAGAGCTTAATATCGTTTTCCAATGATATTTCTCAGAATTTTTAGCTTTACAAAGAACGAGATAGTCGATACTGTTGCATTTAATATCAACAGGCAGTAGTATCAATGTTGTAAATTAATATAAAAAATTAATTTAGTTCATATCATGCTGGCATTCAAAATCCCATTGATTTTGCTCATACTCTTTCAGAAAATACCGCACACAAAAACTCGTAGGTACTCGTTCTTACGCCAGGTGTAGTGGAGACTGTTATGCCTTGAGTACCATGTATCTAGGAGCACTTGAAATGTCTTGGTTGGTGCTTCAATCTAGTAACCGACTGTAGAATCACGGAGCAAAGTAATAACTAGATCCTTTTACCGACCTCCCAATTCAGAAGATACAGTTGCTGAAAGGTTCAAAGAAAACGAGCTGGTTTTCAAACACGTACCCGACTCATACGATTATAGTTGGTGGTGACTTAAATTTACCCCCGATATGCTAGCGAAAATACATGTTTAATTCCGGAGGTATGCATAAAAAATCATCTAAAATTGTGCTAAATGCATTCTCTGAAAGTTATTTAGAGCATTTAGTTCATGAGCCAATACGAATAGTAAACGGTTGTGAAAACACACTTGACCTCTTAGCAACAAATAATCCTGAGTTAATAACGAGCATCAAA
Organism: Schistocerca gregaria; assembly: GCF_023897955.1. Classification (NCBI taxonomy): domain Eukaryota; kingdom Metazoa; phylum Arthropoda; class Insecta; order Orthoptera; family Acrididae; genus Schistocerca; species Schistocerca gregaria. The sequence goes on along the minus strand of NC_064920.1, from coordinate 201,542,921 downwards.
ACGGATACAGGGATTAGTGAACACAGGGTTTTCGTAGCGAGACTGAATACTGTAACTCCCAAATCCTCCAAAAATAAACGCAAAGCCTATAAAGATTCACTTGACACCTTCCTGAGAGGCAATCTTCACTCCTTCCAAATTAATAATATTAGTGTTGACCAGATGTGGCTTGAATTCAAAGAAATAGTATCGGTAGCAATTGAGAGATGTGTACCAAATAAATTAACAAAGACGGAGCTGATCCTCCTTGATACACAAAACGGGTCAGAACACTGTTCTAGAAACAACGAAACAAACATGGCAAATTTAAACAAACGCAAAATTCCCAAGATTGACGATCATTTACAGAAGCTCGAAGTTTAGCGCGGACTTCAATGCGAGATGCTTATAACAGTTTTCGCAACGAAACTTTGTCCCGAAACCTGGCAGAAAATCCAAAGAGATCCTGGGCGTATGTGCAGTATGTTAACGGCAAGAAACAACTAATGCCTTATCTGTGCGATAGCAATGGAGATACTATCGAAGACAGCGCTGCCAAAGCAGAGTTACTAAACACAGTCTTCCGAAATGTCTTCACAAAGAAAAACAAAGTAAATATTCCAGAATTCGAATCAAGAACTGCTGCCAACACGAGTAACGTAGATGTAAATATCCTCGGAGTAGTGAAGTAACTTAAAACACTTAATAAAAACAAGTCTTCTGGTCCAGACTGTATACCAGTTAGGTTCCTTTCAGAGTTGCTGATGCGTTAGCTCCATACTTAACAATCATATACAACCGTTCGCTCGACGAAAGATCCGTATCCAAAGACATGAAAGTTGGATAGGTCACACCAATATTCAAGAAAGGTAGAGGAGTAATCCACTCAATTACAGGCCCATGTCACTAACGTCCACATGCAGTAGGGTTATGGAACATATATTGTGGTCGAACATTATGAATTGTCTCGAGGAAAAGGGTCTACTGACACACAGTCAACATGGGTTTAGAGAACATCGTTCCTGTGAAACACAACTAGCTCTCTATTCGCATGAAGTGTTGAGTGCTATTGACAAGGGATTTTAGGTCGATTCCGTATTTCTGGATTTCCGGAAGGCTTTTGACACTGTACCACACAAGCGGCTTGTAGTGAAATTGCGTGCTAATGGAATATCGTCTCAGTTATATGGCTGGATCTGTGATTTTCTGTCAGAGAGGTCGCAGTTCGTAGTAATTGACAGAAAGTCATCGAGTAAACAGAGGCGATTTCTGGCGTTCTCGAAGGTAGTGTTTAGGCCATTTACTGTTCCTTATCTACATAAACGATATGGGAGACAGTCTGAGCAGGCGTCTTCGGTTGTTTGCAGATGACGTTGTCGTTTATCGACTAATAAAGTCATCAGAAGATCAAAACAAATTGTAAAACGATTTATAAAAGATATCCGAATGGTGCGAACATTGGCAGTTGACCATAAATAACGAGAAGTGTGAGGTCATCTAAATGAGTGCTAAAAGGAATTCGTTAAACTTCGGTTACAAAATAAATCAGACAAATCTAAAGACCGTAAATTCAACTAAATACCTAGGAATTACAATTACGAACAACTTAAACTGGAAGGAACACATAGAAAATGTTGTTAGGAAGGCCAACCAAAGGCTGCGTTTTATTGGCAGGACTCTTAGAAAATGTAACAGATCTACTAAGGAGACTGCCTACACAACGCTTGTCCTTCCTGTTATAGAATACTGCTGCGGCGGTGTAGGATCCTTACCAGACAGGACTGACGGAGTACATCGAAAATGTTGAATGAAAAGCAACACGTATTGTATAATAACGAAATAAGGGAGAGAATGTCACTGAAATGATACAGGATTTGAGCTGGACATAATTAACCCTGTGGTGCATGAATTTCACTGCAGTGGACAACTTTTAATGGTCAATTCCCTGGCGTTTTCAGTCAGTCATGAGGCTGCAAATGCATGCAGGACACAACACCAGTAGGGAGTGCCCGGTGCAGTGAACTGCGTGCATTTGCAGCCTCAGCACTTATTAAAAATGTCAAAGAAGCGACCATTAACAGCTGTCCACTGTGACGGACGCTATGCGCCACAGGGTTAAAAGAAAGGCGTTTTTCGTTGCGACGAATCTTCTGACGAAATTCCAATCACCAATTTTCTCTTCCTAATGCGAAAATATTCTGCTGACACCGACCTACTTAAGGAAAATCGATTACTGCGATAAAATAGGGAAATCAAAGCTCGTACGGAAATATATAGGTGTTTGTTCTTTCCACGCGCTATACGAGATTGGAAAAATAGACAATTGCGAAGGTGGTTCGATGAACTCTCTGCCAGACACTTAAATGTGATATGCAGAGTATCCACGTAGACGTAGAAAGAATACGCGCTAGAGACCGTCATTAATAGTTTCTACCATTTTCTACGGTTTTTATTGTTGTCAGACAAGAGGTTGTTTTTTTGCATAGGATTTGTAAATATTTCGCGTTATATGCATTTATTTTCTGTATAATTTATTAAACTTATTTGGAATATATTGTTAATTTCTCAGGTACAGAATTTTGTGGACAGTAGAACGCTGTTTTGATAACATGTGGTCAGTTAAGCCGTACTTCGTCAGACGTGTGGCATTTTGCACCTTGAAACATAAGGAGGTCTTTTACTATAGAACATCTAGAATTTGCAGATAAATTGATTTTCTTTAACGTCTTAACAATTTTATCTGTCTTAAGAAAGGAAGCGTGTTAGTTTTCAAATAGCTTCTTCTTCAAAATGGATTTAGCTTGTAATGGAATTTTCGTAATATTTCGACTCAATTTGATTTCACTTGTTGAATATGGGTGTGTACCAGACTAATAATATAATTGCCGGCACGGTAGCTCAGCGTGTTCAGTCAGAGGGTTTAGCTAACCTCTGTAATAAAAAACTGAGTTAACGGATCAACGAAGAACCTGAACGAGTGTCATCGGACGTCCGCCACGAACAAATTCAACGAACAATATAGAGCAAAATGAGATTTAATAATAATAATAATAATAATAATAATGATAATATAACAGATAGACCATTGAATACGTTATTGACAAAACTTTCTCGACTGCGTTGCAACTGGATTTCAGTACACTCCTAATGTACGAGAGCTGTTCTTAAGTAATGCAACACTTTTTTTAAATACAGGTTGGTTTTACTCAGAATTCCAATACACCAAATTAGTCCCCACTCTTTTGGCTAGAAAATCCTATTTTTCAACATAATCTCCGTTCAATGAGACGGTCTTACTGGGAGTGCCTGTATGCCCGCATGGTACTACCATACTGGTCGATGTCGGATCCACCGTCTTGTTGCATCAATAACATCCCATCGTCCACGTACTTCTGCCCATGGAGTGCATCCTTCATTGGACCAGACAGATGGAAGTGGGAAGGTGCGAGGTCCGGGCTGCAGGGTGGACGAGAAAGAGCAGTCCAACGATGTTTGTGAGCTCCTCTCGGATGCGCAGACTTGAAGCCTTGCTTTGTCATCGAGAAGGAGGATTTCGTTTGCATTTTTGTGGCGGCGAACGGGCTGAAGTTGTTTCTTCAGTTTCCTGAGGTAGCACAATGCACTTCAGAGTTGGTAGTTAGCACCATGAGGGAGAATATCAAACAGAATAATCCTTTCAGAGTGCCAAAAGACCGTCTCCATGACTTCAGCTGCTGAGAGTACGACTTTGTTCTTCGGAGAAGAGGAAGTTTGGCGCCATTCACTGGATTGCCGTTTTGCTTCTGGTTTGAAGTGATGAAGTTTGATTCATCGCCTGTGACAATGTTCGACAAGAAATTGTCAAGATCCGCCTCGTAATACGCAAGTAGTTCCGCACAGATGATCCTTCGTTGCTTTTTGTAGTCTACTGTTAGAGGGCAAGGAACCCAGCGGACACCCGTCTCTGAGTACTCCAACTGGTGGAAGAGTTGCGGCGGCGCGGGTGCTTCCGTCCCTTTTACGACGGACCTGCACCTACCTGTGAACATTGTCTCAGCAGAGCATCAGTAGGGAAGCCGAGCGAAACATACTGTACTTCTGTGTGAAACAGGCTGCAATTAAAGTCAATTATCTACGTTTCGGGAGAAAATTTTCACACGAAATGAAAGGTTGGAAATTTTGTCCTTTATTAATATATTCTGAAACTTAGGTGAACAAGTATCACTACCAAGCCCGTGCTAGTCTTAACACAGTCACTCACAATCCCTTTCACTCACGTTAGCAAGTTTATGTTGTAGCATTTCACGAAAACGTAATAGCTACAAAAATACGGATTGATTTTGATTGAGAATTCTCGCCAAATATTAAGTCTGTCGGTACCTAATGCAGTCACAGTTTTTAGCCACCGACCTGCTCAATACGCCACGCGGAAATTGTCTTTTCTCGTCACAAAATTCACTTAAAAATTCCGAAATTTCTACACACCCATCGGAATAATTATGCCGTCAGTTTACAACACTTTTGATGTATGAAGCTGTGCTAGATCCAGCATCTTATCATTTCCACGTTCGAACTGTTTCATGGCTAGGCTCCGACTCCTCTCTAGAATTCTCTAAATCTTCTCTACCAGCAGAAAAAGGCGCGCGAAGAATATTGCTTTACCATTGGTCTGTTTACTCAACAGCCAGTAACAAAACACATTCTCCCGCGCCAGTCCGCGCTTTTCATCAATAACAAATCGCAAAAGAGTAAACCTAACGACTGCACTTTCTTCCGACGTAATTATCTAATCTGCTGAAGATTTATTTATGCATAAAGTCATTTACTATTGTTATTTATACTTGAATTAACTTTCCCTTTACCATAAACTTACTTTACAAATCTACTCTACAAAAATCCCCTTTGTCGACATCCATACTTCTTCGAAATGTTCCCACACTAAATCCCACTACATAACTCGTAAAACAATTATCTTCATATTAACCTTACACCACACTCACGCATCATTCATACTGCTAAAACACATTTATAACATTTTACATATACAAAAAGACATAATAACACTTTATGAAAATACTAGAACAGTTTATGAAAAACATTCTACTACTTTAGTGCACTCTAGTGGGCACAATCGAAACTAAATCACAGTCCCCTATGCAATACTGTCCTCTATCGGCTGATACATAAACTACGTGCGCGTCCAGTATCGCGTCACTATCCTGCTCTGAGTCCCGTCTCCCACTTAACCTCCTCCAAGGCAGGATCGGTATACGGCGCTACGCCTCAGAGCGTATCGGCACTATCAACAGAGACGTCCAGTAGGACAGCGAGGTGTTTGTTTTTGATTCGTCGATCAACTCGAATGAAAAGGTCCTCATCTTCCAACGTTGTAGGAGTTACAGCTGCGAGCGCCGGTCAGCTGGCGGGAGATGTAACAGGTTGATGACAAAGGCCTCGCACAAGGACTCTGTTCTTTCTTTCGCCGCCAGGTCTCAGGGGACGTACTGCAAGCGCCTATAAATACTAGCGATGCTTGGTTTCCACGAAAAGAAACTCAGTGAGAGCTGTCTGCACTACTGGCCACTAAAATTGCTACACCACGAAGATGACATGCTACAGACGCGAAATTTAACCGACAGTAACAAGATGGTGTGATATGCAAATGATAAGCTTTCCAGAGCATCCACACAAGGTTGGCACCGGTGGCGACACCTATAACATGCTGACATGAGGAAAGTTTCAAACCGATTTCTCATACACAAATAGCAGTTGACCGGCGTTTCCTGGTGAAAAAATGTTTTGATGCCTCCTATAAGGAGGAAAATGCGTCACATCAAGTTTCCGACTTTGATAAAGGTCGGGTTGTAGTCTATCGCGATTGCGGTTTATCGTCTCATGACATTACTGCTCGCGCTGGTCGAGATCCAATAACTGTTAGCAGAATATGGAATCGGTGGGTGCAGGAGGTTAACACGGGACGATGTACTGGATCCCAACGGCCTCGATCACAAGCACTCGTGATGACAGGCATTTTATCCGCATGGCTGTAACGGATAGTGCAGCCACGCCTCGATCCCTGAGTCAACAGATGGGGACGGTTGCAAGACAACAACCATCTGCACGAACAGTTTGACGACGTTTGTAGCAGCATGGACTATCAGCTCGGAGACCACGGCTGCAGTTACCCTTGACGCTGCATCACAGACAGGAGCGCCTGCGATGGTGTACTCAACGACGAACCTCTGTCCACGAATGGCAAATCGTCATTTCTTCGGATGAATCCAGGTTCTGTTAACAGCATCATGACGGTCGGATCCGTGTTTGGCGACATCCCGGCGAACGCACATGGGAAGCGTGTATTCGTCATCGCCATACTGGCGTATCACCCGGCGTGATGGTCTGGGGTGCCATTGGTTACAAGTCTCGGTCACCTCTTTTTCCCATTGACGGCACTCTGAACAGTGGAGGTTACATTTCAGATGTGTTACGACTCGTGGCTCTACCCTTCATTAGATCCCAGCGAATCCCTACATTTCAGCAGGATAATGCACGACCGCATGTTGCAGGTCCTGTATGGGCCTTTCTGGACACAGACAATGTTCGACTGCTGCGCTGGCCAGCACATTCTCCAGATCTCTCACTAATTGAAAACGTCGTCACAATACGCCAGTCACTACTCTTGATGAACTGTGGTATCGTGTTGAAGCTGCAATGGCAGCTGTACCGGTACACGCCATCCAAGCTCTGGTTGACTCAATGCCCAGGCGTATCAAGATCGTTATTACGGACAGAGGTGGTTGTTCTGGTTTATATTTGTCCAATGAATACCCGTTTATCACCTGCGTTTCTTCGTGTGTAGCAGTTTTAATGGCCAGTAGTGTAGTTGGAACAAACCTCTGTTACAGACACCATTTTGAAGGCTACGTATAGGAATGCGTTCAGAGGCGATCTCCTCCGTCTGTCGAATTCACAGCACCGGAACGCGGTCCTGGAATACCACCATTCCCGCCGGCGACGTACGTCTCTTTCCTCTAGCCACTCCTCCTCGGAGCATACATCGTGCCCCTCAGCTGCGGACAAAAACAAAATTGAAGAGATAAGGAAGAGCCAGGTAAAAATGTCGCTCGGCCCGCTCTTTGTTTCCGCGCTGGACGGTGTGGGAACAGCGAGATAAATCGAGGAGGCACCCAGGGCGAAGGCGAAACACCGCCTTTCACTTTCGCTTCATCGCAGGCGGTCCGGGGGGATTCCCAGGTCCCGACGCCGCCCAACCAGCGCCAGGTAGTCGCGTGGCGCCGCGTCTGGGGCAGTCAAGGCATGGACTGATACGGCGCAAGGATAAAGGCACTGCCACACGCTCAATACACACACACACCAACAAAAATTTTGCATCACCCCTTCATTCTGAAATTCAGGACACAGATAATTCAAACTGACTGGGGCATGCGTATATGTTAATTCTCAGCGTGTTCTATCAACCCTTCCACAACAAAGGTCAAAATTTAATAATGATTGTGGTGTTGCTCACGCTGCTAAATACTGCACTTTCGGGCAACAACAAAGTTATTATGTGGCAGGTCTCATTAGAGCACAGTTAATAAAGTCATTTCATGTAATAATGAATAAACTAGGCACTCATCTTTTCGTGTTTCCCACGCTGGTCTCGATGTGTTTCACAAACCATTCTTGAATATTAAACCTTTGAAAGTTAGCACAATGGTGATGTAAAAAATAATCAGCTCTCCGAATTTAAGTTACACTTCTTTTTATTGCTTTTGTTGCAATATCGCGTAACACACAAAACATCACTTCACAATACAAAACATACTTGAAGACATCTTCCTCATTGTTAAAGTTCACATTTTATAAGCTGACTACGTTATGCGTCTTTCCAACATGACGTCCCAGACTTGACTTTTTCAATGTCCGACTATCTAACAAACTGCTTGCGCGCAAAAAAAAAAAAAAAAAAAGATGGTTCAAATGGCTCTGAGCACTATGGGACTCAACTGCTACGGTCATCACTCCCCTAGAACTACTTAAACCTAACTAACCTAAGGACATCACACACATCCATGCCCGAGGCAGGATTCGAACCTGCGACCGTAGCAGTCCCACGGTTCCGGACTGCGCGCCTAGAACCGCGAGACCACCGCGGCCGGCGCGCGCACAAAAATCAAGAGTTACAAGTACGTCAAAGATCATAGTGACAAAAGAAAGAATATACATAAGAATAATATCATAGCAACATAAACATATCGATGTATCAAAGTACCTCTACATTAATGAAATCAAATCTGAACGTTGTCTCAGAAATATGTTAACTACTTTACAGAAACACAGTAGAATATTACTGGTATCGAGAGGTTCAGGTGAGGTGCCGTAATAGTTGCGTATTTCAAGTACCATTACAGTGTCCAAGTCACCAAATAAAAATTTTAAAAAAAATGTGTGTAACGACAGAACAGTCTATTTACCTTGGGGGAAGTGAGGTCTCGCAGCACTGCTGAGCATCGTGAATACGTGTTGGAACGTACCATTCCTGGGTGTGACATATCAGAGATGAGATCATCAAGGCAGATCAAGTTCAGACTGTACCACTCTGCAGTGATGACTCTGCGTAAGTCGTGCATATTAAGTGGTCATTATCTACGTTCAAAAGTATATCATGTCAATCGATTTCTCATGTGTCCAACTGGGTTCATTCCAGGGAACAGGTAGATCATTCTGGTGATACAATATTGTTGATGGAACGTGTTCACGTGAACAGCACGGTGATCACTCGAGTTATCATGCACCATGCTGAAATTTCCACCAGAAAGTTGGTGATACAGTCCCTCTATTAGCTACGTAACCTTTTTCCTGTACCCCAGAGCAATGAGATTGCTCGTCAACAACCACGAGAAGTGTTGGTGGCGACCCCATAACATCACTCCACCAACACCTTGTCGCACATGTTGGACACAGTCATGGAGGCGTTCGATATTATCGGGTTGCCTCCAAACACATTGTCTGCGATTATCTGGGTACAAATAGGTCTTAGTTTCGTCCATAAACACCTGACACCAATCCTGGGTTGTCCATTCTGCGTGATTCCTTGCCCTTTTTTAACAGCCAATGGTGTTCTGTTGTACGACGAGATGCTCACCATGGTCGTCTGGAATGGATGCAATCGCCTCCTAATACTTTGATGCATACATGATGCCCTGTAGCCTCTTCGAAGGCCGAATTCAGTACTTGAGCAGCCAGCTCACAGTTCTTTTGACTCAAAATTCTCAGAAATCTGCACTATGTGATCAAAAATATCCGGACACCCCCAGAAACATAAGTTTTTCATATTAGGTGCATTGTGCTGCCACCTACTGCCAGGTACTCCACATCAGCGATCTCAGTAATCGTTAGATATCGTGAGAGAACAGAATGGGGCGCTCTGCAGAACTCACTGACTTCGAACTTGCTCAGTTGATTGGGTGTCACTTGTGTCATACGTCTGTACGCGAGATTTCCACACTCCTAAACATCCCTAGGTCCACTGTTTCCGATGTAATAGTGAAGTGGAAACGTGAGGGTATAGTTACAGCACAGAAGCGTACAGGCCGACCTCGTCTGTTGACTGACAAAGACTGCCGACAGTTGAACAGGGTTGTAATGTGCAATAGGCAGACATCTATCGAGACCATGACACAGTGATTGCAAACTGCATCAGATCCACTGCAAGTACTACGACAGTTAGGCAACACGTGAGAAAACTTGGATTTCATGGTCGAGCTGCTGCTCAAACCCACGGGTCACGCCAGTAAATGTCAAACGACGCATTGCTTGGTGCAAGGAGGGTAAACATTGGACGATTGAGCTGTGGAAAAAAGTCGTGTGGAGTGATGAATCAAGGTACAATATGTGGCGATTCGATGGTAGGGTGTGGGTATGGCGAATGCCCGGTGAACGTCATCTGCCAGCCTGTGTTGGGCCAACAGTATAATTCGGAGGCGGTGGTGTTATGGTACAGACGTGTTTTTCATGGAGGGGGCTTGCAGCCCTTTTTGTTTTTCGTGGCACTGACACAGTACAGGTCTACATTGATGTTTTAAGCACCTTCTTGCTCCCCACTTTTAAAGAACAATTCGGGGATGGCGATTGCATCTTTCAACGCAATCGAGCACCTGTTCATAATTCACGGCCTCTGGCGGAGATGTTATACGACATTCCTGTAATGGAATGGCCTGCACGTATTCCTGAGCTGAATCCTACAGAACACCTTTAGAATGTTTTGGATTACCGACTTTGTGCCAGGCCTCACCGACATACATAGATACCTCTCCTCAGTGCAGCTCTCCGTAAAGAATGGGCTGCCATTACCCACGAAACTTTCCAGCACCTGATTCAACGTATGCCTGCGAGAGTGGAAGCTGTCATCAAGGCTAAATGTGGTGGCTCACCACATTGAATTCTAGTATTACTGATGGAGGGCGCCACGAACTTGTAACTCATTTTCAGCCAGGTGTCCGGATACATTTGGTCACATTGTGTGTCATCCTGTGGCCTTTTCGATCATACACGGCCTGTGCGGTGTAAGCTCTGAACATGTAAGTTCTGAACACTACCTGTCAACTGGAACCGATTTCGCGTCTCACCATATCTTTTTGATTCTGGTGCACATTCGAACAGCTTCCATGATTCAAAATCCCTTGTGCGTAAAATTATGATATGGGTCCAACCCTTAGTCGCACTTGTCGTTCGTGGCATGATGGATGTTCGCTCCACTATACTACAGTCGTCTCTATTGCATCACTACTGATGCTTTACTTTGAACAGAAATACTGTCTATTCTAGTGTGGCGTTCTGCCTGTAGGAGGCAGTCGTGATAACTGTGTGTATGTTTACAAGCAACGTCAGGGATGACCTTCCGATCGGTGCAGGAATAGCCAAAATAGCAATACACCTGAACGACATATTTTGATGAGCCAAAACACTATAGCCACTTGTTACCTGGTTTGTCCGTATTTGGAACGAAATACATCAATGATTCTGCCTATCAGGAAGCCGACAGTTTGTGGAGATGTGTGGCATCAGATGTCTACGCACAGGCCATGTAATTCGCGTAAATAACGGGCGGTTGATTTGCGCAGGCGAAGATGGCACCCGAAAGCGACCCATATGGGTTCCGTATGACTTATATCAGACGAATTTGGTTGCCGAGACAACATGAGTTCCCTATAATGCTCCTCAAATCACTGTAGCATGGTTTTATTTATTTTAATAACCGAATTTCAGAATGTTGCATTTTATGTTGCGTAATTTAGTTCTTGTTGTTATCGAAAGTAACAAACTTAGGAGCTGTCAATAGCCAGTGGTGAACCTACGGTCTTTAAATCGTCAGTTTTCCCAACTGCTAAAAAGGATTGGCAGCCTTTCTATGTAACAATGAGAGGTTCTGTCAATGTTGGCTATAAATGTAGAAGTTAAGGTGACATCAGTGTGGTAGTGCACAGAGCAAACAGAGATGGAAGCAGCAGGCATCTGTAGTTAACCTGCTGACAGAAATCGTAATGCTGGCTATAAAAGTTTACAAGTAATTCTTGTCTCTATGAAGTTAATATTCTATACTGTGATAATGGATCACTAATGTCCAATACATAATTTTGCTCAAGAACTTGCGACGTTGCAGTGAAACACTTTCATACTGGAAACAGAACGCCGGCCGTTGTGGACGAGCGGTTCTAGGCGCTTCAGTCTGGAACCGCGCGACCTCTACGGTAGCAGGTTCGAATTCTGCCTCGGACATGGATGTGTGTGATGTCCTTAGGTTAGTTAGGTTTAAGTAGTTCTAAGTTCTAGGGGACTGGTGACCACAGATTTTAAGTCCCATAGTGCTCAGAGCCATTTGAACAATTTTTTTGGTAACAGGACACAAGAAGTCTGTATTTCTTCTGCCAAACAGTTGGCATTCTGTGACCGTAGCAGTACAGGATCATTAAATCCTTTTCAAATTTACTGTAGAACACAATGCCGGTCGTGGATAAGTAATGGTATTTTGTAAAATAAGGTATTATCAAATTACGTTACGAGAATTCTTAATCTTTTCACGAAACATAATGACAAAATTTGTAAAATATTTTATACATTCCCGTTGACTGCCAATTGTCAACTTTGACGATACATCTGTATAACGTAGAAGAAGAAACGGAAGTTAGAGTTTACATTTCCGTCGTGATTATAACTAGAGTAGAAGCTCGTATTGTAGTAAGGATGGCGGAGGAATTCGGACGTCCCCTTACGAAGAACCAATCCCTGCACTCGCGTTAAACGACTTACTGACATCACCCAACACACACTTCTTGATAACGTGATGGGTATTTCAGCTGCTGGTGATCCGAACACGAGTACAATGTCCTAACAGTGCACCAACTCTCTAGTTGATAACTTATGATTTGAAATGTAAATACGGACCAAAATTTTTCGCGTTCTTCACAACGAAAAGCTATTAGAGTCACAACGACTCATCTAAAATATATTACTCAGAGACGGGAGAGACTTTACAAAGTTTTAAAGATTTTCTGGCACAGCGTTGGCTGAGGGTACTTCACATAAGCGATTGGGACGAAAAATAACTGTGCGTCGGCTCTTTTATGACGTCTGTTTAAAGGAGACAGGCCTGTCTATATCGATGATTAGCATTTGACTAAATCCAAGCACTGTCCGATAGACCCCAATACATATATTGTGCAACGGTGCAATGTATCAGTATTTTAGAGATGTTCTGGTATGGTTCGGTTAATAAACAATTTCTGTAGATTACTAACCGTCAGTTCTTATCCGTATGTATGAGAATGAAAAATTAAATCACAGATACAATTTGTCATGCACGGACTGACAATGCCACATAAACTGAAAAGATAAGAACGTGGCAGGCGTTGCTTTGCCGTTCGACTGCCTGACTTACCTTGTTTTGTAAAATAGACCCTTGCAACTGCGTCTCCTCAAACTCCGTACTGAGGCAGTAAAAGTTAATAATCCGAACGAACATTAATAACAAAATATTTATTGGCTATTGCTTTAGAAAAAGCATGTAATTAGGAGCATTGCCTTACCAAGGTAAAGAAATTGAAAAATTCGAATAAACTTCTGATTTATTAGAATAATTACGACAACAAACCACCGCATAAATTAACACAACACGTAGCATCTAGTAACTTAATAGAGCTATATTTGGTTAGGCTCTTGACACGGCAATATTTAAAAAAAAGTGCAGAAATATATTCCATCTGTTTGGTGAATGAAAACAATGACTTACCAACTTCCGATATCAGATTAGATATTGAACGCGAAGGTAACTGTATGCTGAATACTGAGCTCAGACTAATCGTCGCTCTTCTACGTGGTTAATCAGGAAACGTAATCAGTCACACTGCCAATAGATACGCTGCAAGCCTTAAGAAAAGAAAGTAGTATCACCTTACCTCGGATCGCTGAGCGAAATGCATGGAGAGAAGCAATATGTGCTTCTAAAATTGGTTCATAAAACATAGCTTTCTCTCTCGAAACTAATACTGCAGGCACTCTCAGTACCAATACCAATATCATGCACCCCAGCTCTTCAAATGAGTGGCAACAGAGTTATCAGACAACAGCTTGTCTAACATAAAAAAACTTCTAATGGGCCTTTTCCGGATCAGCACTGCCTGCTGACACCAACTCACAATTCCACGAAGTTCACGCCCAAAACTGCCCAGCGCCGACTAATTCATAATCGCATACACTGCGTTACATAGCAAGCCCACTTAGGAGTATGTACATTTGATAACAACGTGGCGATTGCCTCAGTACAACTGCTTCTGTACAACTGACTCTTTGCAACTGCCTGCTTACAACTGCCTCCTTGTAACTGTCTCTTTGCAAGTACCTCCTTCAATCTGCTCAAATACAACGCTCTCACGTGACACCACTACACTCTAGGCGTTAGTTAGCTGAGAAACTCACTCCAAAGACCGCTAGTGAAACCTAAGTACGTCCCATGAAGCAGATGGATATCAAATTCGACCAGTTCGTAGTTGGAAAATATATCAAAGAACTCTTCCGTAATCGATAAGCAAAAATACGTAATCGAAATTAAGGGTGACTGAATCAACGGATATCTTTCACTTTCTGCACGACCTAATCTCTCGCAGCTTGTTCTCGTGAACTCTGCGAAAGATATACGATGGTCACAGGAGAACTGGCGCACAATCTTCCACAAAAAACGGTTCGGTAAATCTACTCTTCCACAGACTCCAACTCAAATTTCCCGAGCACCACTGTTAGCTATCATATGGGATACATCGACCTGTTACATTCCTAGCAGAGCTGAAATGTTTCCATGTTATGCCAGATTGATAAAAGCTTTAAATGCAAGAGCAATACTCAAGAATTAGTCGCACTGTTTTCCTGAATACGTTTCTCTTTACAGGTCTACTGCATGTCCCAGAACCCTCCCAACAAATCTAAGTCTTCCATTTGTCTTCCCTAATACTGGTTTCACTTGATCGTCCTGTTTCAGATAGCTACTCATTGATGAAGGAAAGCCGTGCGGGATTAGCAGAGCGGTCCAAGGCGCTGCAGTCACGGACTGTGCGGCTGGTCCCGGCGGATCTTCGAGTCCTCCCTCGGGCATGGGTGTGTGTGTTTGTCCTTAGGATAATTTAGGTTAAGTAGTGTATAAGCTTAGGGACTGATGACCTTAGCACTTAAGTCCCATAAGATTTCACACACATTTGGACATTTTGATAACCGAAATATTTAAACGATATGACTTGCTGCAGTTGTTCGCCGCTCCTCTTGTAATCAGATTCTTCCTCTTTGATGCAGGCACTATCGTGCACTTATTCTTGTTTAAAGGGAGCTGCCATTCATTACACAAAGTGGAAGGTTTGTCCTAGTCTTTCGTCCTGTAGACAGTAGGACCGTCTACGAACACTCTGATAGAACTGCTCATCCTATCTGATAAACAGTTCATGTGGATTCTGATATTTTTTTGTGTTTATTTTCGATTCGTTTGTTGTTACTCTAATTTCATAACAGCTGGCGTTATGACTATTGAGAAATACAGCAATTGTAGAAAATTTATAACAGATTATTTGTGTAATTGCAGTTGCCTACTCCAGTGATCTGTTAGTCCATCTCCTTCTTCTCCCTATCTCTGTCCATCTCCTCTGCCACCCCTCTCTCTGCTTCTCCCCCTCTGTCCATCTGTTCCTTCCCCCTCTCTCTATTTCCTCGTCCACATCTATCTCCTCCTAACTCACTCTGCCTGTGTCCTGCTTTCCCCTCCCTCTCTCAATCTTTTCATCCCCCCCCCCTATCTTCTTGTCTCCACCTCCCCTCTCCCTCTATCTGTCTTCTCCTATTCCTTTTTGTCTGTCCATTTCTTCCTCCTCCTACCCACTCTCTGCCTTCCTCTTCCCTCTCCCTGTCACTTCTCATCTTTCCTTTTCCTGCCCATCTCTTCCTCCTCTCTCTCTCTCAATTTCCTCTTTACCCTCTCTCCATGTCCATTTCACCCCCCCCCCCCCCCCATCTGCGCCTAACTCCTCCTTCTCGGTCGCTGCCTGTCTGTGTCCTCCCCTCCTCTCTACCCGCATCATCAGGCTCTTCCCTAATAGGAGGATGATGGTTGCTACCCCAACAGTATTTCTTCCGAAATGGTAACTAATATGTGTTCGAAATTTGATCGAAATGGAAGGTTTTATGATGAGCTTTCTGTCCATGCATTTGCCCATGTACACACATGCAAAATGTCCTTCACAGATACTTAACATATTTCGTATTTGTACATGTATTTCGTCCGTATTTCTAGCGAATTTCACCAGCAATGGGGCGCGATGTGGCACGGTGGTTAGCACACTGGACTCGCATTCGGAATGATGTTGTTTCAAACCGACATCTGGCAATCCATATTTAGGTTTTCCGTGATTTCCCTAAATCGCTCCATTCAAATGCCGGGATGGTTCCTTTGCAAGGTCACAGCCGATTTCCTTCCCCATCCTCCCCTAATCCGAGCTTGTGTTCCATTTAGAATGATGTCGTTGGCGACGGAACGTTAAACACTAACCTCATACCCCTCTTCCTCACCCTTCTCCTCCAGATAATTTCGTCTACAGTTCCATTTTCACTCAGAGCAGTGTTTATGACGTCGAATCTACTGAACTTTGCACTCTTCAGTAATATACTTTTGCATGTACATCCACTGGGATATGTGGGTACTGTCTGCGAAATGTGTTTTCAATAGAGTTAGTATTACATAAGTAATAAATTATAAATTAAAACGATCGCATGAACAGCGAAAACGTATTAAGCGATAAACGTTTCTCCTTTCTTCATTTTGTGGGGGTCGTTAGCAAAAAGAAATTTCTTAAAGGTTTGAAGCTATGTGCAAAGTTCGTTGCAAAATTGTAAATACTATCATTCTCAGTTACTGAATGAAAAAAGTGTGGGTATTCGTGCGATGTTAGCTACATTGCTTTTTCGCCCCCACTTTCAACTCTTTTAAAGTTAGGTGAATGTTACCCCGACAGCGATGATTTCCAGACAGTGGGTGATATGTGTACCAAGTTTGGTTGAAATCGATCCAGTTCGTCTCCTTGTAACGCTGTCTCAACACTACAGTACCGACAGTGGACTTCTCGTGTCAGTCATTACGTTGTGACACCCCTTTCTCAAAATTAGTTGCATTATCGACCGTTCCTTAGAATGAAGAACGCTATGATCTGTGAACCAAATGATGAAACTAATTTCTTTAGCGAGAGATTTTGTCTCCTTCGCAGTGGCACTCTCTCTTTCTCTCTCTCTTCTTCTTCTTCTTCTTCTTTTTCTTCTGTCTTGTGCACGCTGTGATTTGGAGATGCGGTGTTCTTTCATGTTTGTACATTTCATGAGGAAATGTACGTTAAAATGAAATGTTGATGTTTACTGAAATATTTGTATTTACACTTAGCCTAACCAATTACCGTCTGTTTCAGAATTTGTAAGACGAGACAACGTGGAAGTTTTGATATGGTGATGCGATTGATCGGCTGCCATTATAGCCGACTATATGCAAATTTGCATCATCGATCGAAGAAGCTTCCTTAATTACCTGTCAGTGATTTACAAAGTGCAATTACTGATTCTTGAATGCATTATTATGCACGCCAGCAATGGCGATTCAAACCTTCATTACTGATACACGGTCTAGCATTACGCTAATAATGACTGTCTGCGAAAAGTAGCTACGCCGATCACTTCATTTTCTTTATTCCAAAGTCTGCTCATCATAACAGTTTTTCTCTTCCTGAGACAAACTTACAGAAATCTTTTATTGTAAACCAGAGAAGAATTATTATAACATTAAGATGCACGTAGATGATGTGCGAGGGAGAGTGGTGTTGTGTAGCAGGAGACGTAATAACTACATGACTTAAGTATGAAGATAGTAACTGTTCCCGAAAGAACAGATACCACAGATGATCGTGCAGTTTCTCTAGGATAAATGATAATGAATTGAAAATCTCAGCTGCCGACAGGTATTGTTGATATATATACTTCGATGGGGACAGATGAAAATGTGAGCCTCGACCGGGACTCGAACCCGAGGTCTCCTGCTTACATGGCAGACGCTCTATCCATTTTTTTTATTTTTATTTATTTTTTGTTCGTTCGTTTGGTTAGTTGCGTTTGGTCTGGGCGGACGTCACTACACATCTGTTCAAGTTGATTCCTTGACTCAGTTTTTTTATTACAGAGAGCACGCAACTTTCTGACCGAACACGATGAGCTACCGCGCCGGCATCCATCTGAGCCACCGCGGGCACATGAATAGCGCGACTGCAGGGACGTATCCCTTGCACGCTTCCCCCGAGACCCACACTCCCAGCTGTTCACAATATACATACGTAATGTTCCTAATAGATATTTGCCCATCCACTGATTACTCGCTCCAACTAAGGTGACGATTCCCGTAAGAGTAGATTGTGGACAGTTGGATATTTGGGTCTCGAGGGAAGCGTGCAAGGGATAAGTCCCTGCAGTCGCGCTGTTCATTTGTGTGCTCGGTGGCTCAGATTGATAGAGCGTCTGCCATGTAAGCAGGAGATCCCGGTTTCGAGTCCCGGTCGTGGCATACATTTTCAGCTGTCCACATCGAGATATATCAACAAAACCTGTCGGCAGCTGAGGGTTTCAATTAATTATCATTTACATGAGGTAAGCATTCGCTATGACATCGAAATAAGTGTCCAAGGAATAGAGAAGCAACTGGAATCACTCAACAGAGGAAAGTCCACTGGACCTGACGGGATACCAATTCGATTCTACACAGAATACGCGAAAGGACTTGCCCCCCCCCCCCCCCCCCCCTTCTAACAGCCTTGTACCGCAAGTCTCTAGAGGAACGGAAGGTTCCAAATGATTGGAAAAGAGCACTGGTAGTCCCAGTCTTCAAGAACGGTCCTCGGGCAGATGCGAAAAACTATAGACGGAATATTAGACCAGCTGTGTGGCTGGATTGAAGAGTTTTTAGCAAACAGAACACAGCATGTTGTTCTCAATGGAGAGACGTCTACAGACGTTAAAGTAACCTCTGGCGTGCCACAGGGGAGTGTTATGGGACCATTGCTTTTCACAATATATATAAATGACCTAGTAGATAGTGTCGGAAGTCCCATGTGGCTTTTTGCGGATGATGCTGTAGTATACAGAGAAGTTGCAGCATTAGAAAATTGTAGCGAAATGCAGGAAGATCTGTAGGGGATAGGCACTTGGTGCAGGAAGTTTCAACTGACCCTTAACATAGACAAATGTAACGTATTGCGAATGCATAGAAATGGTTCAAATGGTTCTGAGCACGATGCGACTTAACTTCTGAGGTCATCAGTCGCCTAGAACTTAGAACTAATTAAACCTAACTAACCTAAGGACATAACACATACATGCCCGAGGCGGGATTCGAACATGCGACCGTAGCGGTCGTTCGGTTCCAGACTGCAGCGCCTAGAACCGCACGGCCACTACGGCCGGCATTACATAGAAAGAAAGATCCTTTATTGTATGATTATAAGATAGCGGAACGAACACTTCTGTAAAATATCTGGGAGTATGCGTGCGGAACGATTTGAACCAGAATGATCATATAAAATTAATTGTTGGTAAGGCGGGTACCAGGATTGAGATTCATTGGAGAGTCCTTAGAAAATGTAGACCATCAACAAAGGAGGTGGCTTACAAAACACTCGTTCGACCTATACTTGAGTATTGCTCATCAGTGTGACAGAAGAGATAGAGAAGATCCAAAGTAGAGCGGCGCGTTTCGTCACGGGGTTATTTGGTATGCGTGATAGCGTTACGGAGATGTTTAGCAAATTCAAGTGGCAGACTCTGCAAGAGAGGCGCTCTGCATCGCGATGTAGCTTGCTACCCAGGTTTCGAGAGGACGCGTTTGTGGATGAGGTATCCAATATATTGCTTCCCCCTACTTATACCTCCCGAGGAGATCACGAATGTAAAATTAGAGAGATTCTAGCGCGCACAGATGCTTTCCGGCAGTCGTTCTTCCCGCGAACCATACGCGACTGGAACAGAAAAGGAAGGTAATGACAGTGGCACGTAAAGTTCCCTCCGCCACACACCGTTTGGTGGCTTGTGGGGTATAAATGTAGATGCAGATGTAGTGCATGATATGTATTTTTACTTTTGTTTTGTTTTATAAATGTGAAGAGAGCCTCAAAAGGCCGATACCGTTAATAACCACAGCTGTGACTGCAATAAATTAGTTACTCAGCCGATATCTCATGAGTGGACAGTGTTTTTGTTGGTAATTTTCACCCCGCAGAGACTTGGGCGTCGATTAGGTTGCCGGCGGAGCCGTTCCCGATGCCCCAGGACCGGCCGGCACAGAGCTGGTGGTAACCTGGTGTGAGGTGAGGTGATTTACTCTCGGCTGGGGGTCCGCCCACACTCCTCCAGCTCAGCTGTCGCTGCGTCGCAGGTAGGTCGGCCGGCTTTCTCTGGTCGCAGCGCACACAATCGCTCTTGATCACTTGGCAGCCCGCGGCACCGATTCTATCTGCCGTGACCGCACCGCCCTGCCAGGTAGCTCGCCGAACCTCACCCTCTGTTGGCCCTTCAGTCTTCCGCCGGGGCCATTTTTCTCAACGCGGAACGCGCAAGCACGCACGCACACACACACACACACACACACACACACACACACACACACACACACACATTCGAAGACCACTCAAGCGCCACCGTTCTGCAGCTCACCTCTGCAATTTTCTGTAAGACTACCGTAGGTAGCTGGAGCAACGGACACTTCGAGACTGGAGAAAAGCGAAGATCATTCCGGTTTTTAAGCAGGTTCGTAGGACAGATTCAAATAATTATGCCTATATCGCTAACGTCAATGATTGAGCCACTAACTTAAAGCGTTGACGAAAAGCAT
Organism: Schistocerca gregaria; assembly: GCF_023897955.1. NCBI lineage: Eukaryota > Metazoa > Arthropoda > Insecta > Orthoptera > Acrididae > Schistocerca > Schistocerca gregaria. Next base: position 201,522,514 of record NC_064920.1, on the reverse strand, counting down.
CGTAAGTTGAGAATTGTGAAATGTAAAGTCTGCAAACTGAGTATTCTTTCGCCGCTTTTTCGTACGCGTGGGAGAGGAAAGAATTGTGTAAGGACTTCGCCTTCAGCCATCGAGCGGTAAGGACTTGGAGACGGCGTCTTGGCCATCGTCTTCGAAGGGAGATATACGGTCTGTATCGTAGCATTGTACCAACGCGTGTTCCGTGCAGAGTTCTGCGGTTAGAGCTCTTTGTGTGCTCAGAAGCGAGATTTTCACCAACGCCTAACCACTTCCAACAACTTACTTAATATTTTCGATCTAGAAGTTATCCTTGCGAGATGCCGAGTATTTATCAACGCAGCTGCCGGTAAAAGGGGCGCGTAATTGCAAATTGTTAATGTGGCATTCTCAGGCGTGTGTGAGTGGACAAAGAGATTCACATTTTTTTGTAAATTTTGTCAGTTGTGAGGAATATTAAATTAAAATGCCAATATCACGATCGAATGATCGACTTCATTGTAGCTAGCATTTACCCTGTCCCAGTTAGGTTTACATGTACTCTAGTCACTGCGCAGCTTGCCCAGGCGGGAAGGAAAGAAGGTTTGCAGCCTTCTATGTTAGCGACGGACTGATAAGTTTACAATGGTACATGTTTTACGATCACGTTTTATGGCGTTTTCGGACAACGAAAATCTCCATAAAAATCAACATGGATTCCAAGAACAGAGACCTTCCGGAACTCAGCTCGCTCTGTTCCTCCATGAAATCCACACCGTTGTAGACATCAGTGCTTAGGGTCATGCCGTGTTCCTAGACATCAGGATGGCATGTGGCACAGTCCTGGACTGCTTCTTTTGGACATGTCCGAAAGAACGGACACCACGTATACAATAAAGGACGAAGAACAAGTTGATCACTTCAACCAATCGATAACTTGCGGATGCATACCACGCTCGAAATCTTAAGGGAGTCGGCGCAATTCCGCGAGTAATGACGGTAATGGGCAAGCGACACTACATCAGTAGTTTGTGGATAAGTTGAGAATTTGGGTCTGACGGAGGTGTGCTAGGGTAGTCTGTGTGGCGCTGAAGATTGATCCAGATGGGGCAGTGGTCAGCTCATCTGGATTCGAATCCCAACCTGGCTCAAATTTTCAACTTTCCCCATTGATTTGCATCAATGCCCACTGACAGTTAATGTCATTGATTCCCTTTTGTCTTAAAATAAATATGAGCCTACTAAGTATCTTGACCACATTTGCGATTGGATTCAGTCTTCGTTTGAGAGAGAACTGAACACGTCGCTCGTAACGGAACAAAATCGACAGATGTAAATATAATTTCAGATTATCCCAACGAAGTGTGATAGGACCGTTACTATTCACAACATACGTTCTATAAATGATACCGAGCGAGGTGGCGTTGTGCTTATCACACTGAACTCGCATTTGGGAGGACGATGGTTCAAACCCGCGTCCGGGCATCCTGATTTAGGTTTTCTGTGACCTCCCTAAATCGCTTCAGGCAAATTCTGGGCTGACTCCTTTGAAAGTGCACGGCCGTCGTCTTTCCACGTCCTTCCCTAACCCGATGGGACCGATGTCCTCGCTGTATGGTTCCCTCCCTCAAATCAACCGACCAATATAAATGATCTAGTAGAAAATGTCGGAAGCTCCATAAGGCAATTCACCGTTGATGCAGTTGTCTAAACGAAGGTAGAAACGCCAGAATACAGTAATGATCTGCACAAGGACCTGCAGAGGATTGATTAATGGCGCAGGCTCTGGTAGTTGACCCTGAACCTAATTAAACATTAAATATTGCATGTTGTGGTCTTCAGTCCTGAGACTGGTTTGATGCAGCTCTCCATGCTACTCTATCCTGTGCAAGATTCTTCATCTCCCAGTACCCACTGCAACCCACATCCTTCTGAATCTGCTTAGTGTAGTCATCTCTTGGTCTCCCTCTACGATTTTTACCCTCCACGCTGCCCTCCAACACTAAAATGGTGATCCCTTGATCCCTCAGAACGTGACCTACTTACCGATCCCTTCTTCTGATCAAGTTGTGCCACAAACTTCTCTTCTCCCCAATCCTATTCAATACCTCCTCATTAGTTATGTGATCTACCCATTTAATCTTCAGCATTCTTCTGTAGCACCACATTTCGAAAGCTTCTATTCTCTTCTTGTCCAAACTATTTATCGTCCATGTTTCACTTCCATACATGGCTACACTCCATACAAATACTTTCAGAAATGACTTCCTGACACTTAAATCTATATTCGATGTTAACAAATTTCTCTTCTTCAGAAACGCTTTCGTTGCCATTGCCAGTCTACATTTTATATCCTCTCTACTTCGACCATCATCACTTATTTTGCTCTCCAAATAGCAAAACTCCTTTACGACTTTAAGTGTTTCATTTCCCAAACTAATTCCCTCAGCATCACCCGACTTAATCCGACTACATTCCATTATCCTCGTTTTGATTTTGTTGATGTTCATCTTATATCCTCCTTTCAAGACACTATCCATTCCGTTCAACTGCTCTTCCAAGTCCTTTGCTGTCTCTGACAGAATTACGATGTCATCGGCGAACCTCAAAGTTTTTATTGCTTCTCCGTGGATTTTAATACCTACTCCGAAATTTTCTTTTGTTTCCTTTACTGCTTGCTCAATACACAGATTGAATAACATAGGGGAGAGACTACAACCCTGTCTCACTCCCTTCCCAACCACTGCTTCCCTTTCATGTCCCTCGACTCTTATAACTGCCATCTGGTTTCTGTACGAATTGTAAATAGCCTTTCGCTCCCTGTGTTTTACCCCTGCTACCTTCAGAATTTGAAAGAGAGTATTCCAATCAACATTGTCAAAAGCTTTCTCTAAGTCTACAAATGCTAGAAGCGTAGGTTTGCCCTTCCTTGATCTAGCTTCTAAGATAAGTCGTAGGGGCAGTATCGCCTCACATGTTCCAACATTTCTACGGAATCCAAACTGATCTTCCCCGAGGTCGGCTTCTACTAGTTTTTCCATTCGTCTGTAGAGAATTCGCGTTAGTATTATGGAGCTGTGACTTATTAAACTGATAGTTCGGTAATTTTCACATCTGTCAACACCTGCTTTCTTTGGGATTGGATTATTATATTCTTCTTGAAGTCTGAGGGTATTTCGCCTGTCTCATACATCTTGCTCACCAGATGGTAGAGTTTTGTCAGGACTGGCTCTCCCAAGGCCGTCAGTAGTTCCTTCGGAATGTTGTCTACTCCGGGGGCCTTGTTTCGACTCAGGTCTTTCAGTGCTCTGTCAAACTCTACATGCAGTATCGTATCTCCGATTTCATCTTCGTCTACATCCTCTTCCATTTCCATAATATTGTTCTCAAGTACATCGCCTTTGTATAGAACCTCTATATACTCCTTCCACCTTTCTGCTTTCCCTTCTTTGTTAGAACTGGGTTTCCATCTGAGCCCTTGATGTTCATACAAGTGGTTCTCTTATCTCCAAAGGTCTCTTTAATTTTCCTGTAGGCAGTATCTATCTTACCCCTAGCGAGATAAGCCTCTACATCCTTACATTTGTCCTCTATCCATCCCTGCTCAGCCATTTTGCACTTCCTGTCGATCTCATTTTTGTGACGTCTGTATTCCTTTTTGCCTGCTTCATTTACTGCATTTTTATATTTTCTCCTTTCATCAATTAAATTCAATATTTCTTCTGTTACCCAAGGATTTCTACTAGCCCTCGTCTTTTTACCAACTTGATCTTCTGCTGCCTTCACTACTTCATCCCTCATAGCTACCCATTCTTCTTCTACCGTATTTCTTTCCCCCATTCCTGTCAATTGCTCCCTTATGCTCTCCCTGAAACACTGTACAACCTCTGGTTCTTTTAGTTTATCCACGCCCCATCTCCTTAAATTCCCACCTTTTTGCAGTTTCTTCAGTTTTAATCTACAGTCCACATCTGCCACTGGAAATGTCTTATAATTTAAAACATGGTTCCTAAATCTCTGTCTTACCATTATATAATCTATCTGATACCTTTTAGTATCTCCAGGCTTCTTCCATGTTACTACCGGAATATTTTACCCAAGAGGACGCCATCATCATTTAATCATACAGTAAAGCTGCATGCCCTCGGGAAAAATTATGGCCGTAGTTTCCCCTTGCTTTCAGCCGTTCGCAGTACCAGCACAGAAAGGCCGTTTTGGTTATTGTTACAAGGCCAGATCAGTTAATCATCCAGACTGTTGCCCCTGCAACTACTGAAAAGGCTGCTGTCCCTCTTCAGGAACCACACGTTTGTCTGGCCTCTCAACAGATACCCCTCCGTTGTGGTTGCTATCTGCATCGCTGAGGCACAGAAGCCTCCCCACCAACGGCAAGGTCCATGGTTCATGGGCGGAGGAAATATTGCATATACATAGGAAAAGAAATTGACTACTATACAACTACGCTACTGATGACAAATTGCTGGAAACAGTCTCTACCGTAAAAACCTAGGAGTAACTATCTAGAGCGGCCCTAAGTGTAATGATCACATGAAACAAATAGCAGGAAAAGTAAATGCCTGACAGATTTGTAGAGAGAATCTGAAGGAATTGTAACCCATCTACGAAAGAAGTGGCTCAAAAGGCGCTTGTACGACGGATTTAAACTGTTGTTCAAATGGTTCATATGGCTCTAAACACTATGTGACTTAACATCAGAGGTCATCAGACCCCTAGACTTAGAACTACTTAAATATAACTAACCTAAGGACATCACACACATTCCTGGGCGGGATTCGAACTTGCGATCGTAGCTGCAGCGCGGTTCCGGACTGAAGCGCCTAGAACCACTCAGCCTCAATTGCCGGCAAAGCTGTGGTCATCAGTCTGGGACCTAAGTAGGTAGACCAGACAGAAAAGATAGAGAATACCCAATGAAGAGCAGCGCGTTTCGTCACGGGGTCGTTTAGTTGGCGTGAGTGTGTTACAGAGATACTCAACACACTCGAAAGGCAGACGTTACGAGAGCGGCTTTGTGCATCACGCAGAGATACACTATGGAAATTCGTAGAGAGTGCGTTCCGGGAAGAGTTGTAAAGCATATTTCCCCCTCCCAAATACGTCTCACGAGATGAGTACAACGAGAAAACTCGAGAAATTAGACCCAACACTGAGATTTAGCGCCAATCATTCTTTCCATGCGCCATCCGCAAATGGAACAGTGAAGGAGGGATCAGATAGTAGTGCCAGAAGTACCCTCCACCACACGCCATCACATTGTAAAATCGCGAGCAGCAATGTCGCGCTACGATAAACCACCGTAAGAACAGAGATCTCGGGCAGTTCAGAAGATGGGGAGATTTACTGTCTTTGGCCCGAAAAAAAAATGTTCTTTAAGAATTTTTTCTCGGGATGTGTAACAGATATCAATGTCAAATTTGGTCAAAATGTTTATTGATATTTCCTCTACAGACCGAATTTTTTTCGACCGGAAATGTCGAAGAACAACGGCGGAAGTGCCATCGGAACGAAACGAAATTTTGATGTAGACTTCGTCGCGCGGTATATCACAGGTCAGCCGGCTCGTCTCAAGTCAAAATTGAGTTGACGTTAGCGAATTATATAAGATTCTTTAGCAGTTGTACCTCGCTTAAATTATTTGGGCCATAGGATACAAAATGGCGGCCATTTGAAAAAAGGGTTTATTTCTTGGATTTTTTTGACTTTGTAGGCCAAGTAAAAATAGTTCATGGACCGGAATAAAAGTGGTACAACTCCTAGACAATTTAGTTATCTTCGTCGGAAACAAAGAATCATGCCAATCGGTTAAGTAGATTTTAAGTTACCATACCGCACGATAAAAAAAATGCCATTTCTAGAAAAACGCGTTTGATGTTTTGACTACATACAAATGCAATATTATGCTACGTACGTTCAATTTGCTATTCCAGATCCATAAACTATTCCTTCCTCTTCCTCATACAGGGCGTTCTGCTTGATCTGGGCCATCCTGCGCTGCTCATGAGCCGCTCGTAAGGCCGGTGAGAAGCGGTTTTTGGCCGCTTGAACCTGGTGCTCGTCCCAATGCTTGGCTAACTGCGTCGAACAGAGTCCCAGGGTGACGTACATCGTCGTCGTGATCTTCAGAATTTCTGAATACCCTTCGCTGAAGCTGCTCACTGCGAGGAAAGTCGCAATCTCCAGCCTTCGCACCAGAATGCAAACTTCCAAACACAAGCGTTCACACTTTTATTTGAATTTTGTGTGTTTCCTCCCAAGCACCGGTGCAATAACTCGTCCTCCGAAAGAAAAGTACTGGTGCCTGAAAAAGGCCGATTTCAGGCAGGTGCATTTTTTTGTTCAACCTCGAATAACAAACATTTCCGTTTCGTATTCGGAAAAACCGTTTCAGAGGTGGATTCTAAATACATTTATGGATCCAAAAATGCAAGTTTTAAAAATTGACTTTTTAACCGGAAGATTGTAAACCTCCCCTTGAATTACGCTCTGATTCGCCAATCTCCGGCTGACGACCCCCGACAGGCATTTGCGGCCAGATTGGTGCACATTGCCGAGTCTGGAGCTGGCGGAAGAATAAAGGGGCACTCATGGTGCTTGGAGGTGTCCGAATCCTGACGAGCGAGATTCTGGTTCTCTACTATGACCACAGTTCTCTGATGACCGCCACAACATATTGATGGGAGTATACTGCACGCTGGGTGTGAGTTGGCGTGTATGAAATGAAACGAACGTGTGGCATGATTTAATGTGGAGCTAGGATACGCTAGCCATACCGTAGTTGGCCTATCTTGTTAGCTGTCATCAGCAAGTAACTTAGTTTTTTTGTAGAATGTTGATGCGAATACTTAGTAATTGGTTAATATAACAAATAATCGGTTTATGTTTCATTTACATTTTTATTTGAAGAAAAACGTGGTCCCCTTCAATTCACTGATTTATGCTACTGGTTGAATGGGTAGGCTGAATATAGTAGGATTATTGCAATTTCACACCTTATGGTTCTATGTTAGGGCATTTCAAGATGGCGATTCCGTTGCGTAATTTAACATGGAGTCTTATGGGAGGTGTAACGCAGTCCGGAAAGGTCCATTACTCTGATAGATTTCACAACCTCACACACCGCGGAATATTGCAGTCAAAAGCATCTTTACAGCATAATGACATCAAAAGAATTTACTCAAAAATTTGTAAACGTCATTAAAACACTACAAAGTGTGTCAAGCTCGGGAATTGTGATATTTGGTCACCCGATGGATTTAATATACATAAATCTATCAGTAAAGCAAAGTTGTTCCTTATCAATGAATGTGTTCACGATAGCACTGGATCCCCTTTTGTTAACAGTAGAGCACGAAGTTTCACCATTACATGTCTGTGGTGTAGATTTTACACGTAAAGCTTACGTTGAAGACGTCGGATAGCAGTAAAAGACTAAGAAGATCTGACGAAAGTTTTGAAAATACTATACACTTACAGTATAGCGTCAGGTGCTAAGGTTAATAGCCAGAGGACCAAGACTCTTGTGTTAGGAAAGGGTGTAAGAGTAGCCAACAATCATGGATTTCAAGAGACAGAATACTAGGTATAGACATGTACACCAACCCCAAAAAATTGCTACAAGTAGGTGGAGAAAGATGTTAGGAGTAGTTAGAGGGAAACGGAAAGAAGACTTTTTGTTACTTTAAAAAGTAAGGAATGTTAGTAATCACATATTGGCTAAAAATGGTATGAAATTTGAAATAGGATGATTTATTAGGTGGTACAATGTCTTCAGGGTTAATCAACTGTAGCTTTACAGCAGAGTGAATGAGGGGGGATGTTAAAATGCGATGTGATGCCTTACTTTTGTATGGATCACGGAGGAAGCAAAAGCTCTGCCGAATGTTTTGACCTGCTGCAGTTCTGAAACAGATGAGACCGCGAAGCCAGAGCCACTGGTGAATATATGTCACATCACTCACATCTTGCACTGTTTTAGGCTATATTACATGAATAGAGTTACATACTGGGTCAGATAAGACACCAGAACTCCATAAAAGCTGCGGATGTGTATAAAGAGATTGTCCGGAAAGCAGAAGTGAATTGGACGGAAAGAAAATATACTTACAGGAACTGGACAGCAATAAAAGTAAACATATCCAACAAGCATTTAATTAAAGTGCTTTCAACATGGTATCGAGTAGTAAATTAAACAGTAACAACAAATGAGAAGCTTAACTCAAATTTTATGAAACTGTCAAATGTTTTTATTGTGAAGCAAAAGACGATCTGAAGCACAGATTTTCGTGCTTCAAATACGAGCACTTTATTTAGTGGCTATAACCTGTAAGGTGTCAGGCAAATCCAACACCTTCCATGAAAACCATGACATGATAAGCAAATCCATTAGTATGTCACATAGCTCCGAATAAATCGTGACATTAAATTAACCAAAGTAATACGAGTAACGAGTGAGCAAATGGAATACCACAGACTAACACGAGAATGCCTAAATGCATGTCATACCTTCCCACCGTGAGACAGACGCAGTTCCGAGGGGAGAAACGAGAACAGAAGCTGAGAGCAGAACCGTGTTAAGCTAGAAGGCCCTACGATAAGGGACGGACACCCACGCGCCAGCTAACCGCTAGGACCACCTCCAGCCCATGTTAAAAGCTAGAGCCCTCCAGAAGAACAGTATAGATCTTACGATAACACAAAAACGCCTAACCCAGCCGCAAGTTTTAGCGTGAGACTTTTTCGCGTCTCTGTTACGTCAGGCCCATGTTAAAAGATAGAGCCCTCCAGAAGAACAGTATAGATCTTACGATAACACTCAAAGGACCACACCAGCTGTAAGTTTTAGCGTGAGACATTTTCACGTCTCTGTTACGTTGCAAACTTTAAAAACATTGCCCCACCACAAAAAATATAACGTTTCTCATTGGATAGACATAATTTTTGTAGGCGGAGCTTAAGGTTAACATTGAGACCCTCATTGGTCAGATGAAAACACAGCCAGATAGTTTTTTTAAACCATCTTCGGTAAACTGTAGTAAGGAGAAGTAAGGAGAGAGTTGCTTCCGAGACGGCGAGGTGAGCGGAGCCCTGCTGCCCGCCGCCCCGTGACGAACACCGACAATGTAATGAACGCACGTGATGCCTCATAGCAGCGCATAAAGCTTCACTCAGAACTGCAGAAGTCTCCTCTGTTACGCCCCCTTTTTGCGTAATACTAGTGTCGATCGTCAATTAAAGCTCGTGGTGTTCATACTTGCCACTTGAAGTAAAAGTCTGAAACGCGATGATTTTTCTGTTATATAATTATTGAGAAGCCACATCTGCCACTGTAATTTACGACAAGTTAGATGAGTAATTAAAGATAATTGAGGGTCACTGTAGACCATTTTGATAGTTTTCTCTTTTGTGAAACTTAAATTAAACCTAGATTATAGATTTGATATGGCATAGGTCATCCTTCGATCTATTGTAGAACTTGGAAACCCACTCAGGGAATATTCATTCACATTTTTGTTGAACGCAGTTGGCTTTTACCATACTGTATTAAAACATCTCCTTTTATCAATAGTGCAATTTATAAACAATGTTTTGTGAGTAGAATAAAATTTCCAATGGTAAACTTAACTGCTTTTTCGACGTTATTTTACCAGCTAACTAAAAATAGGAAAGCCTTGAACCCCTCCCACTAAATTTAGTTAGTATTAAGATTCTTTTACAGGGAGTGCAGTGGAGCTGACTCTGAAACCATAAGTATTTGGTTATATCATCGCTAGTCTCACTGAACTCTTCTGAATTCTACATGTCATGTGTGGTCTGGCGTCTCCTTACCAGCAACAGGTCCCAGGTTCAAACTACTCAATTCCCTAAAAAACACGCTCAGAGCGTCCTTGCGCGAAAGTGGCAGGGAGACACGATACAGAACAAACAGACACCACGCAGAATGTTAGAAACCGACCAAAGACGTATGCAGATAACCGAAGTTTTTAAATCAGAGAAGAGACACTGTACGCCAACAAAACAAAATGTGGCTGAAGAGAATGTTTGTCCAATAAGTCATAAGTGAAAATGACAAAGGATTGGACAGTTTTCTTAATTTTCGAAGAATAGGCAGGAAGAGAATGAAAGTATTTAAGACTTACAGAGCCACATATGTAAGCTACTTGGAAGCTATTTTACAATTTGCTGGATGCTAATTATTTCAAATGTGAAGAACTCAGTCCTTTTCCTTTACACGTTTTCTTTTATTTATCTGTTTTTCCCTTTAGTCAAGCCGAGGCAATTTCCTTTCTTTATGTGGTCAGCATTTACACATAAGTACAATTTTAAACTATAACATTATCGGAAGAAAAGAATCCGACGATCGTAAGGACAAAAAGGAACTTAGCTATGGTACAAAAGTAAGAACAAGGAATTCATTGTCATGAAAGAAGTAGCCATGGCCGAAGAAAGCATAATTGGTGAGTGTTATTTGGAACTGTAGGGGAGGATGGTTGCCCTCAATTAATAAAAAGTAGAAGAAAAAAGTGTGCAATCGCACTGAGCGACAGTTTGTCGGCCTGGGTTCGGCTCGCACTGCTACCTACTTTTTTTCTCATTTTATTTTATTCTCTGTAATGTTAAACTCTTCATTATAAAATTTAAATACATTTAAAATGTTCAATTTATATACATATAATTAATATATTCAGTCTGGTTACAATTATTGCCGTTTTTGGTCAATAGGCTATAGGCTACCACATTGTAACTCAATAGTACAATTTTGTACGAACCGCCACTGATCTTTACTGCAGGGTGTGTTCTTGACTTCCCCAAGTCCTCCGAATAACCCAGCAGGCACACTCCACAGCTTAAGAGCTGCAAAATTACTTGCCCATTGTGAACAGCGAATTCATGTATCAGCTCAGATTCAAAAGGCAATAAAATGAATGACCAAACCTCGCGGGAACGATTGATCAGTTTGAGTCGTGTATGACGCCTGGATGTTACGAATAGATGCCGTGTATGGCGCGAGTGTAGATACATTATCCGACTAATCTACTACAGGCAGATGTGTCGCGAATTAATGTACTTCGACCGTGGAATGATAATCCGTACAAGACGCAAGAGTCATTGCAATTTCGAAGATTACGAGAATACGGGTTCTCCACCTGCATTTACATGCATGCTCTGCAATCAACTGTGAAGTGCATCGTAGATGGCGTTTAGTATCGTACCACCTGTTAGCGATCTGATTTTTTTTCCAGTCGCGCTTGCGTAGGGCGGGAAGAATGACTGCTTGAATCCCTCTCTGCAGACTGTAATTAAATATTAAATATGACATTCATGATCCTAAGCTAGCCATACGTTGGGGGCTAAAGAATATCTAAAGATGTTTACCTAGCATTGGTTCTTGGAATGTTGCAAAAAGTCTATCACGGGCTGATTGGCGTATGTCTTCAAGAGTCTGCCAGGTGAGGTTTTCCAGTATTTCCGTGACGATTTCCCATGAGTCAAATTTGTGGCCATTCTCGCTGATCTTATTTATACACGTTCAGTATCCTCTGTTAGTCCTGTCTGGCATGGGTCCTATACACTTGACCAACATTCTAAAATGGGACTGAGGGTAAAAAAATGGAAATGAGCGTTTGTCGTCATTGGCCGGGAAGCCTCTTACCGGTCAGGTCCGGCCACATTAGTGCAGGTCTTATTACACTACTGGCCATTAAAATTGCTACACCAAGAAGATGATAGCAGACGGGAAATTTAACCGACAGGAAGAAGATGCTGTGATACGCAAATTATTTGCTTTTCAGAGCATTCACGCAAGGTTGGCACCGGTGGCGACACCTACAACGTACTAACATGAGAAACGTTTCCAACCGATTTCTCATACACAAACAGTAGTTGACTGGCGCTGCCTGGTGAAACGTTGTTGTGATGCCTCGTGTAAGGAGGAGAAATGCGTACCATTCCGTTTCCGATTTCCTTAAAGGTCGGATTGTAGCCTATCGCGATTGCCGTTTATCATATCGCTACATTGCTGCTCGCGTTGGTCGAGATCCAATATGGAATATGGAATCGGTGGGTTCAGGAGGGTAATACGGAACGCCGTGCTGGATTCCAACGGCCTCGTATCACTAGTAGTCGAGATGACAGGCATCTTATCCGCATGGCTGTAACGGATCGTGCAGCCACGTCTGAGTCAACAGATGGGGACGTTTGCAAGACAACAACCATGTGCATGAACAGATCGACGACGTTTGCAGCGGCATGGACTAACAGCTCGGAGACCATGGCTGCGGTTATCCTTGACGCTGCATCACAGACAGGAGCGCCTGCGATGGTGTACTCAATGACGAACCTGGGTACACGAATGGCAAAACGTCATTTTTTCGGATGGTATCCAGGTTCTGTTTACAGCATCATGATGTTCGCATCCGTGTTTGGTGACATCGCGGGGAACGCACATTTAAAGCGTGTATCCGTCATCGCCATAATGGCGTATCACCCGGCATGATAGTTTGCGGTGCCATTGGTTACTCGTCTCCGTCACCTCTTGTTCGCATTGACAGCACTTTGAATAGTGGACGTTACATTTCAGATGTGTTACGACCCGTGGCTCTATCCATTTTTCGATCGCTGCGAAACCGTACATTTGAGCAGGATAATGCACGGCCGCATGTTGCAGGTACTGTACGGGCCTTTCTGGATACAGAAAATGTTCGAATGCTCCCCTGGCAAGCAAATTCTCCAGATCTCTGACCAATTGAAAACGTTTGGTCAATGATGGCCGAGCAACTGGCTCGTCACAATACGCCAGTTACTACTCTTCGATGAACAGTGGTATCTAGTTGAAGCTGCATGGGCAGCTGTACCTGTACACGGCATCCGAGCTCTGTTTGACTCAACGCCCAGGCGTATCAAGGCCGTTATTACGGCCAGAGGTGGTTGTTCCGGGTACTGATTTCTCAGGATCTATGCACCCAAATTGCGTGAAAATGTAATCACATGTCAGTTCTAGTATAATATATTTGTCCAATGAAGAACCATTTATCATCTACATTTCTTCTTGGTGTAGCAATCTTAATGGCCATTAGTGTACATTGGACCTCACATTGGGCGACCTGCGCGCCGGGACGTAGGGTAATTTGTAAGCAGTCTGTTTTGAAGACTGACTGTATATTGCGAGTATCCTGCGAATGAACAAATGGTTGGTACTTCCTTCAACAACCACTGAGCGTATGTGATCATTGCCATCCATATTCCTACAAATTGTTACTCCACACTACGCTATTTCCCACGGATCTCCATTTTTACGTTTCACACCGCAAATGTTACACGCTACAATTCGGGGCCCTTTTTCTGCAGAGGGCTGCAAATACTTAGACATGAAGAATGTTAATGTTTGCTTTATTTAAAAAGGTTAAGAGTCTTCACGTAAAAAATTCGGAGGCATTACTTTCCAGCACGACCTCGTATTTTTATTACTTGGTAGATTACAAACGCGAATCGGTGATATTGTAGTCATAGGGTCATAATTGTTCCTCCGTTTTGTGAAGTGCACAATTTTCCTTTTCTGAATATTGAAAGCAAGATGCCAATCTTTACACTATTTGAAACTTTATCAAGATCTGACGACATTTTTGCAGCTTTTCTTCAGATGTTGCACCATTGCATTTGAATCTTCTGTAAACTGTCTGAGATCACTTACTATTATTGTTTGCTATCATATTAGGGTACAAAGTAAACAACGGTGGTGCCAGTATACTCTCCAGGGTCAAAAGCGTCTAGGATGGATGTACACTACTGGTCATTAAAATTGTTACACCAAGAAGAAATGCAGATGATAAACGGGTATTCATTGGACAAATATATTATACTGGAACTGGCATGTGATTACATTTTCACGCAATTTGGTGCATAGATCCTGAGTAATCAGTACCCAGAACAACTACCTCTGGCGGTAATAACGGCCTTGATACGCCTGCGCATTGAGTCCAACAGAGCTTGGATGGCGTGTACAGGTACAGCTGCCTATGCAGCTTCAACACGATACCACAGTTCGTCAGGAGTTGTGACTGGCGTATTGTGACGAGCCTGTTGCTCGGCCACCATTGAGCAGACGTTTTCAATTCGTGAGAGATCTGGAGAATGTGCAGGCCAGGGCAGCAGTCGAACATTTTCTGTATCCAGAAATGCCCGTGCAGTAAATGCAACAAACGGTCGTGCATTATCCTGCTGAAATGTAGGATTTCGCAGGGATCGAATGATGGGTACGGCTGCGGGTCATAACACATCTGAAATGTAACGTCCACTGTTCAAAGTGCCGTCAATGCGAACAAGAGGTGACCGAGACGTGTAACCAATGGCACCACATACCATCACGCCGGGTGATACGCCAGTATCACGCTTCCAATGTGCGTTCACCGCGATGTCACCAAACACAGATGCGACCATCATGATCCTGTAAACAGAATCTGGAGTCATCCGAAAAAATGACGCTTTGCCATCGTGCACCCAGGTTCGTAGTTGAGTACACCTACGCAGGCGCTCTTGTCTATGATGCAGCGTCAAGGGTAACCGCAGTCATTGTCTCCGAACTGATAGTCCATGCTACTGAGAACGTCGTCGATCTGTTCGTGCAGAGGGTTGTTGTCTTGCAAACATCCCCATCTGTTGACTCAGGAATAGAGACGTGGCTGCACGATCCGTTACAGCCATGAGGATAAGATGCCTGTCATCTCGACTGCTAGTGATACGAGGCTGTTGGGATCCAGCACGGCGTTCCGTATTACCCTCCTGAACCCCCCTGATTCCATATTCTGCTAACAGTCATTGGATCTCGACCAACGCCAGCAGCAAGGTCGCACTACGATAAACCGCAATCGCGATAGGCTACAATCCGACTTTAATAAAAGTCGGAAACGTGATGCTACGCATTTCTGCTCCTTACACGAGGCGTCACAACCACGTTTCACCAGGTAATGCCGGTCAACTGCTGTTTGTGCAAGAGAAATCGGTTCGAATCTTCTCTCATGTCAGCACGTTCTAGGTGTCGCCACCGGCACCAACCTTGTGTGAATGCTCTGAAATGCTAATCATTTGCATATCACAGCATCTCCTTCCTGTCGGTTATATTTCGCGTCTATAGCACGTCATCTTCGTGGTGTAGCAATTTTAATGGCTAGTAGTGTATAATATGGCAATCATAAACCGCTACAGAGTGTGACATCCATTATAGAATATCTAGTCACATTAATGTGACCACCTGTCAGAAGTAAGGAAGTCGACTTCTGGCATCGCGGACCGCTGCAACATGTGGAGGATAGGAATCACTGAAGTTCTGCTAGTTACCGACAGGGATGTGGAACCACGCCCACTCCGGTACCGTGGCCAGCTGTGCGAATTTTCTCGGGCAAGGACCCAACCCGATCTAGGTCATTCCACAGATTCTCTACTGGGTTTAATTCCGGGGAGTTTTCTGGACAGGGAGTCGGGTAAGCTTGTCCTGGTGCTCTTTGAACCACACTCACGTACACAGGGAGCTTTTGTGACATGTTGCATTGTACTGCTGGTATATGTCATACTGTCGAGAAGAAACAAACTAGGTGGTGCCCAAAGATGGACGTATAATTGTGCTGATCCACTTTGCCTTCCAGAATGACTCAGCTGAAGACGCCAGCTGTCGCCACTCAGTGAACGTACATTTAAGGTAATGGCGTGAAAATTCCTGCCTTCGTTGCTGTTAACCAGTAGTCACCATGGATCCATAAAACAGGAATGGTCAGTTTCCTGAACGATTAAAGTACTCAGTAGTAAAGCCGCTTTATAAAAAGGGAGAAAGGGATAATGTAGATGATTTTAGACCTATTTCTATGCCATCAGTGTTGGCAAAAGTGATTGAAAAGGCTATGTATGTAAGGACAATTGATCATTTTATATCACACGATTCTCTATCAAATGTACAGTTCGGCTTTAGAAGCCGCTTAACAACTGAAAATGCTATATTCTCTTTTCTCTGTGAGGTACTGGATGGGTTAAACAAAAGGCTTCGGAAGCTTGGTATATTTTTTGATTTAACTAAGGTATTTGATTGTGTTGATCACAAAATATTGCTCCCGAAGTTGGACTATTACGGAATACGGGGAGTTGCTCACAATTGGTTCACCTCTTACGTTAGCAACAGGCAGCAAAACGTCATTATTCACAATGTTGATAACGGCTGTGATGCGGGGTCTAAGTGGGGCACTGTTAAGTGGGGGGGGGGGGGGGGAGGGGGGGGGGTGCCCCAGGGATCAGTGTTGAGGCCACTCCTGTTCCTTATTTGTATTAATGATATACCCTCTAGTATTACGGGTAACTAAAATATTTCTGTTTGCTGATGACA
Source organism: Schistocerca gregaria (assembly GCF_023897955.1). Lineage (NCBI taxonomy): Eukaryota > Metazoa > Arthropoda > Insecta > Orthoptera > Acrididae > Schistocerca > Schistocerca gregaria. The sequence goes on along the minus strand of NC_064920.1, from coordinate 201,506,154 downwards.
CTAGCTAGCTTGGTAGTAAAGGATGTTGTGTGCAACATTGGCTCTGTTTCAAATAGTGCTGTATATGACCTCAGTCCGTGGCTTATAGAACATAAACTAACGCTAAATCACAGTAAGACTAAGTTTTTCAAGTTTCTAACACACAATTCAACAAAACCTGACGTTTTAATTTCACAGAACGGGCATATGTTAAGTGAAACTGAACAGTTTAAATTTCTAGGTGTTCAGATAGATAGTAAGCCGTCGTGGAAAGCCCACGTTCAGGATCTTGTTCAAAGACTTAATACTGCCATTTTTACTATTCGAACGGTATCAGAAGTGAGTGATCGTTCGACACGAAAATTAGTCTACTTTGCTTATTTTCATTCGCTATTGTCGTATGTTATTATATTTTGGAGTAACTCTTCCCATTCCAAAAGGACACTTTGGCACAGAAACGGGGGGGGGGGGGGGGGGGGGGGCGTTCTGGCAATAAGTGGTGTGAGTTCACAAACCTCTTGTCGACCTCTGTTCACGAGTCTGGGTATTCTGACATTGGCCCCTCAATCCGTATATTCCTTATTGTCGTTTCTTCTTACCAACATTAGTTTATTCCCAAGAATAAGCAGCTTTCACTCGGTTGATACTCGGCAGAAATCAAATCTGCATTTGCATCAGACTTTCTTAACTCTTGCGCAAAAAGGTGTGTAGTATACTGCTGCATCCATTTTCAATAAGCTACCACTTGAATTCAAAAACCTTAGCAGTAACCCACGCGCTTTCAAATCGAAACTGAAGAGTTTCTTCATGGGTCACTCCTACTGTGCCGAGGAGTTAGTTGAAAAAATTAAGCTGATTTTTATTGTAGTATTTTTATTGTAGTATTTACAAAACTTATGGACTGACTGTTTTAAGGTTCATGAACATTTATTTTTATCTGTTGTTACGCTTATGTTGTAATTTCATGTACTGACACGTTCCATGTCGTTGGAAATGTGCTCCTCAATTTGGTCCTACGGAGCTTGACGAGTAAACAAATAAATAAACCAGCGCCTGGTGCTGAGGCGCACATGCACCATTCAGTCATTCAGGAGACACTGTTGGTAGCGCCAGGAGCCCATTTCTATCGGGACTGCACGGATACAAACACTCCGCATATGCTTCATCAGTCGACAGTCGATTGGCTTCACAGCGTCCTGGCAATACTTTTGTCGACTCCGTGTCGTCCTGGCAATACTTTTGTCGACTCCTTTCAAAATGCCTGTCTCATTTAAAATGTGCATGGGATAATTACTGTTCCAAACGCTTGGCCCAACAGGTTCACATATGGGGTGATACACATCGACCGACTGCAGGTGTACAAAAGCTGGTTTCCTACCACTCCTCACCTTCATTCTGAAGCAGTTAAAGCCAGCAGCCGGTAGTACCAGTTGTGAAGATGATCCAGCAGCTGTGGCCGAGCCGTTCTAGGCGCTTCAGTCCAGAATTGCGCTGCTGCTGCGGCCGCAGGTTCGAATCCTGCCTCGGGTATGGATGAGTGTGATGTCCTTAGGTTAGTTAGGTTTAAGTAGTTCTAAGTCTAGGGGACTGATGACCTCAGATGTTAAGTCCCATAGTTCTCAGAGCCGTTTGAACCATTTTTCGGTTAAGGATCGATGGCGAGAGCGACCCGATCTAGGTGGTCCCTCAGATTCTCTACTGGGTTTAAGTCCGAGGAGTTCCCTGGACAGGGGAGTCGGGTAAACTTGCCCAGCTGCTGTTTGAACCGCGTACGTACACAGGGAGCTTTTTGACATGTTGCATTGTAGTGCTGGTAGATGTCATATTGTCGAGAAAAAACGAACTGCGTGGTGTCCAAGGATAGACGTATAATTGTGCTGATCCATTTTGCCTTCCAGAATGACTCATATGAAAAGGCCAGCTGTCGCCACTCAGTGAACGTCCATTTAAGGTAATGGCGTGTAAATTCCTGCCTTCGTCACCGATGAACACTAATCACCATGGATGCATAAATGAGGCTCCTGCTGCTGAGGTGCACACTCACCAACGTACACTGAACATTTGTAAGGTGACTATAATTTCGCACCTTACAAGCACTCATCCACAGCACTCATCCACATACTTTGCCATGAACTACAACCACAATCAGCTATCATTTCATCGGTTGTGCATAGTATATATGGATATTTAAAGGAGACAGACATTGTCACGTACACCTTGTAAATAATTGTTAACGCTTATTGCATGAAAGGTGATCGATTCTCTTTATTATAAAAACGGCGTAATGAATGATTGCCTATACTAGTTGCGGTTGGAACGCCAGTGGAAATGAAAAGGCAGGTGGAACTCAAGCCCTGGGAGCAAGGCCCACACAGGTGTGTTGGTCCTGCTTAAACACAGGAAGTAGCAAGACGGTCGTCGTAGTACCTAAGCGCCTATTGTAGACGGACAGGAAGGATTATACTTCGGAAAATACGAAAATCTTAGATACATTTGTGAGGTGCGAGGAAGTGTCGCCTCGGAATCCACGCAGGCTGGGTATTTCCAAGGATTTTTACTCAGAAGCGTACCATTGTACGAGTATAGGTTTTTCCTCGCAAACTTTCTGCACTGGTCTACAAAAGACTAAAATATGGTTGGTCGGCGTTCGGAAGAATCTGTAGAGAGGGAGAATATTTCCTGGTTTCGGGAAGATAATTTGTTTTCGGAATTACGAGGGTGGGGAGCGAAGCCTTGCTGGGAAGCCAGCGCTGGAGAGACGAGGTCTTCCGTCGTGAGCGCCCGTGTGTGACAGTCGCCAAGTCTCAGCTTTGTTGGTACACGCGGACTTGCTGTGTTTGCTCTCAGGAGGGTTTAGAACAATTAGGCACTGTACTGTTGCGAACCTATGCGATTCTGGACTTCACCTCCGGGTTGGAAGTCGTCGTTGAGTACGCAGCGTTCAGTAATTGAGAGCACTTCTTCTGCCTACACTTACGTTGAGACGTTATCTGAACTCTGTTCTTGCAGCTGGGAGTTCGTGTTTGTCGTCTGTAGAATACAGCGAGGAGAAGACAGTATTAGAGTATATTAGTGAGACGACCGCCTTCTGCCGTCCTAGTGTCTGAAAGAGTTTATTTGCGGCTGGAGTTCTTCCATAGTCGCAGACAAGTACGAGAACCATCAATTCGACGCAGTACATACGGTGATGTCGCAAATTGATTCGGTTCATTAGGGCTATAGAAGCTAAACAGCTGTGATGACGTTAGTTTATTTCCACTGAGGTTCCAGACCACCATAGATGATCTTTGAAAGTAGTGCCTTCTAGTTTTTGGTACGTAGATGATGTCAGTCATTTCTCGTTATTGATATTAGACCGCGCAGTCATAATAAGGGGCAGAGTTGGGCAACTGATTAGTAAATTTAAACTCTGTAATGTAAAACTTTTTTTTTACTCTACAATAAATATATAGGCAACGGCCTTGCCGCAGTGGATACACTGATTCCCGTGAGATCATCGAAGTTAAGCACTGTCGGGCGTGGTCGGCACCATCCAGGCGGCCATGCGCTGTTGCCATTTTTCGGGGTGCACTCCGCCTCGTGATGCCAATTGAGGAGCTACTCGACCGAACAGTAGCAGCTTCAGTCAAGAATAGCATCATAACGACCAGGAGAGCTGTGTGTGCACCCCACTCCCCTCCTACCCGCATCCTCCACTGAGGATGACACGGCGGTCGGGTGGTTCCGGTAGGCCACTCGTGGCCTGAAGATGGAGTACAATAAATACATAAGCAGGAATAGCGTTTGTCATTTAGTAGGATTAGTTGCCTTCATCATTCATTTATGTTTAGATTATAATTTATAGGATTAAGAGGTCCTAAGATCTGCTTCAGGGGGTAGTCAGACAGGGCCAAATCTTCATTTTAGCGTTTATTATTCTACACTGCGCACATTCTTTTTACACCCGCCTTGAGTAACATCTTGGACAGTCATTGAGAATGCACTGTTGGTAGCGTCAGGAGCCCATTTCTATCGGGACTGTACGGATACAAACACGCCGCATATGCTTCATCAGTCGACAGTCGACTAGCTTCACAGTGTCCTGGCAATACTTTTGTCGACTCCTTTCAAAATGCCTGTCTCATTTAAAATGTACGTCGGATAATTACTGTTCCAAATGCTTGGCCCAACAGGTTCACAAACGGGGTGATACACGTCGACCGACTGCAGGCGTACAAAAGCTGATTTTCTACCACTCCTCCCCCTCATTCTGAAGCAATTAAAGCCAGCAGCCGGTAGTACCAGTTGTGAAGATGAGCCGGCCGCTGTGGCCGAGCGGTTCTAGGCGCTTCAGTCCAGAACTGCGCTGCTGCTGCGGCCGTAGGTTCGAATCCTGCCTCGGGCATGGATGTCTATGATGTCCTTAGATTAGTTAGGTTTAAGTAGTTCTAAGTCTAGGGGACTGATGACCTCAGGTGTTAAGTCCCATAGTTCTCAGAGCCGTTTGAATCAATTTTCGGTTAAGGATCGATGGCGAGAGCGACGCGATCTAGGTGATCCCTCAGATTCTCTACTGGGATTAAGTCCGAGGAGTTCCCTGGACAGGGGAGTCGGGTAAACTGTTTGAACCGCGTACGTACACAGGGAGCTTTGTGACATGTTGCATTGTACTGCTGGTACATGTCATATTGTCGAGAAAAAACGAACTGCGTGGTGTCCAAGGATAGACGTATAATTGTGCTGATCCATTTTGCCTTCCACGATGATTCATCTGAAGAAGGCACCTGTCGCCATTGAGTGAACGGCCATTTAAGGTAATGGCGTGTAAATTCCTGCCTTCGTCGCCGATGATCACTATTCACCATGGATGCATAAACCAGGAATGGTCAGTTTCCTGAGCAACTAAAGTAGTCAGTAGTAAAGCCGCTTTATAAAAAGGGAGAAAGGCATAATGTAGATAATTTTAGACCTATTTCTGTGCCATCAGTGTTCGCAAAAGTTATTCAAAAGGCTATGTAAGTAAGGCGTACAGGCGCCAACATACGCTGAACAGTCATTGAGGATATGCTGTTGGTAGCGTCAGGAGCCCATTTCTCTCAGGACTGTGCGGGAACAATATGCTTCATCAGTCTACAGTCGATTAGCTTCACATTGTCCTGGCAATACTTTTGTCGACTCCGTGTAAAATGCGTGTCTCATTTAAAATGCATCGGATAATTACTGTTCCAAACGCTTGCCCCAACAAGTTCACATATGGGGTGATACACGTCGACCGACTGCAGGTGTACAAAAGCTGGTTTTCTACCACTCCTCACCTTCATTCTGAAGCAGTCAAAGCCAGCAGCAGGTAGTACCAGTTGTGGAGATGACGACGTAGGGATGCAGTGTCAGATTTTTGTGGGAGTAAATTTATTTCACTTAGGAGGAGATGGGGTGGTGAAGGCTGTCAGAACGTGGTCGCCCGGAGCGCGCTCAAGCTCGGCGGAGGGCCATTAAGCAGCGCATCGCGGCCCCCCGTGGAGCGGGCGCCAGGAAGTCCACGGCAGACTCCAAGGCAGGACGGGGGCCACGCCCACACGTCCGGCGGCCGGCCGGGATGAATATTCACGCCCCGCGTGTGGGCCGCGGCCTTGCCCTCCACACGGCAGGTGCTCCGGCGCCGTCGCACGCCCCTCCACGTCTGTAACGAGCGTGGCCGTGTCGACTCGCAAGTAGGCCTCAGCTCCACAGAGCGGCGTTATGTGACCAGCCTGTTATTAGCTGAGTTCATTACAAGTCTGCTTTCGTTCCGCTCTCTCTTTTCAGCCATCCGTGCCTCGTGGTTCGGTAATATAGCCCGTTGGAGAGAGGACGGTTAAGTTTGTTACCGCTCATGTAGAACAGGTGTGCCTCTGGAATGTGAAATCTCCCCTGCATAAAAATAAAACCGGGTAATCTGAGTGCAGTCACTGACTTGGACATAACGGCGTTTCGAAAAAAGGAAACAATACAGCTAATTGAAAACATCAGGTTAGCAATTTTAATTTATTTTTACATTGCATTATGACCAAATTCCCAGGCTTCTAGAACGAATACTGAAAAAGTTTACTTCCTCAGATGAAAGAGGTGTGTCAGGGTCCTTAAACTGCACTCACTCCCAGAGCTCTAGATTTAAGACACTCAAGTCGGTACCAAACGTTCTACATCGACACAGAGTCTCAACCAGAACTCCCATGTACCGGCTGATCAAAAAGTCAGTACAAATTTGAAAACCTAATAAACCACGGAATGCCGTCCGGGGTGGCCGAGCGGTTCTAGGCGTTACAGTCTGGAACCGCGCTACTGCTTCGGTCGCAGGTTCGAATCCTGCCTCGGGCATGGATGTGTGTGATAGGTTAGTTAGGTTTAAGTAGTTATAGGGGACTGATGAGCTCAGAAGTTGAGTCCCATAGTGCTCAGAGCCATTAAACAACGAAATAATGTAGACAGAGAGGTAAAAATTGACACACATGCTTGGAATGACATGGGGTTTTATTAAAACCAGGCGCTCCATACCATATTGCTAGGCGCGTGAAAAATCTCTTGCGCGCGTCGTTTGGTGATGATCGTGTGCTCAGCCGCCACTTCCGTCATGCTTGGCCTCCCAGGTTCCCAGACCTCAGTCCGTGCGATTATTGGCTTTAGGGTTACCTGAAGTCACAAGTGTATTGTGATCGACCGACATCTCTACGGATGCTGAAAGACAACATCCGACGCCAGTGCCTCACCATAACTCCGGACATGCTTTACAGTGCTGTTCACAACATTATTCCTCGACTATAGCTATTGTTGAGAAATGATGGTGGACATATTATTTCCTGTAAAGAACATCATCTTTGCTTTGTCTTACTTTGTTATGCTAATTATTGCTGTTCTGATCAGATGAGGTGGCATCTGTCGGACATTTTTTGAACTTTTGTATTTTTTTGGGTATAATAAAACCCCATGTCATTCCAAGCATGTGTGTCAATTTGTACCTCTCTATCTACGTTATTCCGTGATTTATTCCGTTTTCAAATTTATACTGACTTTTTGATCACCCGGTAATCCAGGAGAACGTGTGCAAACGGTAAGTAATACAAGGTGTACAACCTTTCTTCCGCCGTTTTTTCCCCAACATTTGAGGCTTTAATGAAACAGATTGGTAATCGATGTGTCATTCAAAATATTTTTCACCGCTGGCCACTACTTTCACCCGTCTTTAGGGCAGTGTACGAATCTCGCGTCCGAAAAATTGTTCATTTTTTGAAGCTATCCACGAATCGATCCAATTTGTGGCTTCTTCATGAGATCGGAGGTGCTGGTCATCCAGACCATGCGCCATTGATCTAAACAGGTGACAGTCAGAGGGAGCAATGCCTGGAGTAAACGGCGTGTGGGGTAGGACGTCCCATTTTAACGTTTCCAAGTACGTTTTGACCTATTTTGCAACGAGGGGACGAGCGTTGTCGTGCTGCAAAATCACTTTGTCGTGCCTCTCGCTGTCTTGCGGCCGTTTATCTTTTAATGCTGCCCTCAAACGCATTAACTGCGTTCGATAACGAGCGCCTTTGATTGTTTCACTCGGTTTTAACACCTCATAGTACACGACGCCGAGCTGGTCCCACCAAATGCACAGCATGATCTTGGAGCCTTGAATAATCGGTTTGGCCGTCGACGTGGAACCATGGCCGCGATATCCCCAAGAGTTTTTGCGTTTACGGTTATCGTAATGAACTCGTGTTTTGTCCCGGGTCACAATGCGATGCATAAATCCCTTCCGTTTTTGCCTCTGAAGCAACCGTTCACAAACGCACAAACGCCGTTCAACATCTCTTGGTTTCAGCTCACACGGGCCCAAAGTTCCTTCTTTCTGAATCATGCCCATAGCCTTGAGACTTTTTGAAATGGCTTGCTGTGTCACTCCCACTAATCGTGCCAATTCTTCCTGAGTTTGACGCGAGTCTTCACTCAGCAATGTCTCCAATTCTGAATCTTCGAAAACATTCTCTCTTCCACCACTATGCCGGTCTACGACGTTAAAATCGCCGTTCTTGAAGCGTTGAAACCACTCTCGACACGTTCTTTCACTAATAGCGTCCTTACCATACGTACTTGAGAGTATTCGATGAGATTCAGCCGCTGTTTTCTTCATACTGAAACAAAACAGTATCACCTCCCACAAACGACCGGAATTAGGCTCTTAAACTGACATTTTCAGTCAAGAACAACTTTATTATGCAAACACAAATCGACTAATGTTTGAAAGAGGTTATGTTGACTGAGGTCCAAGCTAATTGCCTGACGCCTGCGATCTGTTTCTTTCGACCGCTACTTACCGTTGTCGCCACCTATCGGCAAACGGCGGAAGCACCGTTGTACACCTTGTAGATAAAACATGACTTGCGGAGCACAGGAAAAACATAATTACGAGCAGCTTTTGCCTACAGCTTCGGTGGGAGAGTTGCTAGAGCGTTTGTTGTACCAAGGATCCCGGGTTAGAGCCCTGAACTTGCCACTTTTGTACTGCAGTACGTGTGCAACTGTTATACTGGACAACATGTACCTGACTTGTAAAAGGACTGTTCGGGGTTTGTAGCAATGTTCTATTGTCAGTCCCCTTTCGCTTCGTTTATTTGAATGTAGCAGACCTATAGAGTACATTAATAGTTTCACAGAATAAGCACAAATAATTGGAAGAGAAGAGTAAAGAAACAACAGTGTCATACGTTCGGAAGTATTAATAGAAATAATAATAATAATGAGATAAATTAATAAGAATTAAATAAATAAGAATTAAAAATGGTGTAAGGTTGGGTTACAAGAAACAAAAACTTGAAATCGATTGTCTCGCTTTTGCAGACGATCTTGCAATTTTTTCTGATTCCATGGAAACAGCTAAGAGACAGAGTTATGAGCTTAACATACGAGTACAGAAGAATGGCCTCCAAATTTCATTTGAGGAAACCGAGTTTATAACGAACATAAATTCGCCACCAAGGGAGCTTGTAGTGGGTCAAGGCAAAGTTAAGCGAGCTGAAAAGTTTAAATATCTCGGAGAATGGATAGCAGCCACTTTATCAGAGAAAGAAGCCTTCATATTACGCATGAACAAAATGGAAATGACATTCCATTTAACCAAAAGCATCTACGACAAAAGATCAGTATCGTTCAATGCAAAGTTACGGTATTACTGCAGTGTTATCCGTCCGGAGGTCTTGTACGCTTCTGAATGCCTAGCAATGAACAAAAAAGCCCTAAGCGAAAAACTGGAGACCAAGGAAGGAAGATTTTGAGAAAGACCTTAGGTCCCATCAAAGAGAATGGGAAATATAGAGGACGTCATAATCATGAAATGTATTCCCACATAGAGAACTTAACCGATACCATTCGGAAAAGAAGGTTTATATTTTATGGACATATGACCCGAATGAGCCCTGGAAAACTCACCAATCGTATGGTCACCTACTTTCAGGAGAAGAAAACAAAATGGACCTGGTTCACAGAGATGGAGAAAGATCTTAAAGAAGTGGGGATCACCCATGGTGACATCTTGGAGCGCGTCCCACTCAAGCGGAAACTCATAGCGTGGCAGGGTTTCCAAGAAAAGCCAAAACCAAAGACAGGAAAGGCTTGGACCCAAGAGAGGAAGGAACAACAACGAGAACTAATGCGGGAGGACTGGGCAAACATCAGGACACGTAAAGCAGACAGTTGAAATAAATTGGTCCAAAGATGGCCTATACGAAATGAATGAATGAACGAATGAAATAAGATAAGAAATAAGAATTGACTGCTGGATGGCAGCATCGCCTTTATCTATAAATTCCGAATAGTTTCAGACGTAGTGCAACATAAAAACTGCCTTCATCAGAGCTCGAATCTAAGACATTTGGTACGCCGAACTAATACTCTACCGACTTCCCGATGGTATATCCGCGCGGCAGACGCTTACAATTAAGTTTTTCCTGTGCTGCATAGGTCTTGCATTTATTACTTACCGTTCACGCACGTTCTCCTGGACGACGGTGTTACGGTTGATACTGTATCGATATACAACGTTTCGTACGATCTGACTGTCTGGCATCAGGAGGTTTGTGTGTCAGTAGCAAGAAGGTACAACACTGTCCACAATTTTTTTTTTTTTTTTTTTTGCAGGTATCGCTTCTCTTATGAGTTTAGTTTTTCCTCATACTTTTTTTTTAAATAAATAACTGAAGCAACTTTTGGTGGCCTTGGCGTGGAAAACTGATGGGAAGTTCTCTAACACGCTACCGCGAAGTCCTTCGCTTTCAGCATACCGCAGGCCAGGTTTGTATTCTGTGGAAAAGCCACTCACTCGCTGGTCCTGACACTCTGAATATGACTTAGAGAGATGCTATTTCGGCGATCGTGGGAGAAGTAAGATGCCACACCACGTGATTTCACAGCATGTGACGGTCTCCGTGATAACGTGCCAGACATTTTGTGATTTTCATCATTTTATAGCAAATAACATTAAATTAGACGCTAGTCTTAAGGAAGCTTGTAGTTGCAGCTGAGAAGTGTAGCATAGAGTAGAGGAGGTCGTCGGTCCTCTTGGTTGCATATGACGGTCAAAATCAGAGCGAGCATTCTCATGCGACTTCAGTTACTGACCAATCGTAATTTTAAATTTGTGCCAGTTTGATCAAGTATTTAATCATTTATGTTGTAAACGTAAAACTTTTTGAAAAATTTATATGTTTTACATTTGTACCAGAAAGGAGAAACGGCGAGAAAGAAGAAGCTGAGGTGCAACATAAGAGCGGAAACTCCTTGGTGGAAAAAGCATCACCTGCAGCAAAGACGCTAGCCGCCAGATGCAAAGACGGCCATCCGGTGTAATTGAGCTATTGCTGAAAGTGCTGAAAACTACAATCTTTAGTCGAATGTGAATGATTCCACAGCGTTTTAATATGGGCTTAACAACAGAAAAGTTGAGCTTTTGATACAGATCTGACAAGCAACGAATATGTAACGGGTGTGTTGACTTCAGAGAGATTTTTTAAACTTATATTAGAATAATGGTAATTGATGTTCTCGGAATTACTTTCAATTACGGTCCTTTGGAAATCCGTTCATGAGGAAATTCGGGTAATTTTATGGAAGGATAATCTAACCAATTTCGGCTAAGACTGTAGCATTTAAACAATACCATAGTGAAGAAATATAGGGCGAACTAATTTAAAACATAATGTAAAGATTATAACATTTGGAGGACTCATTACTGGATTTTAAACTTGCACGAAGAAAATTTAATTGAAATCAGCAGAATATTCGATTGGTATCCGGTACGTGGAAGTCTGCATTGCAGAGCTTCGTCTATAATGAATAGTCTAGAGTGGTGTGATTTCGTCGTGAGGGCTATTATCCTCTCAGTGATTCACGATGGAAGTAATAATGGATACTCTTTAGTACCGGATAGCCTTAGTTTCAGAGTGATGGTTGGATTCCTTTCCTCGGGACCCGTTTGTTGAAATTAGCCAAATTTTTGTGAATGTACCGAACCATCGAATATCGGAGAACTTCGGTTTTAGACACTTCGTGTTGAAGCTTATGGAGTTTCCACAGTCTTCTGTGTATCCACACATCGTGATAAGTTCTGTAAGTAGTAAACAACTGCTGAAGAGGTTGAGTTTGCTAAATATCGTATCGGACAGGGCAAAAGTGGTGATGGTAAACAATTACTTCTTTAGGACGTGCATAACAATAGGATTCTGTATTACACAGCGGAACTCGGTTACAGCGAATGTATTCACTAACTGATAAATAAATCTTTTTAGTTTATTGGTTCAAATGGGTCTGAGCACTATGAGACTTAACATCTGTGGTCATTAGTCCCCTAGAACTTAGAACTACTTAAACCTAACAACTTAAGGACATCACACACATCCATGTCCGAGGCAGGATTCGAACCTGCGACCGTAGCATTCCCGCGGTTCCGGACTGAGCGCGTAGAACCGCTAGACCACCGCGGCCGGCTTTTAGTTTATTATTAATAACGAAAAATTAAATGACTTTTCTTCTTTTTGCGGTTGCTGGTCCTAGTCGGCGGCAGTCAAATAATTAAGTAAAGAAATTTGTGTAGGAAAAATGACAGATTAAGCAATAAAACGTAAAAGATATATCTATTGAGGTATTCAGATCCTAAGGAAGTGACTATAAGCTAAGCTATAGCATCTCTGAGTGTTGAGACGATTAGAAATTTGTCTTATTGCTGCGAGCAGCAAAAAAGATAGATTTTCTTTATTTTTTGTTTAGTTTTTATATGTGAGGGGCTGAAAACCCTTGAAGTCAAGATCGCACATGAAATCATCTTTATTTTGATGGCTTACTGGTTTCGGGTAGAACCTCCGACGAGAGGGAGCCGGGCGAACCGTGACAAGACGCCTCAGACCGCACACCTACCCCGCGTGGCATATAAGTTTCTCACTTCAGGTTTGGAACCAAAGTCCAAATCCAGGCTTCAGTCAAGAAAAATAAACAGTTACAATTTTTATGGTGTACGTCGATGAAGTAGTATTTAAGATCCAAGAATAAAGAAATATTTAAGTCCGAGGAAGATGAAAACTTCCAGTCTGACACTAGCTTGTCGGCTAGAAGAATAATAGTGCAATTATACCAAGTCTGAAGATGCACCTCGCTGATCACTTAGTGCCCCAGCGGAGGAGGCGGCATGCTGTACAGAAGTCGGTGAGGCATAGTGAAGATCTTCAGGCTGCTGGCTGCTACGGAACTGCTCTCCGGAGCTCGTACGGCGGTCTAGATAGCCACCCTTCAGATTGATACATGCGGTCCTACATTTGGCACGTGACACGCTGAATGCATGAGGAGGTGCGCTTTGCCAACGATCTCTACCGTCGCTGTGTACACCACCTGATGACCTGGCCCGAGTGCTGTTAAAGCCCTCTGTCTGGCCACGGAGTTCGGGGTTACAAAGTCCATGTCTGCACTGTAGGGGCTGAGCTCGCTGCAACCCACATGACGAATAGTTTACGTGTGGTGCCGTTGGCGCCTGCCTGATGTCTAGGGTGCCGCGGCATTCTGCTCTGTTAAAACGAGCATCCGTGTTACAGTTTCCTGCGATGGCCATGACACATACATCACATATTCTCACACTGGCACACGGAATGAACTGTGATCTATAGCTTAATCTCTGTGATTATGATTAAGCAGTTAACAGTAATGAAGGGCAGGTGGAGAGCGTACAAAGTTATTTGGATAGCAGTTGTGCACAAACCCAAGGAAACAGACATATAGAATAAATTCCACAGTTATAGATATAACTCCTCACGAACAAGCCATGAAGGTCCAACTGTACAGACCGGCCGCCGTGTCATCATCAGCCCATAGGCGTCACTGGATGCGGATATGGAGGGGCATGTGGTCAGCACACCGCTCTCCCGGCCGTAGGTCAGTTTACGAGACCGGAGCCGTTACTTCTCAGTCAGACAGATCCTCAGTTTGCCGCACAAGGGCTGAGTGCACCCCGCTCGCCAACAGCGCTCGACACTCTGGTTGGTCACCCATCCAAGTGCTAGCCCAGCCCGCCAGCGCTTAACTTCGCTGGTCTGAAGGGAACCGGTTGTACCACTGCGGCAAGGCCGCTGTCCACTCATAGAGCTAAGAAACTCACTTAATTAATTGTTGTGATAGCACTGAAATAAGTAGAGAATTGTACTTAAAATTTCTACTTTTACGGGTTACTGGACCAGCAGTTACAGCTCAATCAACGAGAGAAAACCACACACATTACGAGTAAATGCTGGAACATGCGAGGAATAAATGAGATCGATGCAGAGAGTCTGTCAAAGGCTGCTAGGAAACAATACAACTGCTAGCGTTTCTTGAGTGACACCAAGTACCACTCTAACGTTCGGTTGCGGACCTTCTCCCGTGCAATCATCGCAATATACACTCATGGAAATTGAAATAAGAACACCGTGAATTCATTGTCCCAGGAAGGGGAAACTTTATTGACACATTCCTGGGGTCAGATACATCACATGATCACATTGACAGAACCACAGGCACATAGACACAGGCAACAGAGCATGCACAATGTCGGCACTAGTACAGTGCATATCCACCTTTCGCAGCAATGCAGGCTGCTATTCTCCCATGGAGACGATGGTAGAGATGCTGGATGTAGTCCTGTGGAACGGCTTGCCATGCCATTTCCACCTGGCGCCTCAGTTGGACCAGCGTTCGTGCTGGACGTGCACACCGCGTGAGACGACGCTTCATCCAGTCCCAAACATGCTCAATGGGGGACAGATCCGGAGATCTTGCTGGCGAGGGTAGTTGACTTACACCTTCTAGAGCACGTTGGGTGGCACGGGATACATGCGGACGTGCATTGTCCTGTTGGAACAGCAAGTTCCCTTGCCGGTCTAGGAATGGTAGAACGATGGGTTCGATGACGGTTTGGATGTACCGTGCACTATTCAGTGTCCCCTCGACGATCACCAGAGGTGTACGGCCAGTGTAGGAGATCGCTCCCCACACCATGATGCCGGGTGTTGGCCCTGTGTGCCTCGGTCGTATGCAGTCCTGATTGTGGCGCTCACCTGCACGGCGCCAAACACGCATACGACCATCATTGGCACCAAGGCAGAAGCGACTCTCATCGCTGAAGACGACAGGTCTCCATTCGTCCCTCCATTCACACCTGTCGCGACACCACTGGAGGCGGGCTGCACGATGTTGGGGCGTGAGCGGAAGACGGCCTAACGGTGTGCGGGACCGTAGCCCAGCTTCATGGAGACGGTTGCGAATGGTCCTCGCCGATACCCCAGGAGCAACAGTGTCCCTAATTTGCTGGGAAGTGGCGGTGTGGTCCCCTACGGCACTGCGTAGGATCCTACGGTCCTGGCGTGCATCCGTGCGTCGCTGCGGTCCGGTCCCAGGTCGACGGGCACGTGCACCTTCCGCCGACCACTGGCGACAACATCGATGTACTGTGGAGACCTCACGCCCCACGTGTTGAGCAATTCGGCGGTACGTCCACCCGGCCTCCCGCATGCCCACTATATGCCCTCGCTCAAAGTCCGTCAACTGCACATACGGTTCACATCCACGCTGTCGCGGCATGCTACTAGTGTTAAAGACTGCGATGGAGCTTTGTATGCCACGGCAAACTGGCTGACACTGACGGCGGCGGTGCACAAATGCTGCGCAGCTAGCGCCATTCGACGGCCAACATCGCGGTTCCTGGTGTGTCCGCTGTGCCGTGCGTGTGATCATTGCTTGTACAGCCCTCTCGCAGTGTCCGGAGCAAGTATGGTGGGTCTGACACACCGGTGTCAATGTGTTCTTTTTTCCATTTCCAGGAGTGTATATCAACAAAGTTGCGTTATATAATATTAACAAAACGTTTAAACAGTTTGCTCCTTAGAAACTGGCAGCGTTACCTAAACCTCTGAGGCATCCACCGTCAGGAACAATGATAAAACATGGTGCCTAGCACAATTTGGTCCGGAAGCTGACTGTACCTATCGCGAATCTCGTGTTGCCATGTTCACGGTTGTCCAAACAGTTACAGACACTGCTCGCTTTGGGAGCTACTTAAGACTTCGGCTACCTAACACAACAGTCGGCAGGCCAATGGGGTACTACTGTTAAGTACAATATGACTGTATATTTTGTAGCAGTTCTGATATGAACACTCTGGGACATTACGTTGCCAGGAAGCGGCAACCCTGCTCGTGAAATTGTTGAAGTCCCTACAAAGACTGAGCTTTAGCGAATATAGTTAGCTTGGGGATAATAAGTAACTTTAAATACAACTAGGTGGTGTCTTGAGGGAAAATTCGGGGAAACTACCTCAGTAACTATGTGTTGTAATAATCTGTTTTTCTCGTTGTCCTCGCTCCAAGACTTAAAATTTATACGTATATTTTCCAACCAGTTAACTAGATTTATGAATTAATTAGTACTTTAAGGTGCTGCATTTTCTATAACCGAACTAGTTCTTAAATTTACTGCTCTATCGGGGGTGTAGCATCATATATTTAGTACAATCAATAAGAAGAATGGTTCAATATATGGTAAAACACCGGTAACACGCTTCACAAGATATCGTAAGAAATTAGGCAATAAAACGAGAAGCAAAGAAACCACACAGATTATTTTTTTGCATGAGGTACGTGTGATATAAGATCGTGCTGTACAATATTTCACCGTATAACCAAATACTAAGCTAACTGAAGGCCGTAATTATGGTCACGATTAAACACCAAAAACCCTAAGGCCAGAAGCTGTGGTAATCCCAAAAAAATGGTTCAAATGGCTCTGAGCACTATGCGACTTAACTTCTGAGGTCATCAGTCGCCTACAACTTAGAACTAATTAAACCTAACTAACCTAAGGACATCACACACATCCATGCCCGAGGCAGGATTCGAACCTGCGACCGTAGCGGTCGCTCGGCTCCAGACTGTAGCCCCTAGAACCGCACGGCCACTCCGGCCGGCTGGTAAACTCAGACGTTCTTCCTGCAGTTACTGCACGATGTTAGTTTTGTAAAATCTTCTTCAGAACATTTTCGGAAGCTGTTTCTAGCCGCTTTTAAAGTATTTTCCGTACATTCGTTTCACTGCGGAAGAACGACAGTTTCAACATTGCCACTTTCAAGACAAATACTATTCATGTTACTTTAACCTCCGGTTGTTTCCTGAGAATTTTGGAAATAGTTGATGTACGTTTCTTTAACGTTTTCAGTAAAACGTTCTTCGGGAGTGGGATTCGTAACCCCCCCCCCCCCACACATTTTAATCTGCTCCTGTGAAGAATGATGGGCTGTCGGATCCTTGGTTCAGAAAATAACGTGCAAATAGAGACAAGCAAAAGGTAGCAAAACTCTGTAAAACGATCGATGTGCGAAGCGCACAATTTCTACTGTCATACCTCAGCGACAGATGTTACCGAGGACGTGCGAAACTTCTGATCATACGTAAAGTCACTAGGCGGGTCGAAGGCTTCTATCCAATCACTCGTACACCTGTCTGGGGTGGCAATAGAAGACACCAAAAGGAAAGCTGAAGTTTTAAATTTCACGTTTAAGAAATCATTCACACAAGAGGATCTACAAACATACCATCGTTTGACTGTCGTACAGACACTCGCATGGAAGACACAGAAAGTAGCATTCGTGACAGAGAAGCAACTGAAATAATTTTTTAAAAAAGTTACGAAGTCCAGATAGAATCCCAGTTCGAATATATAGAAACCAGTCTGCGACATTGACCCCTTACTTATCCTGCATTTATGGCGAGTCTCTCGAACAGTGCAAATCCTCGAGTTACTCGAAAATAGGAGAGGATGGTAAAAGAACGGACCCTCATAAAAACAGGCCAGTGTCAGTAACATCAGTTTGCTGCAGAATTCTTAAACGTTCAAAATAGTTCAAATGGCTCTGAGCAGTATGGGACTTACCTTCTGAGGTCATCAGTCCCCTAGAACTTAGAACTACTTAAACCTAACTAACCTAAGGACATCACACACGTCCATGCCCGAGGCAGGATTCGAACCTGCGACCGTATCGGTCACGCGGTTCCAGACTGTTGCGCCTAGAGCCGCTCGGCCACTCCAGCCGGCTTCTTGAACGTATTTTGAGTTGGAAAATAGTAGAGTTCCTTGAGCGAGAGAAGCTTCTGTCCATAAACCTGCACGAATTTAGAAATCATCGCTTGAACGAGACTCAGATTACTCTTTTCTTAGGTGATATCCTTCTAATCATGGAAGAAGGGCAACAGATGGATTCCATATTCCTAGATTTCCGTAAGCGTTTGACACGGTGTCCCACTGCAGACAACGAATGTCTGCCCATACGGATTAAGTTCCCAGATATGTAAGTGGCTGGGAGACTTGTTAAGTAATAGAACCCAGCATGTTGTCCTCTATGGCGAAGGTTCGTGAGTGACGAGGGTATCGCCAGGAAAGTGTGACAGGACCACTCTTATTCTCTGTATATATAAATGATCTGACAGACAGTGTGAGCAGTAATCTGGAGCTGTCTGCTGATGACACTGAGGTTCACGGGGAAGTCACGTCGTTGAGTGACTGTAAGAGGATACAGAAATGGTTCAAATGGCTCTAAGCACTATGGGACTTAACATCTGAGATCATCAGTCCCCTAGAACGTAGAACTACTTAAACCTAACTAACCTAAGGACATCACACACGTCCATGCCCGAGGCAGGATTCGAACCTGCGACCGCAGCAGCAGCGGGGTTCCGGACTGAAGTTCCTAGAACCGCTCGGCCACAGAGGCCAGCAGAGGAAACAAGACGATTCAAAATTTCTAATTAGTTTGATGAATGATATCCTGCTCTAAATGTATAAAATGTAAATTAATGGGGATTAGTAGGAAAAACAATCGCGTCGAGTGCTGTTTGTCACAGCTACGTTAATTAAACGTCTAAGCGTAACTCTGCAAAGTGACAGAAAATGGAAAGAGTACGTGAGGCTACTAGAAGGAAAGGCGAATGGTCGAATTCTTTTTATTGGGGGCATTTTAAGAAAGTGTAGCTCGTTTATCAAGGAGAACGTGTATAGAATCAGTAGGATCCATTCTAGAGCAGTGCTCTAGTATTTGGGATTCCCACCAGGTCGCATTAAAGAAAGACATCGAAGCAGTTCGCAGGCGATTCGCAGCCTATTTGTTTCCGGTTGGTAACAATAGGTGAATACTACAGAGATCCTTCGGAAAACAAAATGGGAATTCCTGTAGGGAAAATACGTTCTTTTCGCAAAAAAACTAATCAGAAAATTCAGAAAACTGGCATTTTCAGCTTGTTGGTTCATATGGTTCAAATGGCTCTGAGCACTATGGGAGTTTATCATCTGTAACTACTTAAACCTAACTAACCTCAGGACATCACAGACATCCATGCCAGAGGCAGGATTCGAACCTGCGACCGTAGCGGTCACGCGGTTCCAGACTGAAGCGCCTAGAACCGCACTGCCACACCGGTCGGCTCAGCTGGTTGCAGAACGATTCTACTGCCGCCAATGTCCATTTTACGTAAGAATTACAAAGACTCGTCGGAGACATACAGACAGTCGTTTTTTTTTCCTAGTTGTATTTGCTAGTGAAACAGGAAAGGTAACGGCTTATAGGGATGCAAAGTGCCCTCTGCCAAGCACCGTACGGTCACTTGCGGAGTATGTACGAAGACGTAGAAGCAGAAAGTGCCTTTTTC
The DNA here is from genome assembly GCF_023897955.1 of Schistocerca gregaria. Taxonomy (NCBI): domain Eukaryota; kingdom Metazoa; phylum Arthropoda; class Insecta; order Orthoptera; family Acrididae; genus Schistocerca; species Schistocerca gregaria. The sequence goes on along the minus strand of NC_064920.1, from coordinate 201,486,973 downwards.
TGTATTCTGACATACAGAAGGATTTCCCCTTGGTCCATGTTATCACTCTTCAGCACACACTCGAAGGTGTCAGCAAGTCTCGAACAGAACTAACGACAAAAAAATGTTCAGATGTGTGTGAAATCTTATGGGACTTAACTGCTAAGGTCATCAGTCCCTAAGCTTACACACTACTTAACCTAAATTATCCTAAGGACAAACACACACACACCCATGCCCGAGGGAGGACTCGAACCTCCGCCGGGACCAGCCGAACTAACGACAGAAACTGTCAAAAGCACATCTGTAAAACCTCCTACTGTACTACCTACATTCCTGCAAATTATCAGCCACTAATTTTGCCGTTGTTTCTGGAGCACGTATCTCGTTTAGGTGTTGCACTAGCCTGTCGCCGTTACCTCATTCCGAATTTTTACGCTCAGGCTGTACTCACAGTTGCTGAAGTAAATGTACACGATAGCTCTTTGGCGATTGTGACAAAACCGTATTTCTTGTATGTGCAATGGAGCCACTGAGCGCAAAGCAGACGCTGCCGGGTCTGCGAGGTACGTCGCGGGTCGAGACTGCATTCACTGTTGCACTTTGCCGTGCACCAGACAGCAGCTCATTACACGCGCCTGCGGCCGCTGCAGTAGGCTGCCCGCCATACGCGGGCCGCGCCTAATGAGACGGAGTCGCCCTGTGGCTGCGATGCCGCGCACAGATAGGCAGGGCCAGCCGCTGCAACCACTCACAAATATCGCTGCCGTCGCCCGAGTACCGCCCAGCTTCATTAGGACTACGTACGCGAGGGAAGCAGAAAACTGAATAACTATCGGACGAAGATATCTTTAAATTCGAGCATATTAGGCGAAACCCAATAGGGTCTGTAACGAATAGCAATGAAAACGCACAAATAGCCACGACCAGTCACTTTTACTCATCTGGAAAGTTGAGTGGAATGCATACACTCTGATGTACGGTCGCTGACTGGGTTGCCATTTTATAGGCGCAGATTCAGAGGAGTGCATTTCCGCCCCAGGGTTGCCAACCGCCCGGTATTGTTGGCTATTTCCCTATTTGAATGTTAAAGAAATGCACCACATATAGACTCTCGAAGGGACGCCAAAATTCAGTTTTTATTATTCTCCGGCTAACTTCTTTTACATGTAGAAATCTACATCAATGTTTTCTCTGTATGCCGTTAATCAGTATATTGAAGCATGAATTTGTCTCGTAACACTTTTGTTGGAATCACAGTACGACACGTCACATTGCTTGTTTGGTATGAGACAATGTATTTCAGTCTGAATTTGCTTTATTTAATTGGTAGCTTAACTCAACTGTCAAATGAACTTAAATAATACTGTCTTCGTTCTACCAAATAATACTTTGAAGTATTAAAATTGAAGCAATAATAGCTAAATCACTATCTAAGCGAGTTAAACGGCTGTGTATTTATTTCTTCACTTTCTCCCGGCGTATTTGTTGCTCGAACAGTCCACGGGTATACTGCCGGTTCATAGTGTCCAACGGGCACAATATTTCAGCGATCAGACATGTCGCCATCATCAGGTGCGCTGACGAACTGAGCTCTTGAGTGCGGGCGGCAGTATTACATCCCCTCCCGCCCTCAGGAACTCAGTTCGTCAGCGCATCTGACGATAGCGACATGTCTGATCGCCGAAATATTGTGCCCGTTGGACACTATGAACCGGCAGTATAACCGTGGACTGTTCGAGCAACAAATACGCCGGGAGAAAGATTTGGTCGTAGCACCACGAGGGACGACATCAAACAGAATAACTCCTTCAGAGTTCCACAAAATCGTCGCCATCACTTTACCAGCAGAGGGTGCGGCTTCAAACTTTTTCATCAGAGGAGAGGGGGTGTGGCGCCACTCCATGGCTTAACATTTTGTTTTTGTGAAGTTGTGAACCTATGTAACATAGCCTTGTCACTCTCATCCTTGTAGCGCGCAAGCAATTTCTCACAAATGGTCCGTCATTATTCTTTATGTGTCTGCACGCCCATCCCCCTTACGGCGTCTCAACACTATCCACCATCATGGCATCCGTTTGGCCACTGGCGCCTTTTACACCAACCTGGTTGAGAGTCTGTATGCTGAAGCTGGTGAACTACCACTGTCCTACCGCCGTGACTTTCTCCTCAGCAAGCATACATGCCGTTTCTCTGCCTTTCATAGCCACTCATCCTCTGCCTCCTTTGATGATTCCTTTGAGCGCCAGTATGGTGCTCGTCCCTTTTCTCTGTTATCTCATGAAGTCCGCTTTCGCCACTTACTAGGGCGGCTTAACTTCAGTCTACATGCAAATTTCCCAGTGCTTGGGCTTCATGAAGCGGCCCATCTTAAAAGCTTGGCCCTCATTCGCTTCCTAAGGACACTACTCCAGCCTCGGTCTATCGCCTCCAGTTTCACGATCTTCGCATGGAACTTCGCGATAGTACCTTTGTATACACTGATGGCTCTCGCACTAACCATGGAGTCGGGTGTGCCTTCGTCATTGGCACCCGTGTCTTTCGATATCAGCCTCCGGTGCACTCCTCAGTATTTACAGCCGAGCTCTTTGCCTTCGCCGGCCGCGGTGACCGAGCGGTTCTAGGTGCTTCAGTCCGGAACCGCGTGACTGCTCTCGTCGCAGGTTCGAATCCTGCCTCGGGCATGGATGTGCGTGATGTCCTCAGGTTACATAGGATTAAGTAGTTCTAAGTCCTATGGGCCTGATGACCTCAGATGTCAAGTTGTTGTTGGGTTGTTTTTGTGGGGAGGAGACCAGACAGCGAGGTCATCGGTCTCATCGGATTAGGGAAAGACGGGAAAGGAAGTCCGCCGCGCCCTTTCAAAGGAACCATCATGGCATTTGCCTGGACCGATTTAAGAAAATCACGGAAAACCTGAATCAGGATGGTCGTGCGCGGGATTGAACCGTCGTCCTCCCGATTGCGAGTACAGTGTGCTAACCACTGATGCACCTCGCTCGGTCAGATGTTAAGTCCCATAAGGCTCAGAGCCATTTGAACCCATTTATGTTAGGTAAGTGGTTCTTGTCCGTATAGGTATTGTTGCCTGACAGTAAAGGACTTGCGTAGCTTCAGTGGTTTAGGAGGAGATGTGGTACATACACAGACACACAGTCACACACACATGCACACAGTCACACAGACACACACAAACACACACATACGCACACACATACATGTATGGATATATATTTAACACATAATTAATGACATAGAATTACATAGAAGGGCAATATTGAATATGTTGGTGTTGTTGTGGTCGTCAGTCCTGAGACTGGTTTGATGCAGCTGTCCGTGCTACTCTGTCCTGTGCAAGCTTGTTCATCTCCCAGTACCTACTGCAGCCTATATCCTTCTGAACCTGCTTACTGTACTCATCTCTTGGTCTCCCTCTGCGAGTTTTACCCTCCACGCTGCCTTCCAGTGCCAAATTGGTGATCCCTTGATGCCTCAGAACATGTCCTACCAACCGATTCCTTCTTCTTGTCAAGTTGTGCCACAAACTCCTCTTCTCCCAATTCTATTCAATACCTCCTCATTAGTTATGTGATCTACCCATCTAATCTTCAGCATTCTTCTGTAGCACCACATTTCGAAAGCTTCTGTTCTCTTCTTGTCTAAATTATTCATCGTCCATGTTTCACTTCCATACATGGCTACACTCCATACAAATACTTTCAGAAACGACTTCCTGACACTCTATCTCGATATTAACAAATTTCTCTTCTTCAGAAACGCTTTTCTTGCCATTGCCAGTCTACATTTTATATCCTCTCTGCTTCGATCATCATCAGTTATTTTGCTCCCGAAATAGCAAAACTCCTTTACTACTTTAAGTGTCTCATTTCCTAATCTAATTCCGTTAGCATCAACCGATTTAATTCGATTACATTCCATTATCCTCGTTTTGCTTTTGTTGATGTTCATCTTATACCCTCCTTTCTAGACACTGTCCACTCCGTTCAACTGCTCTTCCACGTCCTTTGCTGTCTCTGATAGAATTACAATGTCATCGGCAAACCTCAAAGTGTTTATTTCTTCTCCATGGATTTTAATACCTACTCCGAATTTTTCTTTTGTTTCCTTCACTGCTTGCTCAATATACAGATTGAATAACATCGAGGAGAGACTACAACCCTGTCTCACTCGCTTCCCCACCACTGCTTCCCTTTCCTGGCCCACGACTCATATAACTGCCATCTGGTTTCTGTACAAACTGTAAATAGCCTTTCGCTCCCTGTATTTTACCACTGCCACCTTCAGAATTTGAAAGAGAGTATTCCAGTCAACATTGTCAAAAGCTTTCTCTAAGTATAGAAATGCTAGAAACGTAGGTTTGCCTTTCCTTATTCTTTCTTCTAAGATAAGTCGTAGGGTCTGTATTGCCTCACGTGTTCCAACATTTATATTGAATATGTGGCCGAAAAATAATATGGTTTGGAAAGAAACACAAGTTAAAAGCGTTTAGTATTCAATTAAAGGAAGTTATTGGACAATGAAAAAGTAGTGACTGATAAAGTAATCATTTTCATTTAATTCAACTAATTTTATGTGTTCTTTAACAGATGAATGTGTAACAGTGTACGCCGTAATGTAAAGCTTGTCAACAGAGATCGACAGCCGTTCGTGAAAAACGCTTGAATTTAAAGACGGGAAAGGTGTGGAGTGGGATAGGGGCCCGTGTTTGTCGGAGTGCGGGTGGGGACCGGGTTATTGTTTCCGGATATCTGGACTGAGATCTCATCATCCCCCGGCGCGGCGCTGTCAGCGGCGGGGTTTCAGCCTCCCTGGGGTTCCCACGGGCGCCTCTCGCATTCCTGCTGGAAAACACGGGACCCTGCGGCGCGACCCGCAGCGGGCAACGCCCTCCCCAACACGCCGCTCCGGGCTTTGGGCGATCCCCAACACAAACACTTCAGCATAATATATTTACTACCTGAAGTCACGCCCGTATTTATAGTAGCCACAACACTGGTTCTGGCTCAGGACGGCGAATTGCGCGCGTCAGAAAACAATTTAGAAAAGGAACGAGACTCTACTAGTCGAATCAGTTAGTGTTTGCTTTCGCACTAGAATAAAGCATATCGAACCATAGGATTAATGTTACCTCCAAACTGTTCAGCTTTGGATGAACTTTGAGCCATACATTGAATGTTGTTATTTTGCTCCGTAGGAGAGGGGGCACTGCTATCACATTAACTAGATGGTTACTGATGTGCTAATCCATTACTGCTCAGCGTAACATTAATGGTACACGTGGCAGGACTAGGCTTTCACAGATCTCTCAATATTACTGCATATAATAAGGCGAAAATCCCCATTAATGTACGAGTACAAAATAAATGCCCAGTTTTTGGGAGGGGTAACATCCGTCAAGTATCCGAGCGTGACTATCGAAGTGATCGCAGATGGAATAATCAGATTGCACAAGCTAAGCAGGGATGGCTACAGGACAAATGTAGGTATTTAGAGGCTTATCTCACGAGGGGTAAGATAGATGCTGCCTACAGGAAAATTAAAGAGACCTTTGGAGAAAAGAGAACTACTTGCATCAATATCAAGAGCTCAGATGGAAACCCAGTTCTAAGCAAAGAAGGGAAAGTAGAAATGTGGAAGGAGTACATAGAGGGTCTATACAGGGGCAATGTTCTTGAGGACAATATTATGGAAATGGAAGAGGATGTAGATGAAGATGAAATGGGAGATACGATACTGCGTGAAGAGTTTGACAGAGCACTGAAAGACCTGAGTCGAAACAAGGCCCCGGGAGTAGACAAAATTCCATTAGAACTACTGACGGCCTTGGGAGAGCCAGTCCTGACAAAACTCTATCATCTGGTGAGCAAGATGTATGAGACAGGTGAAATACCCTCAGACTTCAAGAAGAATATAATAATTCCAATCCCAAAGAAAGCAGGTGTAGACAGATGTGAAAATTAGCGAACTCTCAGTTTAATAAGTCACAGCTGCAAAATGCTAACGCGAATTCTTTACAGACGAGTGGAAAAACTGGTAGAAGCCGACCTCGAGGAAGATCAGTTTGGATTCCGTAGAAATGTTGGAACACGTGAGGCAATACTGACCCTACGACTTATCTTAGAAGCTAGATTAAGGAAGGGCAAACCTACGTTTCTGGGATTTGTAGATTTAGAGAAAGCTTTTGACAATGTTGGTTTGAATACTCTCTTTCAAATTCTGAAGGTGGCAGACTTAAAATACAGGGAGCAAAAGGCTATTTACAATTCGTACAGAAACCAGACGGCAGTTATAAGAGTCGAGGGACAAGAAAGGGAGGCAGTGGTTGGGAAGGGATTGAGAACTCTAGATTGCGGTTTATTGGTATAACCTGAAGCGACGCAGTCCTTCAACAGATGGAATTGCTTACAATATGTTAGTTCGTCCAGGCTTCGAGTATTGGTCGTCTGTATGGGATCCTTACCAGTTGGGTATGATTCAAGAGACTGTGAAGGTCCAAAGAAGAGCGGCAAGATTCGTGACTGGTACATTTAGCCATCGCGAGAGCGTTACAAATCTAACAGAAAGTTTGAAGTGCGACACTCTTGCAAGTAGACGGCGCGCTCAACGTAAGGGACTGCTCACTGAACTCCGAAATCCGATCGTCGCTGAGGATGTAGAGCATATATCGTTATCACAACTTCAAAATCGTGCAGTGGTCACCATTCAAAGATAAGGGAAATTAGAGCTCGTAACGAGGCGTTCAGACAGTCGTTTTTCCCTCGCGCGAGCCGTGAGTGGAACAGAGGGCGGGAAATATGACTTTGGCGCGAATTGTGCCCTCCGCCACACACCGCTTGGTGGCTAGCGGAATATATATGTAGATGTAGATTTTTTGCACAGCAAAGAACTGACACCTTGTTATGCTTATGTAAGCATTATTGAACATCCGTCCTTCCTTTCCTGTTTTAGTAGCTGTGAGTAGCAGTGCACACCCGGGAGCAATTGGCAGCTGAATGTAAACACATCATCTACATTCGAAATCTTATCATGCCCGATTTAGAATAACAATTTAAATATTTAAGCAGCTACGCTCAAAATCTGTAAATACGAAAGGCCTTTTATAAAAGCAATACAACACATTTTTGTTCTGAAAGCAGGTTTGTTTTACTTAGGATTCCAACATGACCACTCTATTGGCTACAAAACCCTATTTATCAACATAATCTCCGTTCATTTCGACTTCACACACGCCTTACTGGGAGGGCGTGTATACCTGCGTGATACCACTCCACCCGTCGACGTCAGAGCTAAATTATTGCTGCATCAATAACTTCCCCATCACCCACGTCGTCATGACTTTACCGGCAGAGAGAGCAGCTTTCAACTTTTTCTTCGGGAGAGAGGTTGTGTTGCGCCACTCGATGGCTAACTGTTTCGTTTCCGATCCGAAGTGATGCGCCCATATTTCATAGCGTGTGACGATAAAATTGTCACAATCTGTTTCGTAATGAACAAATAGTTACTCACAGACGATCCTTTGTTGCTCTATATGGTCTTCTGGTAGGCGGCAAGGAACCAGGAGGACGCACATCTTTCACTACTCAATAGTTGGATGAGTGCGTCAGCACTACCAACAGAGAGGTCCAGTCGAACAGCGAGATGTCTGATTGTTTTTCTTCGATCATCTCGAATGAGAGTGTTCTGGCGTTCCAACATTACAGGAGTCACAACTCTGTGTGGACAGCCGACCCGCTGGAGACTGGGCAGGTTTGCGCGACCTTGTTGCGATTATGAAAGATGCCTCGACCAACGACTCTACGTACTTTTGCTCTCCGTCAAGTCTCCGTAGACATTCTCCAAGCCCCTATAGATACCTGCGATGCTCCGATTATCGGCAAAAGGAACTCAATGGCAGCTGTCTGCCTGGAATGCACGTCCATCACAGACGTAATTTTGAAGGCTGTGTATCTCGCCGCCACGTATCAGAACTTCATGAAGTAGTAGCGGCTGAAGTAGAAATTTTTCACTTCAACTTTTCTTAAACCGAAATTGGTCGAGAAAAATAGGTGTTACATTATTTACGGAACGTCCCTGGAAATTCCTTAATAAACGAACAACCTCAAGTCATTTACTGACATTTATGCAACATTACTTGTATCCAAGGGTAATTAATAATTTTTCTTCTATTTAGACATCTTGTTTACAAGTTTCAATTTGTTAATGTTTCTTAGAGAACAAGGTTTTAAGACCACTGGGACTGTGAGTGGAAATTGTATCCCTCAAAATTACGCCTATGTCTTGCATAGACGAAGGGAATAGAGAAAATTGAAAGACTCTAAAAAAAAATCTATTCCGGCTGCATGCAATGACACCACCGTTTTTTTCCCAAGACATCAGATACAACTGGCATGAATTCAGGAACTAATGATAAAAAATATTCTCATCGGTCAAATATACACATCGAATACCCTGTACCCTCCACCTGACAAAACAGGGCAAGAAAATAGGTGGTGTTGATCGAATGGATCAATATGTTAATTATAACGGGACAAATAACCATAACAGTAAATGGTACTGGTCTCTTTTAAGTTTGTTATTGGATGCCACTGTATACATTGCATAGATACTCTACTACAAAAATGGAAATACAGAACCTCATCTAAATTTTCGAAGAGAAATTATACAGATATACTTAAGGAGATATGCGACGCCAATGGAAGGACCTGTACGAACCCTACACTCTAGTACTGTAGTACATGAGCTCCAGTTTAATGCAATGAACCATCTGATTGCGAAAATACAGCAACTCAACAGAAGCCGATGTGTTGGAATAAACTATATGACATTAGCACCTACCCTGTGCAAGAAATGTAATGTGGGACTTGTGTATTTTGTTGCGTATCAAATAAGATCTTGTTTTTGTTCTTGATTTGGAATTTGTACTTATGTTTAATTTATTTCATTCAGTACAACTACGTGTAACCTCTTCATTTAAACGTGTGGTTTCATCTCAGTAGTGCTTAGCGTTACATGTTTGCTACTTTTCAGTATATTAAAACTAGTATGAAAAAAATTGATTTAAGGTTTCACATGCTTCTTTATCACACAACAGACAAAGTGAGGATAATAAATAAAAAAAACAAAAAAACTAATTCAGTAGTAATGGGTTAATTAACGTAACCAAACTGATTTAATTCTTCATTTGTTTCTGTAATGTATGTAGATGCTTTACAATTATTGAAGGTCTTTTAAATCTGTCCGCGCAACTACGAGAAACTGCGTATTTTTTGTAACGAATGGTGTTTCGTTATATTGATATACGAGTACGGTATCAACAGTGGTGGTATATCGAGTCTGATTTTAGATCTCATCAGGAAACGTCGTCCATATATCGTGTCGTGTTTCACACCAGGAAACATACAGTGCAGCAAAGCAGTGTGGGGTTATGCCAAAATCAGTAATACACTCCTGGAAATGGAAAAAAGAACACATTGACACCGGTGTGTCAGACCCACCATACTTGCTCCGGACACTGCGAGAGGGCTGTACAAGCAATGATCACACGCACGGCACAGCGGACACACCAGGACCCGCGGTGTTGGTCGTCGAATGGTGCTAGCTGCGCAGCATTTGTGCACCGCCGCCGTCAGTGTCAGCCAGTTTGCCGTGGCATACGGAGCTCCATCGCAGTCTTTAACACTGGTAGCATGCCGCGACAGCCTGGACGTGAACCGTATGTGCAGTTGACGGACTTTGAGCGAGGGCGTATAGTGGGCATGCGGGAGGCCGGGTGGACGTACCGCCGAATTGCTCAACACGTGGGGCGTGAGGTCTCCACAGTACATCGATGTTGTCGCCAGTGGTCGGCGGTAGGTGCACGTGCCCGCCGACCTGGGACCGGACCGCAGCGACGCACGGATGCACGCCAAGACCGTAGGATCCTACGCAGTGCCGTAGGGGACCGCACCGCCACTTCCCAGCAAATAACGGACACTGTTGCTCCTGGGGTATTGGCGAGGACCATTCGCAACCGTCTCCATGAAGCTGGGCTACGGTCCCGCACACCGTTAGGCCGTCTTCCGCTCACGCCCCAACATCGTGCAGCCCGCCTCCAGTGGTGTCGCGACAGGCGTGAATGGAGGGACGAATGGAGACGTGTCGTCTTCAGCGGTGAGTGTCGCTCCTGCCTTGGTGCCAATGATGGTCGTATGCGTGTTTGGCGCCGTGCAGGTGAGCGCCACAATCAGGACTGCATACGACCGAGGCACACAGGGCCAACACCCGGCATCATGGTGTGGGGAGCGATCTCCTACACTGGCCGTACACCTCTGGTGATCGTCGAGGGGACACTGAATAGTGCACGGTACATCCAAACCGTCATCGAACCCATCGTTCTACCATTCCTAGACCGGCAAGGGAACTTGCTGTTCCAACAGGACAATGCACGTCCGCATGTATCCCGTGCCACCCAACGTGCTCTAGAAGGTGTAAGTCAACTACCCTGGCCAGCAAGATTTCCGGATCTGTCCCCCACTGAGCATGTTTGGGACTGGATGAAGCGTCGTCTCACGCGGTCTGCACGACCAGCACGAACGCTGGTCGAACCTAGGCGCCAGGTGGAAATGGCATGGCAAGCCGTTCCACAGGACTACATCCAGCATCTCTACGATCGTCTCCATGGGAGAATAGCAGCCTGCATTGCTGCGAAAGGTGGATATACACTGTACTAGTGCCGACATTGTGCATGCTCTGTTGCCTGTGTCTATGTGCCTGTGGTTCTGTCAGTGTGATCATGTGATGTGTCAATAAAGTTTCCCCTTCCTGGGACAATGAATTCACGGTGTTCTTATTTCAATTTCCAGGAGTGTATATTACGCTTTTGGCACAGGAACCACCTGAACTACTGCAGGAAGTTACCCTGGACGTTCGACGACGTATGTGGTTTCAGTATAACTGTTGCCCAACACATTACGCATTTAAACGCAGGAGATACTAGACCATGTTTACTGTGGCAGATGGATCGGAAGAGGTGGCCTTATTAATAGTCCCGCTAATTCGCCGGCTTTGACGTCGCCGGATTTCTTTCTGTGGGAATATTTAAAAGATAAGGTGTACCAGCAATTGCCTACAGGCCATGAAAACGTGCTGGACCGCATCAGAAACGCCTGTGCTGGCATTCCCGGCGATATGCTGCTGCCCTGTGTATAGTCGTGTGAAAAGCGGGTTTGTAGTGGATTGAAGCTGGCGGTACTGCTTTTGAACGCTTACTCTAATACTGGAGAAGTAGGGCCGCGTTCGCCCCGAGCTACGGCCGTAGTGGTGTGCCGTGTAGTTCCCTGCAAGGTATATCGGAGGAGTACAACTTGGCAAATGGGGTTTCCAATAACAATCTATGAAATACTGGCCTGTCTTACCCTGGCAGCGTGGAAGCGTGGTCCCAAGTGCCATTGGATATTGAAGGGTCTTTGAGTAGCATGTCGGTCGTAAATTAATTTTGTGCACCCATTTCTGTTCCTCCGCGCACAGTGCCATCTCTGGCGAAACGAAGAAAAAGCTTCAGACGAAACGTGTGCATTTTTGCCGCACAATTGTAGTCTGCAATTAAAAAACAGAGGTTCCTATAAGGTTTTCAAAGTTGTTCACCTTCCACCCTCCCACGGGGATCGAGTGTGGTATCATTGGATGCCCCCCTCCGAGATAAACAAATTCGAATTATAAATTTATTTGATCCGATGTGTAATTTTTGAGATGTTTCACTGGCTTCAGTTAAAATAAACGCCCTATAGTGTACAGCGAGATTTATCACTCTAAATGACTCTTTTCCAGTCATCTACCGTCCAGTGGCGTAGTTCTTTGCACCATCTCAAGCGTCGGTTAGCATGGACAACAGAAATGAGCTGCTCGATTCATTCTCTTCAACTGCCTACGTATAGTCATTATGGTAACTGGACTACTGGTAGCACTTTGGAACTCACGAGTGACTCCTTCGGCGGATTTTTGTACAGTCAGCCTCCACAATGCTCGACGGTTCCTATCTGTCAGTACAAGAGGCCTATCTGGTCATGGTTTAGCTGTTATTGCTCCTAGGCGTTTCTACTTCACAATCACTAAACTTGGGCGGATTTGGTGGGTATGAAATGTCCCTCAAGTGATTTCAATCACTAGTCCACATACGGTGTCACTGACCTTTCCAGACGGGCCCATTCTGCTGTCACTGCTTCTCTACTAATGATGATGATGAAGTCCCATACTCTTTGACAGAGTGTAGGGGAACGACGCGAGAGACCCGCACCGCCGTACTAGGCAAGGTTCTAGTGGAGGTGGTCTGCCATTGCCTTCCTCCGACCGTAATGTGAATGAATGATGATGATGAAGACGACACAACAACACCCAGTCATCTCGAGGCAGGTGAAAATCCGTGACCCGGGAATCGAACCCGGGACCCCGTGGTTGGGAAGCGAGAACGCTACCGAGAGACCACGAGCACTGGCAATGCAATACTACTTTCTTCCTAGTGACAACTAGGAAATATAAACGGGTGTCAGGACACTTTTGATCAGAATACCCATCACCTAGATTTCCTGAATGAACAGACCCATCCGATCTCAAGATATTTATTTTCATTAACATTGTTTACACTAATGGAGAATATCCTTGTTATCCAGAAAGATATTAACACATGATTATTAAAGATGAAATTTCCTGGCAGATTAAAAGTGTGTGCCGGACCGAGACTCGAACTCGGTACCTTTGCCATCCGCGGGCAAGTGCTCTACGAACTGAGCTACCCAAGCACGACTCACGCCCCGTCTTCAGAGCTTTAATTCCACCAGTACCTCGTCTCCTACCTTCCAAACTTCACAGAAGCTCTCCTGCGAACCTTGCAAAACTAACACTCCTGGAAGAAAGGATACTGTGGAAACAATGCTTAGCCACAGCCTGGGGGATGTTTCCACAATGAGAGCTTCTGTAAAGTTTGGAAGGTAGGAGACGAGATAATGGTAGACGTAAAGCTTTGAGGACGGGGCGTCAGTCATGCTTGGGTAGCTCAGATGATAGAGCACTTGCCTGCGAAAGGCAAAGGTCCCGAGTTTTAATCTACCAGGAAGTTTCATATCAGCGCACACTCCGCTGTAGAGTGAAAATTTCAGTCTAGATTATTAAAGATGTTTCGTGATTACACAACATATTGACAGACGACATCCTTTCAGGTGTCTGGCCTCGTTGGCGATTCCATTCTTACAAACAGTATCCGACAACTGAGTTAGTCGTCTTTATGAAAAGTCACTAGGAATGGAGTTACTTACTGTCGCTGCCTAGACGAAATAACGCCAATAAAAATGGGGCGCAAAATTGTACAATCCAAAAAATACTGTGAGTAAACCTCTAAATGAGGTCAGGTTGGCGTTATGAAACCTAACCTAGCGTCACAGATCCACCGTCCAGTATCCGTGTTAAACGACTGACACCTGTACGTCACGAAGACAGGTGCTAGTCTGGGAAAATCCAAGTGCATCAGAATTCTGTGCTTCGACGTCCCGACTTACTGCCTAATAAGGTATGCGTGACGTGTTTTACGCGGCGAGTCTGCCCAACAGAGGAGCGCTCCCCGATCACGATGAGGGTGATGATTCACCGCTGCGCGGTCCCTGCCTACCCGTTTATAGCCCGTAACTTGACGATAGGAAACGCGGCGCGATGAGCGATATGAGGCGGCCAATGAGCGCGGTGCATCCGGGCGAGTTATTAAAATCAGGTATAAAAGCCGTGTTTTATGCGTTCCGGTACGCTCGTCTCGGATGTTCGTGGAGAGCTGACGGCACGACCTCCGTAACAGTCAGCCCCAGAGACGCGCTGCTCGCTATTCTTCGAGATCACATCCGAAGTCTCACTGTGTAAACTACAGCGCACGTTCACACAATTTTATACAGGGTATTCCAAAAGGTACGGCCAAACTTTCAGCTAACATTCCTCACACACAAAGAAAGAAAATATGTTATGTGGACATGTGTCCGGAAGCGCATACTTTCCATGTTAGAGCTCATTTTATTACTTCTCTTCAAATCACATTAATCATGGAATGGAAACACACAGCAATAGAACGTACCAGCGTGACTTCAAACACTTTGTTGCATGAAATGTTCAAAATGTCCTCCATTAGCGAGGATACATGCATCCACCCTCCGTCGCATGGAATCCCTGATGCGCTGATGTAGTCCTGAAGAATGCCGTATTGTACCACAGCCGTCCACAGTACGAGCACGAAGAGTCTCTACGTTTGGTACCGGGTTTGCGTAGACAAGAGCTTTCAAATGCCCCCATAAATGAAAGTCAAGAGGGTTGAGGTCAGGAAAGCGTGGAGGCCATGGAATTGGTCCGCCTCTACCAATCCATCGGTCACCGAATCTGTTGTTGAGAAACGTACGAACACTTCGACTGAAATGTACAGGAGTTCCATTGCGCATGAACCACATGTTGTGTCGTACTTGTAAAGGCACATGTTCTAGCAGCACAGGTAGAGTATCCCGTATGAAATCATGATAACGTGCTCCATTGAGCGTAGGTAGAAGAACATGGAGCCCAATCAAGACATCACCAACAATGCCTGCCCAAACGTTCACAGAAAATCTGTGTTGATGACGTGATTGCACAATTGCGTGCGGTTTCTCGTCAGCCCACACATGTTGATAGTGAAAATTTACAATTTGATCACGTTGGAATGAAGCCTCATCCGCAAAGAGCACATTTGCACTGAAATGAGGATTGACACATTGTTGGATGAAGCATTCCCAGAAGTGTACCCGTAGAGGCCAATCAGCTGCTGACAGTGCCTGCACACGCTGTACATACTACGGAAACAACTGGTTCTTCCGTAGCACTCTCCATACAGTGACGTGGTCAACGTTACCTTGTACAGCACCAACTTCTCTGACGCTGACATTAGGGTTATCGTCAACTGACGAAGAATTGCCTCGTCCATTGCAGGTGTCCTCGTCGTTCTAGGTCTTCCCCAGTCGCGAGTCATAGGCTGGAATGTTCCGTGCTCCCTAAGGCGCCGATCAATTGCTTCGAACATCTTTCTGTCGGGACACCTTCGTTCTGGAAATCTGTCTCGATGCTAACGTACCGCGCCACGGCTATTGCCCCGTGCTAATCCATACATCAAATGGGCATCTGCCAACTCCGTATTTGTAAACATTGCACTGACTGCAAAACCACGTTCGTGACGAACACTAACCTGTTGATGCTACGTACTGATGTGCTTGATGTCAATGAGTCGCATGTCACCGCAAGCACCGAAGCCAACATTACCTTCCTTCAATTGGGCCAACTGGCGGTGAATCGAGGAAGTACAGTACATACTGACGAAACTAAAATGAGCTCTAACATGTAAATTAAGAGTTTCCGGACACATCTCGACATAACATCTTTTCTTTATTTGTGTGTGAGGAATTTTTCCTGAAAGTTTGTGCGAACCTTTTTGTAACAACCTGTATTCTACAAAATTAACTGTGCATATACCGGAAGAAAACCTACTCAACAATGTTGAAAATGTACAGGACGAGGCTAGACCAGTGAAAGACGTGCACTTCATTCACCATTCAGTGCTCGCATTTCATATTTCTAATTCCAGCATTCTGGTACTCGGTAAAATAATAATTCAGGCAATATTAATAATTTCTATGGGTTGCCTGATTTAGTTGACAGTTTTTACAGCTTGTCTCACACTGATCTGTGAGAGAAGCTTGGCGCTAGAAATTTTCTTTATTTATGGGCGAGGGCAGCAGCCTGGGGGATGTTTGCAGAATGAGATTTAGAGGCAGAAGTGAAGCTGTGGGGGCCGGCCGTGAGCCGTGCTTCGGTGTCACAGATGGTGGAGCACTTGCCCGCGAAAGGCAAAGGTCCCGAGTTCGAGTCTCGGTCGGCGCACACAGTTTTAATCTGCCAGGAAGTTTCAGTAGTGATCATGTTCAACTGTTGCCCATTCAGAAACTGGGAAGTGTTCACGGCTCAGTATGAGCACGTGAGCACTAAATCCACTTGATATGGTGGAAGTAGTGGCTTCTGTTTTACCTTGCTGGTTTAGACAAAAAATATCAAAAATCACAACCACTACAGAAAGGAATAATAACCTGTAAAATAAAACGAGCCACCGCTTTTACCAGGCCCACCAAAACACAACCAGAATAAAATAATATCTCGAGCAACGGTTCTCTCTAAGTTACAGTATCTGAACAAAAGTACACGTTCACACCTGTGTGATGCGTACTTGGCCAATAAATGTGGCGAGAGACGGACTTGCGAGTATAAATGGTGACCGGGAAATATTGTGTTGTCAGCCGAGAAACAGTGACAGTAGGATGGGTCTGTAGGGGAGCTCAGCCATTTCGAATGAGAATTTGTCATTGGATTCCGACTGAGCACCAGGTCCATCAAGGACATTTTCACCCTTCTAAATCTGCCCCAATCGAATGCCGGGAGAACGTCACCTACCATCGTGTGTAGTGCAAACAGTGAAGTACGGTCGTCTTACGGTATGGGGGTGTCATTCGTGGTTAGGGCGTGTTTCCAAACTACGCTTCATTAATTGATGAATGCGGTAGGATATTTCACAGAATTGTAAACTAAAAGGAACAGTTCTGAGCCAACGATTGTTTGTACCAGCATAAAAATCCACCCTGTCACATAGCACCATCTGTGAGACAAAGGTTGGCTGACAATAACGTATTCGTCCTACTGTCTCTGGTTTTGGCTCTTGAAGACGAATGGGCTGCCATTCCTCCAGAGACAGCTCTTCGAAAGTGTCTCATGCAGCTTTCAACTGTCATAAAGGCGAATGATTGACACGCTCCATATTAATGCCCTCTAATAAATATGGTCGAAGTAGAGAGGATATAAAATGTAGACTTGCAATGGCAAGGAAAGCGTTTCTGCAGAAGAGACATTTGTTAACATCGAGTATAGATTTAAGTGTCAGGAAGTCATTTCTGAAAGTATTTGTATGGCGTGTAGCCATGTATGGAAGTGAAACATGGACGATAAATAGTTTAGACATGAAGAGAATATAAGCTTTCGAAATGTTGTGCTACAGAAGAATGCTGAAGATTTGTTGGGTAGATCACATAACTAATGAGGAGGTATTAAATAGAATTGGGAAGAAGAGGAGTTTGTGACACAACTTGACTTGAAAAAGGGGTCGGTTGGTAGGACATGTTATGAGGCATCAAGGGATCACCAATTTAGTTCAAATGGTTTGAATGGCTCTGAGCACTATGGGACTTGACTACTGAGGCCATCAGTCCCCTAGAAGTTAGAACTACTGAAACATAACTAACCGAAGGACATCACACACATCCATGCCCGAGGCAGGATTCGAAACTGCGACCGTAGCGGTCGTGCGGTTCCAGACTGTAGCGCCTAGAACCGCTCGGCCACTGCGGCCGGCACCAATGTAGTATTGGAGGGCAGCGTGGAGGGTAAAAATCGTAGAGGGAGACCAGCAGATGAAGACGCTAAGCAGATTCCGAAGGATGCACAGGGTAGAGTAGCGTAGAGAGCTTCATCAAACCAGTCTCAGGACTGAAGACCACAACAACAATAACAATACATATCTGATACTTTGGATCTAGTAGCATATAGCAAATGATGTATCCTACTTTCTGAGGTGCACAGATAATTTTTATCACTCATAGGAGCAGAATTACGACTTTTATTTCTTTTTAATGGAGCAAAGTGTTTTTGTGTGACACTGGGAAAGAGACCTTGGAAGAGAACTTCAATGACATAAAATGTGTGGAACTTGATGCAGTAATAACAAAGTAACAGCGCCACACTAAACCGTGGGATTTTGTGCCTGAAAACAGCGATTCCGAAACAAGTCGATTAGAAATGGGAAACGTGTACAGATTATCATCATAAACGAGAATAATCTCTAATGCAGCTTCCTAACGATGAAACTGTAATCAATATTAGTAGCATAGAGTATATAAAGTCTCAGCTGGACTCCGGAATTCACGCCTAATTCTGGCGGATAGAAAATGGATGCTTAATAATACGGTCAGGAGTGATCAAAGTAGGAATCGCAAAAGACGAAGCAACTGTTATGAAACGTCCCCTTAGAAAAATTGTACACGACTGTGCTTAAACTGACACACAATATTTTTAGCGCAACGCAATCTGACTTCCAAAAATCACTACAGAAGAATGGCCCTGACTAACATTAACCTTTACGTTTCACAGATCACTTACCCCACAAAAATCTTCGTTACTCGAACTACTGCAATACAGCGAGCTCCACTACTGCCAACTAAATAAAATATTCAACCTACTGAAGGCACTAACTATTGATAGGTATAGTTAGCAAATGAAAGATTTTAATAGAGAACAAACAATGTATTTACCTTAGTAGTCATAATATATATATAGCAGTTCATGACATCCATTCTTACAAATTTCAAAACTCCGCCATCTCTCTCCCCACATCCACCACTGCTGGCGGCTCACCTCCAACTGCACAACGCTACTCACTGTTCACATCCAGCTGCCGCTGCCCAACTCTACAATGGTAGACAACAATGCAAACCAGCCACAGACTGCACACAGCACAGCCAGTGATTTTCATACAGAGCGCTACGTGGCGTTACCAATAAAAAATCCTAAACAGCCTACTTACACTGTATAGTAATTTACTCCAGACGAGAATACTAGACAGATAGTCTATGTTCAACGTAAGAATATCATGTAAATAAAAAATCTACTGTAATCTCATTTTAAATTTGCGATATTATTATTTTAAAGTAACAACACTTCAAGTAATTATTAAAATGTACTTTATAAATATTCAATATCGCAAATAAGTATTTGTAAATTTTTACGAAATTCGAGGTAAAAGTAAATAAATTCTGATCAGACGCTTTTCTTTTGTCTTCCTTTTCTCCTTAATACTCCAATTTACAGATAGTGTATTAAGAAACAGGACCCAATGGAACGTAACCATCGGTAAGAAACTGCTATACTGCAATTAGAGCAAAACTATATTCTGGTAGCTAAAATAGACCAAAAATACCACAAGGCAGCTGTTGTTGTTGTTGTTGTGGTCTTCAGTCTTGAGACTGGTTTGATGCAGCTCTCCATGCTACTCTATCCTGCGCAAGCTTCTTCATCTCCCAGTACCTACTGCAACCTACATCCTTCTGAATCTGCTTAGTGTATTCATCTCTTGGTCTCCCTCTACGATTGTTAGCCTCCACGCTGCCCTCCAATACTAAACTGGTGGTCCCTTGATGCCTCAGAACATGTTTTACCAACCGATCCCTTCTTCTGGTCAAGTTGTGCACAAACTTCTCTTCTCCCCAATCCTGTTCAATACTTCCTCATTAGTTATGTGATCTAGCCACCTAATCTTCAGCCCGAACTCTATCTACGCCGTTCTTCTTACTTAGACGATGCCTACGATTACAATGATGCAGCGGTGTCGTCGTATGGTGGACGAGACAACGTTAGAACAGATTCGTCATAAAGGGTCCGCTTAGGGTCATCACATACACTGTGACGTCGCCCTCCGCTACTACAGAGCGCCCGCCAGTATCAATATGTGACAAATGACACATGTTATGTAATGGAAGATGGAGCGGAAGGGAAGAGAACGAACAAGGACAGCTTTTAATGATCTCAGCTGCATCGGGACTTTGTGCGGAATCAGAAGCGAGACTAGAGAAAATGTGTCCCAGACCGGGACTCGAATCTGGGATCTCCTGCTTACTGGGTAGTTGCTTTAACCTCTGTGCCATCCGACCATAGTATTTATCATAACTGCGCGGACTATCTCGGTACGTACCCCGAACGTGTCACATTCTCACCTGCCGACACATGTCCACAGTCCTTGGCCATGTCCTTGATGCTCGCTAATTTTAGATTACCGGTAGAGATCGAACGAAATGTGCACTGAAGCGAATCAGTTATAGAATGCGTTCTGCCTGTTCTTTTCGACGTGTACGAAAGAACAGGCACCTCGCATTTATATAATTCAATATAATTCACACAGCACATTTCTAACAAGCTCGGCGCGCCTTGCGTGTGCTCGCGACCTCCAAGCGGTTATCGACTGCACTCGACAGATGCCCAGAATCGAATCCATTTAAGTTCGGATTTCACGTGTCCATAGACTGATCGTTTCCAACGCAGTCGATCTGGAGTTATACTCTACTCCTATCACTTATAACGTACAAAGTTTCCGACAGCTCACAGCGATGTTATTTACAGATAAATGTACCTGCTTTCGACGAACATGAAGCAACATAGTACATAAAATAATTTCGAAGTCTATTCAAAACTATTATTCTGAAAAATATTATAATCTGTGCTATTATCTTTATGCAGGCAAGTAATCACATAAAATTAAATTTAACAGAAGTTATGTAGCATTACAAGCTGACATTTTCATTATCTATGTATCTTATCGACAGTGAAAGGTGATGAAGATCCTACGGATCAAAGGAAAATACATTAATTCACACTCGTAGAGAAAGCAATAGTGACATCCTTGAGAAAGCTGTATTTCGCACCAACTACAAGAAAAAGTACTACACTGAAGAGCCAAAGAAACTGGTACACCTGCCTAATTTCGTGTAGGGCCCCGTCGACCACGCAGAAGTGCCGCAACACGACGTGGCATGGACTCGACTTATGTCTGAAGTAGCGCCGGAGGAAACTGGCACCATGAATCCTGCAGAGTCTCCACCAGCTTGAACAGTCCTATGCTCACACGCCTGGTCCCTGTCAATCACCATCATTTTACAAGCACTGGACCACTATACTTATGTTGTGTTATGTGACTGCAAGTGCTACACCGTTCTTTGAAAGCACATTGGACAGTCTACACTGTTGCAATAACAACTATGCAATTTCTTCACAGTGTGATCATGGGCACATCCAAACACGATAGCTCCCTTATGTCACGATTTCTCGTCGATCCTTGCTCCGATTTCTGACAACCAACTGGTGCGTACACACCAACTTCACTGTCATGGCAGTGGTAGATTGTGATACCACCACGTCATACCAGTTTTAGAGAGCAGTGTGCCGTTTTAAAGAGGTGACTAAGATACTGTCTGTGAGCTAGTACAGGGTGATTCGGGAAATAGTGGACAAATTGAAAGAGCTGATAAAGTAGTCGAGATACAATAACATTGGAACTGGAAATATTGGTCGTGAATGTGATGCGCAGCCACGTATAATTTTAGAATGTCAGGAGCGTCAAGGACAATCAATGCACACTCGCCATACGTTTATCAAAAACAATGTACTAGTTACTCAGCAATGTTGTACATTACATATTGTGCTTGCACCCTCCCCGTGAAACTCACTGTAAGATTGTCTGCCGTGAGTATGTAAGTGTGGACATTAAGTTGGGAATGTGAGTCTCACGGGAAGCGTGCAAGGGATAAATCACTGCAGTCACACCATCCTCTGTGCCGTCGGTGGCTCAGATGGATAGAGCGTCTGCCATGTAAGCAGGATATCTTCGGTACGAGCCCCGCTAGGGGCACACAATTTCAACTCTCCCCCGTTTCATTCTGGAGAGCTGCACGGTCACAGATGGTTTCTGTTCTCTCGGACATGTCCGAAAGAACAGATGCCATTTTCATATAGGCTCAGGATTAGTGCTAACACTATAAATTCCTATGACGTTTTGTTTTTCGAGTCCTCTAACAGCTCCTTAAATTTGTGTGCAACCTTTGGAATCGCGCCGTATAGCCAATAATCTAGGTCACTGGTTATGCTCTACTCTGAGATGATGAATTAGGCACGGTAGAAGGAATCGTGGCGGCCACTTCAAACCAGTCTGAAGACTATTGACAAAATAAATAAATGCTCCTTGCTGATAATCTGTTAAAATGTCGAAGCACTATGTAAAAACAAAAGTCTACACTTTGTTACGTATAATAAGGTGGATTACACAAGAGGGCGATGTCTCCCTAGAGGAAACACTGGCGTAAATGGCCACCGGGGCGTCTACTATCAAGCTGTTTGACACGACGACACATGTGCGCGGTGACAGCTTACTTCCAGATGACGCCTCGGCTTGCAGGTGAGAGCCTCACGCGGCGCTGGCCGGCGCTCCTTATTAAAATTAATGCGGGCCCTGAATAAACAAGGGCCGCGATACAGTGCAGGAAGCGCATCACCGCCCGGCCCGATACGATACGTTATGCTAATGGCGGGCGGTCGCAGCCTCCCATTGTTACGGCGTGGCGCGCATTTCATTTGACTGGCGGCGCTGCCTCTGCAGGAACGCCCTGTCTTATTGCCCGGACACCGTAGGATATCCGGCCACGGCCGCTAGAGCTCTCTCGAGGGTTGGCATAAACTCCCTCCACTAATTTACTTCATTGAGCTATTTTATACAGGGTGGTCCATTGATAGTGACCGGGCCAAATATCTCACGAAATAAGCAACAAACGAAAGAACTACGAACAACGAAACTCGTCTAGCTTGAAGAGGGAAACCAGGTGACGCTATGGTTGGCCCGCTATATGGCGCTGCCATAGGTCAAACGGATATCAACTGCGTTTTTTAAAAATAAGATCCCCCACCTTTTATTACATATTCGTGTAGTACGTAAAGAAATATGAATGTTTTAGTTGAACCACTTTTTCGCTTTGAGACAGATGCCGCTGTAATACTCACAAACGTATAAGTACGAGGTATTACCTAACATTCCGCCAGTGCGGTCGGATTTCCTTCGTGATACATTACCCGTGTTAAAATGGACTGTTTACCAATTGCCGAAAAGGTCGATATCGTGTTGATGTATGGCTATTGTGCTCAAAATGCCCAACGGCCATGTGCTATGTATGCTACTCGATATCCTGGACGACATCATCGAAGTGTTCGGGCCGTTCGCCGGATAGTTACGTTATTAAAGGAAACAGGAAGTGTTCAGCCACACGTGAAATGTCAACCACGATCTGCAACAAATGATGATGCCCAATAAGGTGTTTTAGCTGCTGTCGCGGCTAATCCGCACATCAGTAGCAGACAAAGTGCTCGACAATCGGGAATCTCAAAAACGTCGGTGTTGAGAATGCTACATCAACATCCATTGCACCCGTACCATATTTCTATGTACCAGGAATTGCATGGCGACGACTTTGAACGTCGTATACAGTTCTGCCACTGGGCACAAGAAAAATTACGGGACGATGACAGATTCTTCGCAAGCTTTCTATTTAGCGACGAAGCGTTATTCGCGAACAGCGGTAACGTAAACCGGCATAATATGCACAACTGGGCAACGGAAAATCCACGATGGCTGCCACAAGTGGAATATCAGCGACCTTGGCGGGTTAATGTATGGTGGGGCATTATGGGAGGAAGAATAACTGGCTCCCATTTTATCGTTGGCAATCTAAATGGTGCAATGTATGCTGATTTCCTACGTAATGTTCAACCAATGTTACTACAAGATGTTTCACTGCACGACAGAATGGCGATGTACTTCCAACATGATGGATGTCCAGCACATAACTCGCGTACGGTTGAAGCGGTGTTGAATAGCATATTTCATGACACATGGATTGTTCGTCGAAGCACCATACCATAGCCCGCACGTTCACAGGATCTGACGTCCCCGGATTTCTTTCTGGGGGGAAAGTAGAAGAATATTTGCTATCGTGATCACCGACAACGCCTGACAACATTCTTCAGCGCATTGTCAGTGCATGTGCGAACATTACGGAAGTCGAATTGAAATATCACATTGGAACAACCGAAATAAAATGTTCAAACGTACCTACGTTCTGGATTTTAATTTAAAAAACCTACCTGTTACCAACTGTTCGTCTAAAATTGTGAGCCATATGTTTGTGACTATTAGAGCGCCATCTATCACAAAGCGAAAAAAGTGGCCTAACTAAAACATTCATATTTATTTACGTACCACACGAATATGTAATAAAAAATGGGGGTTCCAATTTAAAAAAAAAAAACGCCGTTGATATCCGTCTGACCTATGGCAGCGCCATCTAGCGGGCCAACCATAGCGCCAGCTGGTTTCCCCCTTCAAGCTAGACAAGTTCGTTCTTTGTAGTTTTTTCGTTTTACGCTTATTTTGACTAATGTACCATCCTGTACAGGGTGTCCCATTTATCCTGATCATCCCAAATAACCTTTCGTTCAGAATTTTAAAAAAAATGCAGATGTTGTTTAGCTATCACAGGAATAATAACAAATCTGATTGTCTATTTGCAGCGTTGTGTCGAACAGCTGTACATCTTTCTTAACACTTAGCATGTGGCTGACGTAACTCATCTCCTTCCCGTCGCTCCGCAATTTTCCTCTCACTGGACCTCGAACGAGCCTATGACCGCGTATGGCATTCCGGTCTCCTCTTCAAGCTCCAAACCTTCGCCCTTCCCATTAACTACGTCCGTCTGATCGGCTCCTTTCTCTCCCACCGTCCTTCCAACGTGACCATCCATAACACGGATTCCTACACCTTTCTTCCCTCCGCCGGTGTGCCCCAAGGCTCCGTCCTCGCCCCCCTTCTGTACCTTTAGTATACGGCGGACATGCCACCGCCGTCAACCCCCGTCCACCTTCTCCAGTTTGCCGATGACACCGCCATCCTTGCCCTCGCCCCCAACCTGCAGCGTTCCCAACACCTTCTCCAATCCCATCTTGACGGGTTCACCGCTTGGTACAACCAGTGGTTGCTCAAAGTCAATCCCTCCAAAACCCAGGCGATCATTGTAGGCAAAACCACCCCTTCCTTCCGCCTACTTGATTTCTATCTAACCATCTTTGGCTGTCCTATCACCCTCATCCCCACCCTTAAGTACCTTGGCATCACCCTCGACCATTACCTCTCCTGGACCCCCATCTCCGGACAATCCAAGCCAAGACACGCTCCCGACTCTGTCTCCTCAAGCTACTTTCCGGCGGTACGTGGGGTCTGGACCCCTCCACCATCCTCCACACCCATAAATCCCTTATCCGCCCTATCCTCTGTTATGCCCATCCTGCCTGGATCTCCACCCCCCTTCATTAATACGATTTCTTTGAATGTTGTCCACCGATCCGAGGAAACAGGTTTCCTAGACACTTCATATTCGACGACTAGGCAGGATTTAACAGGATATTAACTCAAGCTAGTTATCACGATTTTCCGCGTTCTCATACGTACATTTACAGCTCCCGCAAATGTCTGTCAGGTTTGCAGGCCTTGTATTTTTTGCTAGATGGTAATAGATGTATCACCGGAAAAATTCCTCGTTTTTTAAACCTTTCTTATCGTCTCTTGTTTCGCATGCGTTAGTTAACATTCAAGGTCTCAATGTTTTTGGTAGCAAGTGATTCACAAAGTCCTTGACGAGTCTGCAGATGACGAGAACGAAATATTTGATGACAATTTACATTACACGACTATAGTACTATATTCGTAGAAGTCTTAGGAAGGATTTCCAGCAAGTAAATCAGGAAATCAGTATGAGTATGGTTCAAATGGCTCTAAGCACTATGGGACTTAACATCTGAGGCCATCAGTCCTCTAGACTTAGAACTACTTAAACCTAACTAACCTAAAGACAACACACACGTCCATGCCCGAAGCAGGATTCGAAACTGCGACCGTAGCAGCAGCGCGGTTCCAGACTGAAGCGTCTAGAACCGCCCGGCCACTGCTGCCGGCTAGCACGAGTATGAATCACACAAAACACAAATACAAAGCAAAATTTACAGTTCCTAGTGGAGTATAGTAATATACAAATTGAAACATAGACGAAGATTACACTCACTGGAGAGTGTAATGTTCGCCTGTGTTTCAATTTGTATCTTGCTATACCATACAAAGAAAATTTTGCTTTGTATTTGTGTTTTGTGTGATTATTTAGATTTGAATGAGCTGTAAAATAAATTTGAACAGAAGGATCACTTGTTTGCTTATCTGGGTATGCTTCTGAATACCAGAACTCCGTTTACAAAACAAAATTGTTTTCTGTGATAATTACTATTAAATTAAAGTTTCATCTGTGAATTGAGATTTAACATCAGTAATGCAAAAACATATATCTTTAAAGTAAATAGTCCAATAAATCCCAAAAGGTTTTGAAATTTCAGCTATGTATTTGTATACATGAGCTATAACTTCCATAAAGCCAC
The DNA here is from genome assembly GCF_023897955.1 of Schistocerca gregaria. NCBI lineage: Eukaryota > Metazoa > Arthropoda > Insecta > Orthoptera > Acrididae > Schistocerca > Schistocerca gregaria. The sequence continues at coordinate 201,460,834 of NC_064920.1, read as the reverse complement.
ATATTTTAGCTAATCACTGATAATGGCAGTTGCGTACAAGATGAGCTCCGTAAGTGTTAAGTAACACCCTCCCTACAGCTCTGATTATCCAAGAACCCGGAACACTGAACCAAGAATCCGATACCAGTTGCAGGGTAACCACGTATTGCCTCCCAGGGGGCAACAAAAGTTGATTTTCAATATTCCACGCAATTACTGACCGAATTAAAAAATTTATAATGCTGTCGTAACCTACTCATTAAAAGGTACAATCCTCAGTTATAAGTTTAACATAAGTATTACAGTTAGAAAGCCGCCCGGTGTGGCTGAGAGGTTCTAGGCGCTACAGTCTGGGACCGCGCTGTTCTCAGCAAATTAAAGAAACGACTACAGCTTCTTCATCGCAAAAAAAGAAGCAAACGAACTTCTCCTTCTTCATTACCTCTCAAGGCCCCGTTCATGTCTGTGCAACCGAGAGGAGCTCATAAAACGTTACTGGAGTGTTCTCATCTAGCTTACAGCCCGCATCTCGCACCTTATGACTTCCATCTGTTTCGCCCAGTCAAGGATACATTCCGCAGGACGCAGTATGAGGATGCTGGGAACGTTATTGATGCATTGATGCAGCAAGACAGTGGCTCGGACGCCGACTAGGAGAGGAGAAAGAGGTGATTGGTTTTTAACGTCGACATCGAGCAGAGTGGTACCCTGTCGGCATACAGGCACTCCCAGTAAGGTAGCGTAAGGCCGCGAAGATTATGTTGAAAAATAGGGTTTCGTATCCAAAAAGTTGTGAACCATATGGTATACTCGAATCCTGCGTAAAACCAACGTGCTTTTAGAAAAAAATGTGTTGCAATGCTTATTGAATGCCCCTTGTACATTGAGTAAACAGTAAAGAAAACCTTGCCGGCCAGTGTGGCAGAGCGGTTCTAGGCACTTCAGTCTGGAACCGCGCGACAGTTATGGTCATATTCACGAGTGTGTTAATGAAACGTTAGTATGGAAGTAGCCACCATCTTTAGTTAACAGTAACTGAGTTCCACTACTCTGAACTTAGTTGCGTATAAAATCACATTGGTTAACATCCGCACGCGCTTATCTCGACCGGTGTAATTTCGCACACTCTAATCTTGCTGTTCAGGCTGCCCACACACAAATATTCGATGTTGATGAGGTAAGAGATTCCATTCTCTCGTCTCTTATGGACAGCAACGTTCCTCTGATGGTTTACCACATTTCACACATTAGGACTCTCTAAGCGTGATGCACGTTTATTACCTGCTCGATTGTATTTCTCCTGTAACTTTTAATCCGTGCGGAGGACAGGCTATTCGATGAGTAATCCAGAATTGTAGATTTATGCCACATTCCATATAAAGACTACTGCGCAATCAGACTTTTTTAAACAGTCACTAATCGATTGTACCATTGATTTACTGCTTGTCCATTTGCAGCCTTCCTCGTGTTGTTTATATGTAGCATCTTCTATCGGATACAGTTAATGTATGGTCGACCGCCATTGCTGCTACTGTCTGTGTACAGAAGATCTGTAGGTAAGATATCTTTTATCTGTTGACAGGGAAGAGGTAAAAAGTAGCACAGACCTTTCTATGTTATTCGTCTCCTCCTCAAACTCATAAATTTCTTGCACGCTGCAACATACACTGCTTGACAAAAGTGTGAAGCACCCGGGAGAGGAGGAAAACAAACGAAATTTCATGGGTTGAGAGGACATGTGATTTTATTTCAGGAGATTACAAAATCCAGTCAAATTTAGAAGGAACTTAACCGTATGAGGCCACTGATCAGAAGGACGTCGCTAATGGGTAGGTGTAATAGTACTGTGGATAACCGGAGCGAGCAAAACAGTGAAACGTCCCCTTTGTGTAATTTATACACGACTGTGCTTAAACTGACACACAATATTTTTAGCGCAACGCAATCTGACTTTCAAAAATCTCTACAAAAAAATGGCCCTGACTAACATTAACCTATACGTTTCACAAATCGCTTACCTCACAAAAATCTTGGTTACTCGAACTACTGCAATACAGCGACCGCCCCTACTGCCAGCTAAATAAAAGATTTAAACTACGGAAGGCACTAACTACTGATAGGCACAGTTAGCAAATGAAAGATTTTAATAGTGAACAAACAGTGTATTTACCTTAATAGTCAAAATATATATGACAGTTCATGACATCCAGTCTTACAAATTACAAAACTCCGCCATCTCTCTCCCCACGTCCACCACTGCTGGCGGCTCACCTCCAACTGCGCAACGCTACGCGCTGTAAGCATCCAGCTGCCGCTGCCCAACACTACGATGGCAGACAACAATGCAAACCAGCCAAAGACTGCACACGGCACAGCCAGAGATTTTTATACAGAGCGCTACGTGGCGGCGGCGTTACCAATAAAAAACCTAAACAGCCTACTTACAACAGTAGGTAACTCCCAGTTACTTGCCAACTAACTGCACCCGATGACCATTCTTACTGCCGAAGTTATTGCGCTCAATAGGTGGTCCAGGCGCGCCTATGGGATAGTTGAAGCACGTCAGGAGGAATCTTGCAGTTCACAGTGGATTTTGTAGCAACCAAAATCACGATTTTTATGCAGTATTACAGGTGCCTCTGAAAAGCAACGCCCTGTTCTGACGGGATATTGTAGCTTTCTACTGCTTCCGTTTCATTGAGAGGCGACGCCGTGGATCTCTCATGCATTTATATCGTCAGAAGATCGAGGCCGTTGCAGTAATTGGTGGTGCGGCTTTCCCTTTCGCGCAGGTGCAGAAAGATGGGTGGAGCGGTAGAAGGATGGTTCTCCGATGGGCCAGGGAAAGTTCCTCGGCATCCGACAGACGCAGCGCCGAGGCGCTCCCCTCTTCGGCCTTGCTCGCCTTGTACCACGTGGCGACGTATGTGGGCGGTGGCCGATGGAATGCCCCGCGGGCCGTTCTACCCACCAGGCGTTCAAGATGAGCTTGCTCTGGTGCGAGTTAAGTTTCTACGACGACAATGAATACAGAGCCACATGATTCATGTGGAAAATCGTATCCCTTCCAGTTGTTTACGGGAGCAACAGATGTTCCCGTCGCTATGTCCACAACTAACTGCGCAACAAAGAGATCGAAGTGCCACAGCATTACCGGCAGTTAGCGTATAAAATTGTGTCTCACTGAGCTGCAGTCTGCCGCTCCTTCAATTTATTCTTCCACTTCCATCTGCGTCTTTTTGCGAAATGGATGTCCAGGCTTTTAGTTCGGCAGAAAGTGGGAATGATAAACGCAAAAGGAAACTCATTTTATAAGTAATTCTCCACCACTTAGTCTTATATATACCATAACTGTAGAATTACAGAAGATATTTGCTCCCTCCAAACTGACAGCAGTGTATATTACGTCATATGGCAGGCACTTTAGATAGTTGCAAGTGTGTGTAAGTGTGGCATTTTAGAAGCCCTGAACGTAATAAGCTTCACAACTTTCAAATGTAATCTGTGTCTTTGGAATGGTAGCTGTGCAGCTGTACAAGTTAAATTCATTATGGTATTTTTTTTACATTAATGTCTTCGTTATCGGTATCTTAGGGGCATGGAACACAAGTTTGTTACGTCTGCACGCAGGTTTTCTGCCTAGGATCGTGCTTATGCTCTGATCGAGAAACATGTCAAATGTTCCCATATTCAAAAAGTGGAAGACCTAAAAAAAGTCACTTCTGCTGCTAGGGCATCTCGATCCTACAGCCTTTTACCGGTCGCACGACAAAGGTTTTTCGATTTTAGTAGTGTTCCACAAAAATAGTGGAGGCTTCTTGACAGCGGAATACAAAAGAAGATCCCAAAGTTGTTCATTTAAAGGACATTTACGCTGACCTCCTACAGCCCGAGAAGCATTTTATTCTGCTACGAGAAATTACTGTCTATTATGTGAGATCAGCAGAATTTTCGTGCTTTCCTTCTGTAGCATCCTTGAGTGAAACAAAGAAACAGAATATCCGTCCAACGCTTGAATTTTATAACGGTGTTTCAAGTGATTAACAACTTATTTAAATAATGGACTTAGATCATATACTGCAAATCAGGACCAACATAGATCACTTATGACTTACAGAAATTGAAAAAATTCGTTGGACCTAGTTTTCCCAAAACTTTTACTTTATCTGCACGCGTTCATTATTCTCAACAACTAACAAAAAAATAAATAAAGAACTACCACAAAAATTTTTCACCCTCCTCGAAAAAACATTTGTGGCACTTGCATCAGTTAGTTTTTAGGCTCTGAAAATTACCACTAAATGATGCTGTCGAGATGTGACGATATTAATGGTTTAAAATTTGTCGTTCGCTGTTATTAAAACAATGACAGTTCACAAAGTTAACACGATTTCGTTTACAGCGAGAGTTTAAAGAAATATTGTAGTGGAAAATATGTAAATTTAATTTGAAATCTGAATGGTCAGATGAAGCAGAGAAATGGCTAGCGATTCATAAAGACAATAGATCCCTCAGTCCGAAGTCGTGAGCTGAGATTATGGTTAGAGTGAAACTGAGAAGCACAATAACGGACGCCATTCAGTCTCAGACAGAGCTGTGAGAAGTATAGAGTCCTTCCAGGCAGCGCTTGTTATTGTGAATCGCGAACAGTACTCACTCAGGGATACTACTGTGCACATGAACCGTTATCATAGACCGTGGTCGGAGCAGACATGAAAGTACGTAGTTTAATAGAAATACGACAGCATACGATGATAGGAAGAATTAATAGCAAGAGAAAAACCAATATAATCTATTCTGCACAATACTTTTAGTCTCTGCGTAATTACAGCGAACTACATCCATTGGGACCTGCTTACTGTATTCAAAAATGTTCAAATGTGTGTGAAATCTTATGGAACTTAACTGCTAAGGTCATCAGTCCCTAAGCTTACACACTACTTAACCCAAATTATCCTAAGGTCAAACACACACACCCATGCCCGAGGGAGGACCCGAACCTCCGCCGGGACCAGCCGCACAGTCCATGACTACAGCGCCCTTATACCGCTCGCTACTGTATTCAAACCGTGGTCTTTATCTAAAAATTTTCACCCTCGCACCCCCTCCCGTGACACCCCCAGCCGCCGCCCACGCACCCATCCACACACACACACACTCACTCACACACACACATACACACACTCTTTCTTCCATTGCAAAACCGATAATTACTTGATGCTTCAGGACGCGTCCCATCACCCGATCTTTCTTTTAGCAAGCCATGCCATAAATTTCTTTTTTCCTCGAGTCGATTTAGTAACACCTCATTTGTTATTCGGTCTATCAAATATTCAACATTCTTCTACAACAGCAGCATTCAAAAGCTTCTACTCTCTTCGCATATGAATTGTTAATTGTCCATGTTTCACTCTTATACAAGGCTAAACTCCAGATAAAGCCTGAAATTAATATTAGTTATTAAGAAATTCTTCTTCTTCAGAAATTCATTCCTTGCGGTTGCCAGTCTGTATTTTATATGTCCTCCACTTCGGTCTTCCTCAGTTCTTCTAGTGCCCAAACAGCAGAACTCACCTGATACCATTAGTGCCTCAATTGCTAACTTAATTTCTTCAGCAGCACCTTATTTTATTCGATTACACTCCTTTACCATTGTTGTCCTTTGTACCCATCTCTTTCAACAGTTCTTACAAATTCTTTGCCGTCCATGACAGACTCGCATTGTCATAAACAATCCTTAATTTTATTTTATTTCTTCTTCTCAAACTTTTGTTCCCTTTCTAAACCTCTCCTCGGATTCCTTCACTCAAAAAATAATAGAAAAAAAAAGAAAATGGCTCTGAGCACTACGGGACTTAACATTTGAGGTCATCAGTCCCCTACAACTTAGAACTACTTAAATCTAACTAACCTAAGGACATCACACACATCCATGCCCGAGGCAGGATTCGAACCTGCGACCATAGATGTCGCGCGGTTCCAGACTGAAGTGCCCAGAACCGCTCTGCCACACTGGCCGGCAACGTTTTCTTTACTGTTTACTCAATCTACAAGGGGCATTCAATAAGTATTGCAACACATCTTTTTCTAAAAGCACGTTGGTTTTACGCAGGATTCGAGTATACCATATGGTTCACAACTTTTTGGATACGAAACCCTATTTTTCAACATAATCTTCGCGGCCTTACGCTACCTTGCTGGGAGGGCCTGTATGCCGACAGAGTACCACTCTGCTCGATGTCGACGTTAAAAACCAATCACCTCTTTCTCCTCTCCTAGTCGGCGTCCGAGCCACTGTCTTGCTGCATAAAAGCATCAATAACGTTCCGAGCATCCTCATACTGCGTCCTGCGGAATGTATCCTTGACTGGGCGAAACAGATGGAAGTCATAAGGTGCGAGATCCGGGCTGTAGGCTAGATGAGAACAATTCAGTAACGTTTTATGAGCTCCTCTCGGTTGCACAGGCATGAACGAGGCCTTGAGTAGTCGTGAAGAAGGAGAAGTTCGTTTGCTTCTTTTTTTGCGATGAAGACGATGTAGTCGTTTCTTTAATTTGCTGAGAACAGCGCAGTAAACTTCAGAGTTGATCTTTGCACCGTGTGAGAGAGAGCATGAACCGAATAGCTCTTTCAGAATGCTTGACGTCCGTCGCCATGACTTTACCGCCTGAGGGTGTGGCTTTGAACTTCTCCGGAGGAGTGGTGGTGCGGCTGCACTTTATGGATTGGAGTTTTGTTTCCGATTCGAAGTGTTGAAGCCATGTTTCATCGGCTGTGATGATGTTCGAAACAAATTTGTCACGATCAGCCTCGTAACACGTAAGCACTTTCGCACAGATCATCCTTCGTTGCTCTTTACTGTGTGTTAGAAGACGAGGAGCCAAGAGGGCACACACCCTTGACTAATCCAACCGGTGGTCGAGTATGTCAGCACTACCAACGGAGACACCCAGTTGATGGGTTTCACTGTGACCATCGAGCACCTACAATGAGAGTGTCCGCACATTCCAGCATTGCAGGAAGCATAGTTGTGGTCGAGTATGTCAGCACTACCAACGGAGACGCCCAGTTGATGGGTTTCACTGTGACCATCGAGCACCTACAATGAGAGTGTCCACACATTCCAGCATTGCAGGAGGCATAGTTGTCGTAGAGTATGTCAGCACTACCAACGGAGACGCCCAGTTGATGGGTTTCACTGTGACCATCGAGCACCTACAATGAGAGTGTCCGCACATTCCAGCATTGCAGGAGGCATAGTTGTGGTCGAGTATGTCAGCACTACCAACGGAGACACCCAGTTGATGGGTTTCACTGTGACCAAAGAGCACCTAGAATGAGAGTGTCCGCACATTCCAGCATTGCAGGAGGTATAGTTGTGGTCGAGTGTGTCAGCACTACCAACGGAGACGCCCAGTTGATGGGTTTCACTGTGACCATCGAGCACCTAGAATGAGAGTGTCCGCACATTCCAGCATTGCAGGAGGCATAGTTGCGGTCGAGTATGTCAGCACTACCAACGGAGACGCCCAGTTGATGGGTTTCACTGTGACCATAGAGCACCTGGAATGAGAGTGTCCGCACATTCCAGCATTGCAGGCGGCATAGTTGTGGTCGAGTATGTCAGCACTACCAACGGAGACGCCTAGTTGATGGGTTTCACTGTGACCATCGAGCACCTAGAATGAGAGTGTCCCTACATTCCAGCATTGCAGGAGGCATAGTTGTGGTCGAGTATGTCAGCACTACCAACGGAGACGCCCAGTTGATGGGTTTCACTGTGACCATCGAGCACATAGAATGAGAGTGTCCACACATTCCAGCATTGCAGGAGGCATAGTTGTGGTCGAGTATGTCAGCACTACCAACGGAGACGCCCAGTTGATGGGTTTCACTGTGACCATAGAGCACCTACAATGAGAGTGTCCGCACATTCCAGCATTGCAGGAGGCATAGTTGTGGTCGAGTATGTCAGCACTACCAACGGAGACGCCCAGTTGATGGGTTTCACTGTGACCATCGAGCACCTACAATGAGAGTGTCTGCACATTGCAGCATTGCAGGAGGCATAGTTGTGGTCGAGTATGTCAGCACTACCAACGGAGACGCCCAGTTGATGGGTTTCACTGTGACCATCGAGCACCTACAATGAGAGTGTCCGCACATTCCAGCATTGCAGGAGGCATAGTTGTGGTCGAGTATGTCAGCACTACCAACGGAGACGCCCAGTTGATGGGTTTCACTGTGACCATAGAGCACCTAGAATGAGAGTGTCCGCACATTCCAGCATTGCAGGAGGCATAGTTGTGGTTGAGTATGTCAGCACTACCAACGGAGACGCCCAGTTGATGGGTTTCACTGTGACCATCGAGCACCTAGAATGAGAGTGTCCGCACATTCCAGCATTGCAGGAGGCATAGTTGTGGTCGAGTATGTCAGCACTACCAACGGAGACGCCCAGTTGATGGGTTTCACTGTGACCATAGAGCACCTAGAATGAGAGTGTTCGCACATTCCAGCATTGCAGGAGGCATAGTTGTGGTCGAGTATGACAGCACTACCAACGGAGACGCCCAGTTGATGGGTTTCACTGTGACCATCGAGCACCTAGAATGAGAGTGTCCGCACATTCCAGCATTGCTGGAGGCATAGTTGTGGTCGAGTATGTCAGCACTACCAACTGAGACGCCCAGTTGATGTGTTTCACTGTGACCATAGAGCACCTAGAATGAGAGTGTCCGCACATTCCAGCATTGCAGGAGGCATAGTTGTGGTCGAGTATGTCAGCACTACCAACGGAGACGCCTAGTTGATGGGTTTCACTGTGACCATCGAGCACCTAGAATGAGAGTGTCCGCACATTCCAGCATTGCAGCAGGCATAGTTGTGGGCGAGTATGTCAGCACTACCAACGGAGACGCCCAGTTGATGGGTTTAACTGTGACCATCGAGCACCTAGAATGAGAGTGTCCGCACATTCCAGCATTGCAGGAGGCATAGTTGTGGTCGAGTATGTCAGCACTACCAACGGAGACGCCCAGTTGATGGGTTTCACTGTGACCATCGAGCACCTAGAATGAGAGTGTCCGCACATTCCAGCATTGCAGGAGGCCTAGTTGTGGTCGAGTATGTCAGCACTACCAACGGAGACGCCCAGTTGATGGGTTTCACTGTGACCATCGAGCACCTAGAATGAGAGTGCCCGCACATTCCAGCATTGCAGGAGGCATAGTTGTGGTCGAGTATGTCAGCACTACCAACGGAGACGCCCAGTTGATGGGTTTCACTGTGACCATCGAGCACATAGAATGAGAGTGTCCGCACATTCCAGCATTGCAGGAGGCATAATTGTGGTCGAGTATGTCAGCACTACCAACGGAGACGCCCAGTTGATGGGTTTCACTGTGACCATCGAGCACCTAGAATGAGAGTGTCCGCACATTCCAGCATTACAGGAGGTATAGTTGTGGTCGAGTATGTCAGCACTACCAACGGAGACGCCCAGTTGATGGGTTTCACTGTGACCATAGAGCACCTAGAATGAGAGTGTCCGCACATTCCAGCATTGCAGGAGGCATAGTTGTGGTCGAGTATGTCAGCACTACCAACGGAGACGCCCAGTTGATGGGTTTCACTGTGACCATCGAGCACCTACAATGAGAGTGTCCGCACATTCCAGCATTGCAGGAGGCATAGTTGTGGTCGAGTATGTCAGCACTACCAACGGAGACGCCCAGTTGATGTGGTTCACTGTGACCATAGAGCACCTAGAATGAGAGTGTCCGCACATTCCAGCATTGCAGGAGGCATAGTTGTGGTCGGGTATGTCAGCACTACCAACGGAGACGCCCAGTTGATGGGTTTCACTGTGACCATAGAGCACCTAGAATGAGAGGGTCCGCACATTCCAGCATTGCAGGAGGCATAGTTGTGGTCGAGTATGTCAGCACTACCAACGGAGACGCCCAGTTGATGGGTTTCACTGTGACCATAGAGCACCTAGAATGACAGTGTCCGCACATTCCAGCATTGCAGGAGGCATAGTTGTGGTCGAGTATGTCAGCACTACCAACGGAGACGCCCAGTTGATGGGTTTCACTGTGACCATAGAGCACCTAGAATGGGAGTGTCCGTACATTCCAGCATTGCAGGAGGCATAGTTGTGGTCGAGTATGTCAGCACTACCAACGGAGACGCCCAGTTGATGGGTTTCACTCTGACCATCGAGCACCTAGAATGAGAGTGTCCGCACATTCCAACATTGCTGGAGGCATAGTTGTGGTCGAGTATGTCAGCACTACCAACCGAGACGCCCAGTTGATGGGTTTCACTGTGACCACCGAGCACCTAGAATGAGAGTGTCCGCACATTCCAGCATTAAAGGAGGCATAGTTGTGGTCGAGTATGTCAGCACTACCAACGGAGACGCCCAGTTGATGGGTTTCACTGTGACCATCGAGCACCTAGAATGAGAGTGTCCGCCCATTCCAACATTGCAGGAGGCATAGTTGTGGTCGACTATGTCAGCACTACCAACGGAGACGCCCAGTTGATGTGTTTCACTGTGACCATCGAGCACATAGAATGAGAGTGTCCGCACATTCCAGCATTGCAGGAGGCCTAGTTGAGGTCGAGTATGTCAGCACTACCAACGGAGACGCCCAGTTGATGGGTTTCACTGTGACCATCGAGCACTTACAATGAGAGTGTCCGCACATTCCAGCATTGCAGGAGGCATAGTTGTGGTCGAGTATGTCAGCACTACCAACGGAGACGCCCAGTTGATGGGTTTCACTGTGACCACAGACCACCTAGAATGAGAGTGTCTGCACATTCCAGCATTGCAGGAGGCATAGTTGTGGTCGAGTATGTCAGCACTACCAACGGAGACGCCCAGTTGATGGGTTTCACTGTGACCATAGAGCACCTAGAATGAGAGTGTCCGCACATTCCAGCATTGCAGGAGGGATAATTGTGGTCGAGTATGTCAGCACTACCAACGGAGACGCCCAGTTGATGGGTTTCACTGTGACCATCGAGCACCTACAATGAGAGTGTCCGCACATTCCAACATTGCAGGAGGTATAGTTGTGGTCGAGTATTTCAGCACTACCAATGGAGACGCCCAGTTGATGGGTTTCACTGTGACCATAGAGCACCTAGAATGAGAGTGTCCGCACATTCCAGTATTGTAGGAGGCCTAGTTGTGGTCGAGTATGTCAGCACTACCAACGGAGACGCCCAGTTGATGGGATCCACTGTGACCATCGAGCACCTAGAATGAGAGTGTCCGCACATTCCAGCATTGCAGGAGGCATAGTTGTGGTCGAGTATGTCAGCACTACCAACGGAGACGCCCAGTTGATGGGTTTCACTGTGACCATCGAGCACATAGAATGAGAGTGTCCGCACATTCCAGCATTGCAGGAGGCATAGTTGTGGTCGAGTATGTCAGTACTACCAACAGAGACGCCCAGTTGATGTGTTTCACTGTGACCATCGAGCACCTACAATGAGAGTGTCCGCACATTCCAGCATTGCAGGAGGCATAGTTGTGGTCGAGTATGTCAGCACTACCAACGGAGACGCCCAGTCGATGGGTTTCACTGTGACCATCGAGCACCTACAATGAGAGTGTCCGCACATTCCAGCATTGCAGGAGGCATTGTTGTGGTCGAGTATGTCAGCACTACCAACGGAGACGCCCAGTTGATGTGGTTCACTGTGACCATAGAGCACCTAGAATGAGAGTGTCCGCACATTCCAGCATTGCAGGAGGCATAGTTGTGGTCGGGTATGTCAGCACTACCAACGGAGACGCCCAGTTGATGGGTTTCACTGTGACCATAGAGCACCTAGAATGAGAGTGTCCGCACATTCCAGCATTGCAGGAGGCACAGTTGTGGTCGAGTATGTCAGCACTACCAACGGAGACACCCAGTTGATGGGTTTCACTGTGACCATAGAGCACCTAGAATGACAGTGTCCGCACATTACAGCATTGCAGGAGGCATAGTTGTGGTCGAGTATGTCAGCACTACCAACGGAGATGCCCAGTTGATGTGTTTCACTATGACCATCGAGCACCTAGAATGAGAGTGTCCGCACATTCCAGCATTGCAGGAGGCATAGTTGTGGTCGAGTATGTCAGCACTACCAACGGAGACGCCCAGTTGATGGGTTTCACTGTGACCATCGAGCACATAGAATGAGAGTGTCTGTACATTCCAGCATTGCAGGAGGCATAGTTGTGGTCGAGTACGTCAGTACTACCAACGGAGACGCCCAGTTGATGGGTTTCACTGTGACCATCGAGCACCTAGAATGAGAGTGTCCGCACATTCCAGCATTGCAGGAGGCATAGTTGTGGTCGAGTATGTCAGCACTACCAACGGAGACGCCCAGTTGATGGGTTTCACTGTGACCATAGAGCACCTAGAATGACAGTGTCCGCACATTCCAGCATTGCAGGAGGCATAGTTGTGGTCGAGTATGTCAGCACTACCAACGGAGACGCCCAGTTGTTGGGTTTCACTGTGACCATAGAGCACCTAGAATGAGAGTGTCCCTACATTCCAGCATTGCAGGAGGCATAGTTGTGGTCGAGTATGTCAGCACTACCAACGGAGACGCCCAGTTGATGGGTTTCACTCTGACCATCGAGCACCTAGAATGAGAGTGTCCGCACATTCCAACATTGCTGGAGGCATAGTTGTGGTCGAGTATGTCAGCACTACCAACCGAGACGCCCAGTTGATGGGTTTCACTGTGTCCACCGAGCACCTAGAATGAGAGTGTCCGCACATTCCAGCATTGCAGGAGGCATAGTTGTGGTCGAGTATGTCAGCACTACCAACGGAGACGCCCAGTTGATGGGTTTCACTGTGACCATCGAGCACCTAGAATGAGAGTGTCCGCACATTCCAGCATTGCAGGAGGCATAGTTGTGGTCGAGTATGTCAGCACTACCAACGGAGACGCCCAGTTGATGTGTTTCACTGTGACCATCGAGCACCTAGAATGAGAGTGTCCGCACATTCCAGCATTGCAGGAGGCCTAGTTGAGGTCGAGTATGTCAGCACTACCAACGGAGACGCCCAGTTGATGGGTTTCACTGTGACCATCGAGCACTTAGAATGAGAGTGTCCGCACATTCCAGCATTGCAGGAGGCATAGTTGTGGTCGAGTATGTCAGCACTACCAACGGAGACGCCCAGTTGATGGGTTTCACTGTGACCACAGAGCACCTAGAATGAGAGTGTCTGCACAGTCCAGCATTGCAGGAGGCATAGTTGTGGTCGACTATGTCAGCACTACCAACGGAGACGCCCAGTTGATGGGTTTCACTGTGACCATCGAGCACATAGAATGAGAGTGTCCGCACATTCCAGCATTGCAGGAGGCATAATTGTGGTCGAGTATGTCAGCACTACCAACGGAGACGCCCAGTTGATGGGTTTCACTGTGACCATCGAGCACCTAGAATGAGAGTGTCCGCACATTCCAGTATTGTAGGAGGCCTAGTTGTGGTCGAGTATGTCAGCACTACCAACGGAGACGCCCAGTTGATGGGATCCACTGTGACCATCGAGCACCTAGAATGAGAGTGTCCGCACATTCCAGCATTGCAGGAGGCATAATTGTGGTCGAGTATGTCAGTACTACCAACAGAGATGCCCAGTTGATGTGTTTCACTGTGACCATCGAGCACCTAGAATGAGAGTGTCCGCACATTCCACCATTGCAGGAGGCATAGTTGTGGTCGAGTATGTCAGCACTACCAACGGAGACGCCCAGTTGATGGGTTTCACTGTGACCATCGAGCACCTACAATGAGAGTGTCCGCACATTCCAGCATTGCAGGAGGCATTGTTGTGGTCGAGTATGTCAGCACTACCAACGGAGACGCCCAGTTGATGTGGTTCACTGTGACCATAGAGCACCTAGAATGAGAGTGTCCGCACATTCCAGCATTGCAGGAGGCATAGTTGTGGTCGGGTATGTCAGCACTACCAACTGAGACGCCCAGTTGATGGGTTTCACTGTGACCATCGAGCACCTAGAATGAGAGTGTCCGCACATTCCAGCATTGCAGGAGGCATAGTTGTGGTCGAGTATGTCAGCACTACCAACGGAGACACCCAGGTGATGGGTTTCACTGTGACCATCGAGCACCTAGAATGAGAGTGTCCGCACATTACAGCATTGCAGGAGGCATAGTTGTGGTCGAGTATGTCAGCACTACCAGCGGAGATGCCCAGTTGATGGGTTTCACTGCGACCATCGAGCACCTAGAATGAGAGTGTCCGCACATTCCAGCATTGCAGGAGGCATAGTTGTGGTCGAGTATGTCAGCACTACCAACGGAGACGCCCAGTTGATGGGTTTCACTGTGACCATCGAGCACATAGAATGAGAGTGTCTGTACATTCCAGCATTGCAGGAGGCATAGTTGTGGTCGAGTATTTCAGTACTACCAACGGAGACGCCCAGTTGATGGGTTTCACTGTGACCATCGAGCACCTAGAATGAGAGTGTCCGCACATTCCAGCATTGCAGGAGGCATAGTTGTGGTTGAGTATGTGAGCACTACCAACGTAGACGCCCAGTTGATGGGTTTCACTGTGACCATCGAGCACCTAGAATGAGAGTGTCCGTACATTCCAGCATTGCAGGAGGCATAGTTGTGGTCGAGTATGTCAGCACTACCAACGGAGACGCCCAGTTGATGGGTATCACTGTGACCATCGAGCACCTACAATGAGAGTGTCCGCACATTACAGCATTGCAGGAGGCATAGTTGTGGTCGAGTATGTCAGAACTACCAACGGAGACGCCCAGTTGATGGGTTTAACTGTGACCATCGAGCACCTAGAATGAGAGTGTCCGCACATTCCAGCATTGCAGGTGGCATAGTTGTGGTCGAGTATGTCAGCACTACCAACGGAGACGCCCATTTGATGGGTTTCACTGTGACCATCGAGCACCTAGAGTGAGAGTGTCCGCACATTCCAGCATTGCAGGAGGCATAGTTGTGCTCGAGTATGTCAGCACTACCAACGGAGACACCCAGTTGATGGGTTTCACTGTGACCATCGAGCACCTAGAATGAGAGTGTCCGCACATTCCAGCATTGCAGGAGGCATATTTGTGGTCGAGTATGTCAGCACTACCAACGGAGACGCCCAGTTGATGGGTTTCACTGTGACCATAGAGCACCTAGAATGACAGTGTCCGCACATTCCAGCACTGCAGGAGGCATAGTTGTGGTCGAGTCTGTCGGCACTACCAACGGAGACGCCCAGTTGATGGGTTTCACTGTGACCATCGAGCACCTACAATGAGAGTGTCCGCACATTCCAGCATTGCAGGAGGCATAGTTGTGGTCGAGTATGTCAGCACTACCAACGGAGACGCCCAGTTGATGGGTTTCACTGTGACCATCAAGCACATAGAATGAGAGTGTCCGCACATTCCAGCATTGCAGGAGGCATAGTTGTGGTCGAGTATGTCAGCACTACCAACGGAGACGCCCAGTTGATGTGTTTCACTGTGACCATCGAGCACCTAGAATGAGAGTGTCCGCACATTCCAGCATTGCAGGAGGCATAGTTGTGGTCGAGTATGTCAGCACTACCAACGGAGACGCCCAGTTGATGGGTTTCACTGTGACCATAGAGCACCTAGAATGAGAGTGTCCCTACATTCCAGCATTGCAGGAGGCATAGTTGTGGTCGAGTATGTCAGCACTACCAACGGAGACGCCCAGTTGATGGGTTTCACTGTGACCATCGAGCACCTAGAATGAGAGTGTCCGCACATTCCAGCATTGCAGGAGGCATAGTTGTGGTCGAGTATGTCAGCACTACCAACGGAGACGCCCAGTTGATGTGTTTCACTGTGACCATCGAGCACCTAGAATGAGAGTGTCCGCACATTCCAGCATTGCAGGAGGCATAGTTGTGGTCGAGTATGTCAGCACTACCAACGGAGACGCCCAGTTGATGGGTTTCACTGTGACCATAGAGCACCTAGAATGAGAGTGTCCGCACATTCCAGCATTGCAGGAGGCATAGTTGTGGTCGAGTATGTCAGCACTACCAACGGAGACGCCCAGTTGATGGGTTTCACTGTGACCATCGAGCACCTACAATGAGAGTGTCCGCACATTCCAGCATTGCAGGAGGCGTAGTTGTGGTCGAGTATGTCAGCACTACCAACGGAGACGCCCAGTTGATGTGTTTCTCTGTGACCATCGAGCACCTAGAATGAGAGTGTCCGCACATTCCAGCATTGCAGGAGGCATAGTTGTGGTCGAGTATGTCAGCACTACCATCGGAGACGCCCAGTTGATGGGT
Organism: Schistocerca gregaria; assembly: GCF_023897955.1. NCBI lineage: Eukaryota > Metazoa > Arthropoda > Insecta > Orthoptera > Acrididae > Schistocerca > Schistocerca gregaria. The sequence continues at coordinate 201,444,496 of NC_064920.1, read as the reverse complement.
TTCACTGTGACCATCGAGCACCTACAATGAGAGTGTCCGCACATTCCAGCATTGCAGGAGGCATAGTTGTGGTCGAGTATGTCAGCACTACCAACGGAGACGCCCAGTTGATGTGGTTCACTGTGACCATAGAGCACCTAGAATGAGAGTGTCCGCACATTCCAGCATTGCAGGAGGCATAGTTGTGGTCGAGTATGACAGCACTACCAACGGAGTCGCCCAGTTGATGGGTTTCACTGTGACCATCGAGCACCTAGAATGAGAGTGTCCGCACATTCCAGCATTGCAGGAGGCATAGTTGTGCGCGACAGTCAGACACGCCGGAGATCCGACAGGTTTGCGAGACCTTGTTGTGATGATGACAGGAGCCTCGCTCAACGACTGCCCCTGCTTTTGTGCACTGCCAGGTCTCCTAGACATTCTTCAAGCGCCTGTGAATGTCCTAGATGCTCTGATATCCAGTTAAAAGAATCCCAATAATAGCTCCTGCTTGGAATGTACCTCTGTTACAGTCGCTATTTTAAGGACAACGTAAAGCGCCGCCACCTATCGGAACTTCATGAAACTATAGGTGCTGAAACGGAAATATTCCATAATGTCCCACAACAAATTTCGCGTTTTTTCAACCGAAATTGACCAACGAAAAAAGAAAAGCGTTGCGTTTCTTATTGAACGCCACTCGTACAGATTGAATAGCATCGTTGAAGGACTACAACCCTCTCTTACTCCCTTTTCAACTTAGGCTTTCCTTTCATTTCCTTCGCCTTCTGTAACTGTAGTACGCTTTTTGTAAAAGTTGTTAATTTCATCACTGCTCCATTCAAAACTTCAGAGAGTGTATTAGCCGTAGTATCACTACTGCCTCGGTTCCTCCTGCATTTCTCCGGAATCCGAAAAGATGTTGCCGGACGTCGGCTTCTAACCAGTTTCTCCATTCTTTGGTGAATAATTCGCGTCAATATTTTGCAGTCATGATTTATTATTCTGATGGTTCATTTGTCAGCAACTGCCTTCTTTGGAATTCGAATTATTACTTTCTTCCTTAAGTCTGCAGGTATTTCGTCTGTGTCATATATCTGGCACACAAGGTGTATCCCAGTAATTTTAAAGGAATGTCAGTTATTTCCAGTGGCCTTATTTACAATTAGGTCTTTCAGGGCTCTGTCAGATCCTTCTCGCAGCATCGTATATCCCATCTCATCTTTACTTACTTCTTCTTCTTCTTCTCTTTCTATACTACTGGCCATTAAAATTGCTACACCAAGAAGAAATGCAGATTACAAACGGGTATTCTTTGGACAAATATATTATTCTAGAACTGACCTGTGATTACATTTTCACGTAGTTTGGATGCATAGATCCAGAGAAATCAGTACCCAGAACAACCACCTCTGGCCGTAATAACGGCCTTGATACTCCTGGGCATTGAGTCAAACAGAGCTTGGATGGCGTGTACGGGTACAGCTGCCCATGCAGCTTCAACACGATACCACAGTTCATCAAGAGTAGTGATTGGAGTATTGTGACGAGCCAGTTGCTCGGCCACCATTGACCAGACGTTTTCAATTGGTTACAGATCTCGAGAATTTGCTTGCCAGGGCAGCAATCGAACATTTTCTGTATCAAGAAAGGCCCGTACAGGACCTGCAACATGCAGCCGTGCATTATCCTGCTGAAATGTACGGTTTCGCAGCGATCGAAAGAAGGGTAGAGCCACGGCTCGTAACACATCTGAAATGTAACGTCCACTGTTCAAAGTGCCGTCAATGCGAACAAGAGGTGACCGAGACGTGTAACCAATGGCACCCCACACCATCACGCCGGGTCATACGCCAGTATGGTGATGACGAATACACGCTTGCAATGTGCGTTCACCGCGATGTCACCAAACTCGGATGCGACCATCATGATACTGTAAACAGAACCTGGATACCATCCGAAAAAATGACGTTTTGCCATTCGTGCACCCAGGTTCGACGTTGAGTACACCATCGCTGGCGCTCCTGTCTGTGATGCAGCGTCAAGAGTAACCGCAGCCATGGTCTCCGAGCTGATAGTCCATGATGCTGCAAACGTCGTCGAACTGGTCGTGCAGATTGTTATTGTCTTGCAAACGTCCCCATCTGTTGACTCAGGGATCGAGACGTGGTTGCACGATCCGTTACAGCCATGCGGATAAGATGCCTATCATCTCGACTGCTAGTGAAACGATGCCGTTGGGATCCAGGACGGCGTTCCGTATTACCCTCCTGAACCCACCGATTCCATATTCTGCTAACAGTCATTGGATATCGACCAACGCGTGCAGCAATGTCGCGATACGATAAGCCGCAATCGCCATAGGCTGCAATCCGACCTTCATCAAAGTCGGAAACGTGATGGTACGCATTTCTCCTCCTTACGCGAGGCATCAAAACGCCGGTTAACTGCTGTTTGTGTATGAGAAAGCGGTAGGAAACTCTCCTCGTGTCGGTATGTTGTAGGTGTCACCACCGGCGCCAACCTTGTGTGAATGTTCTGAAAAGCTTATGATTTGCATATCACAACATCTTCTTCCTGTCGGTTAAATTTCGTGTCCGTAGCGAGGTGAGAGTGAAGCTCGGCAAAGAAGATAGGTATTGTCAGTCTCAGGCTTCGTGCAAAGTCAACTTTCTCAGCAAACTTAACAGAGCTAATCAGAGGTAGGAGCGCTTGCGCCCTGGTGGGTGCCGGAGCAGCGTATTCTCTGAGGCCAACCGCGGAAGAAAGGTCAACAGTTTACAGGGTGAAGCGGGAACCCACTCATGGATCGACGATGTAGAGATGAGCCGTGCCGTCGAACCGTCTTCATGAAAGACGGGCCTCTGTTACCGACGGCGCGTCTGTGGGCCACTGGCACCACTATCGCTGCAGCAAACCACATGGCAGGATGCGGGTAAACCATCCGTGCATAGGGAAAACCTAACACATTTATTGTACCTCTGTTGTCTCCCAAGCTCGTCAGCTATGTGAGAGTTTCCATTAATAAACTTGCTTTAAAATGCATTAAAATATATGCGATTTTTACCAGGATTCCTGTGTTCATGAATTCTTTAGCGTGACCAGCCGCACTCATTTATTTTGTATCGATCCACGGTCACAGTACTGCTGTTCAACCCTGCAAGCATGCACGAAGCGATGTGCTTTGTATTAGGCTTTAGGCCTGTTTCGACTGGACTCCTGCAGTCTATAAGGCAGCATGAGTAGCGTTCTGTGATCGTGGTATATGTGATCAGAATACAGACAGTCCTGTAAGCCGACGCTCGCATTAATCATAAATATATGTCTGAGTGAAGCTACTCGTATACCACCACAATCAAATAAAAACAGTGAATAATAGAGGGAGTATCAATGAGAATAGTGGCATATTTAAGTTTACAAAATAATGACAAGTTTTATTAAGCCTTTAGTAACTACGACTAGCTGATAAATCTTATATCAACAAAGACAAACACAAATCAGATACGGAATGGTGTTTGAGAGGCAAAGCCTACATTGGGGAAGGAAGCTCTACAAATTCTCCCCTGAATCAATCCCTTTTATAGCGCAGTCTGACTTTGTTTACGTGATATATGAAGATGGTATCTGTTCTTTCGGACATGTCCTAAAGAACACATACCACCTTCATCTCGTGAAGGCTAAACGGCCATTCACCTTCTTCTTCTGTGTGGATGCACACGCATTGCCCGAAATCTTACGGGACTCGGTAAGATTCTCTGCAGTGAGTAATGAGTGTAATGGGCTGGGGCATTACGAATGTAGTGTGTGGACATTAAGTTGGGAATGTGGGTCTCGCGGGGAGCGTACACGGGATAAATCACTGCAGTCGCACTATACTCTGTGCCCTCAATGCCGGTACGGTAGCTCACCGTGTTCGGTCAGAGGACTGCGTGCTCTCTGTAATAAAAAACTGAGTCAAGGAATCAACGCTTAACTTGCACCGATGTCTTGTGACGTCCGCCAGGACCAAACGCAACGAACTATATCGAAAGAAAGATGGATAGAGCGTCTGCCATGTAAGCAGGAGATCGCGGGTTCGTGTCCCGTTCGGGCCACACATTTTTAACTTTCCCCGTTGATGTATATCAACGTCTTCAACAGCGTAGGGTCTTGATTTAATTATCATTTCATTGTTTACATGAATCCATCGTGAGGGGTAAGACATACCACGCTTCACCTTAGAACAGGGAGCTCTGAATATCATTTAAGAGTTTTACGCTGGTGCAGCAGTACTTTACCCTTTCGCCTTGATTCAGGCGGCAGCAGAAAACGGCTTGCTGTGGGCGAGGAGTGGCGCGCTGCGGCAGCTGTAATATTTTGACGCGCCCACGAAAATAAGCGAACAACACTGTCTGCCGTTCTTATTATCAGAACGCGGAGAAATTCCCTATCAGAGCCCTGAAATCCCTTCAGATATCGGTGTGAGGAGCAACCGTTCGCTGGTCTGGCCAAACCACTCTGACTCATAGACACGGTAGTGCGTGCTGCAATTCAAGACATGAATGAAAAAACATCTCAAGTCCACCTTCGGTCAATTTTCACTTTTAATATGAAACGGAATGTACAGTCGTGGACAAAACGAGCGAGACCCCCTCGCCTTTTCGTTATGCTGATCCGCACAGCTTTAAAGTCTGCTACACAGCATAACAGGCAAGGAGACGAAGTGCTACCAACATACTACGCACAGGCGTGAAAGTGAAAAACCATCCGAACTATGTCAGACTGTTTTCAATAATGTGTAAGACTATATAAATGCTGATTAGTTTGTTGAAGACAACACGTAAATATAAGATGTAAATTAAAGAAGAAACGGTAATTAGTGTGAACTGTACTAATAAAAATGAATTTCAGCTTATCGAGATAACATAACTGTTTTAGTAATACAAGGTACCCCAGATCGTTACGAATGAGCAAAATAATACGCGCATTCGGCCGCGAAAAGCTCTTTGTCAACGCTCAGGCCAGTCTGCATTACCGTTCCTGACCTACCATGAAAGTGTGCAAATTTAGCAATGTTTGAAGATTCATAACGAAATTCGGGTAAAAATCATTCAGTGCCACACACATGTCAATTCAGTTACTGACAGAAGAGGAAAAAGCAGGCGGTAACAATTATGAAATTCTACGACAGTTTCACATTGACATCCTAAGGGCACCGGTGCAGAACAAAGGTAGCAATAAAACGTATTGGGGACGCGAGAATTTCTTAAAATTGCTTTACTGATAGTCTAAGAGTGGGACGGTAGAGAAATAGTCCGACGTTGGTTCGATGAACCCTCTGGCAGGCACATAAATCTGGATTGCAAAGAAATCCTGTAGATGTAGTCATATAGATGTAACAACGAAATTATGTTGTAATTGCGACATACGAGTTACATTTGCTTTGATCATAGAAGTTGTCTGCTGTTTATTTATTTATTGTTCATTATTTTCAGCCATATACAAACACCTAGGTGCGTTAAATTGATACTGTAATAAAGTGTCATGCATAGACCAATAACAATGAATTCTTAACTACTTGTCTTCAGAAGTGGATATCGCATACGACGTTCCTACGGTGTTTGTAAGTGGCTATTACAGAAGACTTCGAACAAAAGTAGAATGTAGCTTCGTAAAATTCCCGTGATCAAACGATATGAGTTGCTGGAGAATACAGTTTATCCTCACTAAACAGTATATATTATCATTATACATGAGGTGAAAAGAGTTTAGCCGGGTGCGGTGGCGAGGGGTTCTGTTTTTTCCGTTGTTTGGTCATCGCGGACGTCACAAGACAACCGTTAAAGTTCGTTTGTTGATCCTTCCACTCAGTTATTTTTTATTACAGAGGCCAACCAGCTCGCTGGCCGTTGTGGCCGAGCGGTTCTAGGCGCTACAGTCTCGATCCACGCGATCGCTACGGTCGCAGGTTCGAATCCTGCCTCGGGCATGGATGTGTATGGTGCCCTTAGGTTAGTTAGGTTTTAAGTAGTTCTAAGTTCTAGGGGACTGATGACCTCAGATGTTGAGTGTCAAAGTGCTCAGAGCCATTTGAACCAACAAACCAGCTCTCTGACCGGACACCCTGAGCTACCATGCCGGCGTTCTAGGCGCTTCAGTCACGAACCGCGCGGCTGCTTCAGTCGCAGGTTGGAATCATACCACGGGCATGGATGTGTGTGACGTTCCTAGGTTAGGTTGATTTAAGTAGTTCTAGCTCTAGTGGACTGATGACCTAACAGTTTGGTCGCGTAGTTTTTAGAGCCATTTTTTGTCCTTTTGCGTAAATTTTCTTTACGTAAACGGCCGCATCTTTCGATTGCGATGACATAGAAGCTCTCTTTTTTACACCACCAAGGGACTGTATACCGCAGGAGCTAAACAGGTTTTAAGGGTTCGGTAGACAGATAGACAGTTCAAGAAAGTCAGATTAGTAGGGTTCTATTTTTACCGATTTAGGTGACGAAAATAGTTACGACAATTACTGAAGGTGAGGGCCGTATAAATAATTACCCCTAATCTTTATTAGAAATGTTCTAGTTGCCGTCGATACATCAGCATATTACTCGTAGCTACGCTTTCGATCCAAATCACGTTTACAGGAATGCAAACAAAATCCATTTGCCTACATACGTGGTAATTCAGATCCCAATATTAATGCCACCGCGTTTTAAAAGTGCGAACACTCCCATTGCTATCTAGCTTAAATAACAGCTGGACTAATTAACGTTTTCTGGCTGTGGCGACTCTAATGGAGAATTCTAAACCTTGTATAACACGTTTGACGGCTTTGTAGCCGTTTATTTCCTGGGGTGGTGCAGAATTGTCCTACTAAATTTACTCGGTAATAACAGTATTTTGTTATTTCGATAAACATCGCGAATGATTGTCACATAAGCGGTGACATAAAGGTAGAAAATTCATGTTTTTTAGTCCAGAAAGCTCTATGCAACAGAAACTGCAGATCATTTTGCCATTTTCATTGCGAAATTGCCGACTTATTCATGTATGGGGTGCCCGCATCTCGTGGTCGTGCGGTAGCGTTCTCGCTTCCCACGCCCGGGTTCGCGGGTTCGATTCCCGGCGGGGTCAGTGATTTTCTCTGCCTCGTTATGGCTGGGTGTTGTATGATGTCCTTAGGTTAGTTAGGTTTAAGTAGTTCTAAGTTAAGATGTTAAGTCCCATAGTGCTCAGAGCCATTTGAACCATGTATGGGGTAATAATAGAGGGCTGTTTGCCTGGGTTGTCTGCCAGCGTAGTGAAAGGTGTTTGCTACTGCAAGGGAGGTCTGGTTTGTTTTCGGTTCTAATCTCGATGGAGGCCGATAGACTATCAGTAACGCAGTTTTAAGAAATTTTCGCACCCCCAATACGTTTTATTACTACCTTTGTTCTGTACCAGTGCCCTATGGATGTCAATATGAATTTACTTAAGTGTGGCACTGATTGATTTTTAACTGAATTTTGTTATGAATCTATACGCATTGCTAAATTTGAACACTTTCATAGTAGGTCAGCAACGGTAATCCAGTATGACTGGTCTGAACGTTGACAGACCGTTTCGTGGCCGAATGCGCATATTATTTTGCTAATTCGAAACTATCTGGGGTACTTTGTATTACTAAAACAGTTATGTTATCTCGATAAGCTGAAATTCATTTTCATTAGTACAGTTCATGCTAATTAGCGTTTCTTCTTTCATTTATATCTTATATTTACGTGTTGTGTTTAACACACTAATCAGCATTAATATAGTATTACACATTATTGAAAACAGTATGACATAATTCGGATAGTTTTTCAATTTCACGCCTGTGCATAGTATGTTGGTAGCACTTCGTCTCCTTGCCTGTTATACTGTGTAGCAGACTTTAAAGCTGTGCGGATCAGCATAACCAAAAGGCGAGGGGGTCTCGCTCGTTTTATCCATGACTGTACAGGGCTAGAGTTACGTTCCTGCTGAGAAGAACTTTCCAAGTCCACCTCTTTCCCCTTACAATGGCAGAAATCATTTCGAATGAATGAAATAACATCCCAAGTCCATGAACTTGTGCTGTTTATCCATTCAGTAACACCTTGAAAGGTACATTTAGTTTTCAATATCTCATGGCAGCTGCAAAAATCAATAAAAAACATTTTTTTCTCGAAAGTCGACAGGCTTATTACATACTGCATTGATGATATTTTATATACTTTACCATGCACTCAGTTTCCCTGAAGCATGTGTAGTGAATGCACGATTTGTGGAAGTTGATATTTTTTCCATTCTAATACGGATGTGGTTTCAAGTGATTGCGATTCAGAAGTTTGTGGTAAGAAATGTAAAGTGCAGGGCAAGTGGAAAAAAAATGTGGTGAAACAAAAAGGCGATGCGGGAGCAGAATATACCACACATACAGGAGGAATACATACAAAACAGGCCCTAACTGCAAGCGCAGAAGACCACGTTGTGATTTGTTCACTTAAAAAGAAAAGTCAGCTATTTTACGTAATTTTAAAGGCTTAGCTTAAAAATACAAGCTAGATATTCATCTCTGTGGGCTGATGCCTCTTACAGTTGTTTCTCGTCGAAGACCTTGCACAGATAAACGTTACCAGAAAACCTTTACAAGTAAAATATTTGCGTTTTTTTTATATTTACGTCCATGATCAAACATGGTTCTCTGTTTCTGAATTTCTGAACTCTTATATAAGAAACTCATGATAATTTCTCTCTCTCTCCCTCTTTTTGCGTCTCTGTGTTCTACCTCTCCCCTATGTCTGTCTTGATCTTTCTCGCGCTATGGTATTCTTAGCCAGATTTTTTTCTGTAAAATTAATCACGATTAGGCATATTATACTATATTTTTTTTAGATACCCATTGCATCATCTAGTCATCCTGTATGCCGCATGGTATTCTGCAGTCTTCATGGCACTGGAGAAGGGAAAGTGAAATGCCTGGCAACAGTAACTGCAATGGGAGAATTTTCTACTAACAAATGAGGTGTTCATACTAAGAGACACCACAAAAATTCTTCAGAAACCACAAGTAAGTTAATACGTCTTTTTTCTTAGGATTTGATTTTTATGATTTCATCATATAGTTAGTGCAGGTCTGCATGAAGTAACTTTTTTCCTTTATCAAATCTAACAGGTTGATGAACACACATGATCTCCTTAAAAAGTGAGTCGCTATGGGAGGAATAAAAGTAAGAAGTGATATTTCTCATCAGATCTTAGTACCATGAAAATTTACACTCTCTATCTGGAGAAACATGAGCCGGAAAATTACTAAAAAATCAAAAGTAGTACTTCACCCGAAAAAGTCAGTGCAGAAGTGAACAGCGTGTAGCGTTGCGCAGTTGGAGGTGAGCCGCCAGCAGTGGTGGATGTGGGGAAAGAGATGGAAGAATTTTAAGAGAGAACGATCTGGACGTGTGTCCGCCAGAAAGGTAAATTTGTAATACTGGATGTCATTTTTGAACATTATTAAATTAAATACATTGTTCGTTCTCTATCAAAATCTTTCATTTGCTGACTATGCCTATGAGTAGTTAGTGCCTTCAGTAGTTAGAATCTTTTATCTTTATCTTTAGTGGCGCTCGCTTGAGAGTTGGCAAATACTCTCTTAGGATTTAAAGGTTGGCTACACCCCGCATACACAATCTCTGGAATCTAAGACATTGTTGTCGCGCTTCGCAGCGTACGGATTAATTTAGTGGCTGTTTGGAAGCCAGTGTAGGAGCCCGCCTGCTGAGGTGCGCACGTGTGATGGGCGAGGGGTCGTCACCGAGCTGCCGTACTGCCGTGTCCGCCAGCAGCGATACAGGATTTGGTATTGAGTTGATATTTTTTATAATTTGCAGCGAGCTTATTAATTTAAAGAAAAGGGTTTGTGTACGTGCGTAGCAGGAGGTGGTAATTTTGATACTGATAGGAGTTGAATTCTTAAGGGAAACTATTGTTAGGCGAATAGATTAAGTATTGATTTTTGTCATTGATTTCTTTTGTAATTGTCAGGGAATTGTTTCACTATGTATTTAGTTGAGAAGTATTTCAGTCTGTCTCAAGAGTTTGATTAATTTGTAATATTCCTTTAATGCCACTGGAGGCAGATTTACATACGAAGCGATTGTTCAAAGAGCTTCTAGCGTATTGTTAATTGAATGAGAAAGAATCGCTTTCAGAATATAGTTTTTGAAAAAAGGAATTACTTGTTTGGGTTATCATTTATCGAGTTTAGATTTGACCAAACCCTTTCTCTTGAATTATATGTAGTTGTAGTAAGCAGCAGCAGCCGCAGCAACAGCAGGAGCCGCCGTACAGAACATGCATTGCACTCAGCACGAATAATAGGTTTTTTTTATGTTTTTGTTAAATAATGGAATGCAGCAGATCAAACAGTGGCGGCAGAAAGACCAATTAAGTTATTTGTTGCGCACAGGACCAATTAAAAACATAAGGTTTAGGCGATCTCTGTAATAGTAAAATTAAAAAGAGTACAAGCACGTGATTTTCAGTAGAAAACACGAGACAAGAAGAGAGAGCTCGAGACCTTCACGCTGTATTGCAGTAGTTCGAGTAACGAAGATTTTTGTGAGGTAAGTGATTCATAAAAGATATAGGTTATTGTTGGTCACGGTCACTCTTTTGTGGGGATTATTGGAAGTCAGATTGCGTTGCGCTAAGAATATTGTGTGTCAGTTTAGTGATGATCAGAATAAATAAAGAGAGTAATGTCTGAGTACGTTCAGTTTTGCTCATCTGTTTGAAAATCAAATAACGTAAGGTTTATCAGCACAGTAATTCATTAAATTTTCAAAGGGGATGTTTCAAAATGTTTGGGGATCACCTTCACACGTGATATATAGCACACGATCTCATTTTACACGTTTAACGCCTGCTTCAAGTCATCCGCGCGAACGTTCGTGGCAACCCCTTGAGAGTATTGGACGTGTTACGAAGGGTGGATTTTGTTAACACTCATCTAGTCTCGCCACTGCCCCATTTAGCACAGATTTTACCGATGCCAAAACCAATGGCACACAGACTTAAGACGGCGTTCGGCTACTTTGTAAGCGCAGGTCTTATCCTCAAAGTCCGCTACGACACGCTGACACTTCCTCCTCGAGATGGCGGCCTCGGCCTTGTCAACGCCCAAGCAACAGCAGCTGCCCTTTATGTAAGTACGATGGTTAAGTCGTGGATCCGCCTCCGAACCGGATTATCGGGAAGCCCGATTGACGAATTGGCCCCTCCCTCTCAAGTGGCACCCGTTGCAGTAGCCCATACTTCCTCGCTATCACATGTCAGGACCTTTTCCATCGAATACAGTTATGTCCATGCCGACTTGCCAAGTACCAGAAACCCTACCGCACGTGATGTTTACCGCCTAATGATGAGAAATCATACTAGGAATGTTGCGAAAAGCCGACATCCTACGATCGCATGGCCCGTGGTTTGGCGTTCTGTGCACCATATCCTCCTCGACACAAGCGCTCTAGAGATGGTCAAACTCGTTCATCCTTGGGAACCAGTTCACTGCTGATCGTTCTTTTTTTGGGAACAGTTCATTTTTACTCGTTCACCGTTCACTTGTGCTTGGTATATGGTTTTTATGAAAAACTGAAAACTAGTAGTGTAGGTGACTGAATGATGGAGGGCACCAAGAGGGGGCACTTGCCTACCCTCTGGAGTATAGAGTTTTTATTTATTACAGAATTCTTACACACTATACAATTAATTTCTGTGATTCTGCAGAACCTCTCGTTTAGCCAACCGTATCCTTGTGTGGCTGACCCCAGGGAAATAATATAGGGTGGCGCATGGAAAACGGGCCCCGAGTACAAACTGCTCGCCAATTACGGACGGTGTGTTGCCCATTACGAGCAGATATAACAAACAGACAAATGTAATAATTAGGCAGTGTATAAATAACAAGCTAATGCAAACAACAATTGTGAAACAATCGATGACGATGTGTAGAGAGCTGGAGAAGAGAACATGAAAATCTCACGCGACTCACATGGGCTATAGCTCATGCACTCTTGTGAACCTGTTGGTAGATGTTTCCTCAGATAATAGACCACAAGTGTCTTGTATAAAGTTCTTCGTTTCGACTTCCACTACATAGCTATGCTACGTTGTAAACAATAATCGTTTACACCCTATATATACTTCACGTTCTCTCTGAGTTCATTTGCGAAGTAGAGATTTTATGGAAGAATAAAGTAAAATGTGGTTTCCTCATACTTGCGTCACACTCTTAGTAAAAATTAGGTTTTTATGTTGCATTAGTAAAGTTAATGCAGCAATAATAATAGTAATTAAGTTCGCAGTAGTAAAGTTTTTGGTTTGAAAGCCCCTTCTGCACAAATGTTTTTGAGGTGATAAGCAAATACGATTTTATGTCAACCTATGTCTTTTCAAATGGAGAGGCACCGCTTTTCCTACTGACCCAAAATGACCCACAGGCCACTTTTCTTTTCAAAGAAACCAAAATAGCAGGTAATGCAAATTGGAAACCACCAAACTTAAAAATAATGAGAGCCTTCCTAAATGTGATGTTTTGTATATGAAAGATACACGAAAATCGTTTTATATGAATTTTCTTACACTAAAAATTAAGCAAATTATTGGAAGTTAGCTGCTAAATCAAGTCGATGAAACCAAAAAATATATGAATTACAAAAAAACTTGCGTTGTTATAAGTATTTCTTCTGCTGTTCATCGATATAGTGAAGTGAGCTGACATGCCCTTTTGTTACCTGAAAAGACGTACCTATTACATACAACGTAATTTTTATTTAATTTACGTAACTACAAAATACTTTTTGATTACCGGTCGTGGACGCTGAACAGCCAGAACCAAGTGCAAGAACAGTTTGGAATACATGTAAAATACTGAACTAACTAGGAGCAGTCGGCAGCGGAACTGAGACAGGTGGTCATGCGAAGAATGACGAGTGCGGCCGTGGGAGACCGAGACTGAGACGATCGGGCGACCGAGGCTGGAACGGGAACTGCCGAAGTGACTGCCGCGACCGAAGTGAAATAGTGAACTATGAGCCGATCGTTCTTCGTTCCCGGGAACTATAAGTAGACCGCCGCGACTGAAGTGAACTATGAACCGATCGTTCCTTGGAATTCGTTCCTCGGTCCTTTCGTTCATTTGGTGAACCGTTCCTTTGTACCCGTTCGTACGCAAACTACCCATCTCTAGAGCGCTCGTGCAACCTGGTATCTGGACATTAATGGAAAATACATGACACAACTTCGTCTACATGCCATAAAAATGACAGATTCGCCGTTGTGTTCTTGTTGTCACACGCTTGATACGGACGAACGTCGACTGATGTGCGGATCTTCTGCAGAGGTGTGGCAGCTGATTCAGAAGATGCTTCACTTTATTCTACGTACGGCTCTCCACGCCACTGCTCCGCAATCTCTTCTGTTCCCAGATGAGACATACTTCTCACGTACGAAGACTAACGCTGTGATGTGGATAAAACGCCTCTCGATCTCTTATTTGTTCCATGAACGTGATAAGTGTGTTCTTGGTTTTTGGACGTTCCTGCAAGATCGCTTTACTTTTCTCGTGCACCATCCGCGATACTGTCAGTACTGTGCCAACTTTTTGGTAGTGCGTTCTTCGATTCCCCCTGCAGCTGGGGTGTCCCAGGTATGAGAAGATGATTGCAGTGAGATTGTGTAATACCAGGACTCGATCCAATATATCGGCAAATGCAATATTCTTCGTGAAGAGGTGCCTGGAATATACCTGACTGCCTTGGTATTCAGCGTGCGTCTACCCACAAGTTGGCGGGCTGCGGATGTCATTTTGTCTGATCTACCAGGCGGGGGTTTTCTTTAAATACTATAATTCCCTTTTTTTGTTATTGATGGTAGTTACACATAATTGTTTTTCGTCTGGAGGGCGTCCTATGTGATCTCAACAAATACACTCCTGGAAATGGATAAAAGAACACATTGACACCGGTGTGTCAGACCCACCATACTTGCTCCGGACACTGCGAGAGGGCTGTACAAGCAATGATCACACGCACGGCACAGCGGACACACCAGGAACCGCGGTGTTGGCCGTCGAATGGCGCTAGCTGCGCAGCATTTGTGCACCGCCGCCGTCAGTGTCAGCCAGTTTGCCGTGGCATACGGAGCTCCATCGCAGTCTTTAACACTGGTAGCATGCCGCGACAGCGTGGACGTGAACCGTATGTGCAGCTGACGGACTTTGAGCGAGGGCGTATAGTGGGTATGCGGGAGGCAGGGTGGACGTACCGCCCGCCGAATTGCTCAACACGTGGGGGCGTGAGGTCTCCACAGTACATCGATGTTGTCGCCAGTGGTCGGCGGAAGGTGCACGTGCCCGTCGGTCGACCTGGGACCGGACCGCAGCGACGCACGGATGCACGCCAAGACCGTAGGATCCTACGCAGTGCCGTAGGGGACCGCACCGCCACTTCCCAGCAAATTAGGGACACTGTTGCTCCTGGGGTATCGGCGAGGACCATTCGCAACCGTCTCCATGAAGCTGGGCTACGGTCCCGCACACCGTTAGGCCGTCTTCCGCTCACGCCCCAACATCGTGCAGCCCGCCTCCAGTGGTGTCGCGACAGGCGTGAATGGAGGGACGAATGGAGACGTGTCGTCTTCAGCGATGAGAGTCGCTTCTTCCTTGGTGCCAATGATGGTCGTATGCGTGTTTGGCGCCGTGCAGGTGAGCGCCACAATCAGGACTGCATACGACCGAGACATACAGGGCCAACACCCGGCATCATGGTGTGGGGAGCGATCTCCTACACTGGCCGTACACCTCTGGTGATCGTCGAGGGGACACTGAATAGTGCACGGTACATCCAAACCGTCATCGAACCCATCGTTCTACCATTCCTAGACCGGCAAGGGAACTTGCTGTTCCAACAGGACAATGCACGTCCGCATGTATCCCGTGCCACCCAACGTGCTCTAGAAGGTGTAAGTCAACTACCCTGGCCAGCAAGATCTCCAGATCTGTCCCCCATTGAGCATGTTTGGGACTGGATGAAGCGTCGTCTCACGCGGTCTGCACGTCCAGCACGAACGCTGGTTCAACTGAGGCGCCAGGTGGAAATGGCATGGCAAGCCGTTCCACAGGACTACATCCAGCATCTCTACGATCGTCTCCATGGGAGGATAGCAGCCTACATTGCTGCAAAAGGTGGATATACACTGTACTAGTGCCGACATTGTGCATGCTCTGTTGCCTGTGTCTATGTGCCTGTGGTTCTGTCAGTGTGATCATGTGATGTATCTGACCCCAGGAATGTGTCAATAAAGTTTCCCCTTCCTGGGACAATGAATTCACGGTGTTCTTATTTCAATTTCCAGGAGTGTATAAAAAATAAGTAAATAAATAAATTACTATGATAAAAAAGATGGATAGAGCGTCTGACATGTAAGCAAGGGATCCTGGGTCCGAGTCCCGGTCGGAGCACACATTTTCACCTGTCCCCGTTGATATATATCAACGCCCGTCAGCAGCTGGAGGTATTAATATATAGTTCTTAGTAAGAATGGTTTTGGAAAAAGATACTGCAAGAAAGGGACTAACGATGACTGAAGAGAATTATTCAGAAAGTTTTATTCCTGGCTATATAGACGGTTCAGGATTCTCTGTACGGTATATGCTGCCATATAATTTACCACGAGTGACATCAAGACCGGTGTTTAGTCAAGTGAAACTAGTCGTCAGATTTTAATGTTTTATAATGCCCGCGATCTAGACAATTATGAAAACAATTCAATTTTTTTAAAAATTTTCAATAATTATTTTAAAAGGAGAACAATGTGTAGCCTTTCATTTGGCACTGAAACCATTTCAAAAACCCACTTGCGTTTGTTTAATATACAAACAAGGCACGTAGATAACGGCAAAAAGATCAATCTCAGTTTCTATTATCGTGTTTGTCCTCTCAGAGCATTTGCGCCGTCACTAATGATTTAAACTGGCGTAACGTTAAAAGTGCACTGAAGCGCCAAAGAAATTGGTACAGGCATGCGTACTGAAATACGGAGATATGTAAACAGGCAGAATACGGCGGAAACGCCTATCTAACACAAGTGTCTAGCGCAGTTGTGTGATCGGTTACTGCTGCTACAATGGCGTGTTATCAAGTTTTAAGTGAGTTTGAAGGTGGTGCTATAGTCGGCGCACGAGTGATGAAACACAGTGTCTCCAAGGTAACAATGAAGTAGGGATTTGCCCGTACGACCATTTCACGACTGTACCATAAATATCAGAAATCTGCTAAAACATGAAATCTCCGACATCGCTGCGGCCGGAAAAAGATACTGCAAGAAAGGGACCAACGATGACTGAAGAGAATTATTCAGCGTGACAGAAGTGTAACCCTTCCGCAAATTGCCGCAGATTTCAGTGCTGGGAGCGTGTGAACGATTCAACGAAACGTAATCGAAATGGGCTTTCTGAGCCGAAGGTTCACTCGTGTACCATTGATGAGTGCACGACGCAAAGCTTTACGCCTCGCCTGGGCCCGTCAACACCGACGTTGGACTGTTGATGAGTGGAAATATGTTGCCTGGTCGCACGAGTTTCGTTTCAAATTGTACAGAGGGGAAGGAAGTGTACGGGTATGGAGACAACCTCATGATCCCATGGACGATGCATGTCCGCAAGGTACAGTTGAAGCTGATGGAGACTCTGTAATGGTGTGGGTCGTGTGCAGTTGGAGTGATATGGGACCCCTGACACATCTAGATACGACTCTGACAGGAGATACGTACGGAAGCAGCCTGTCTCATCACCTGCAGCCATTCGTGTCCATGGTGCATTCCGACAGATTTGGGCAATTCCAGCAGAGCAATGCGACACCCCACACTTCCAGAATGGCTATAAGGTGTCTCCTGGCTGAGTTTAAACATTTCCGCTGGATACAAAATTCCCAAGAGATGAACATTACTTAGCATACCTGGGATGCCTTGCAATTTGCTGTTCAGGAGAGACCTTCATTCTTACGGATTCAACCCTGCAGGATTCAAAAATGGTTCGGTTCGCTCTGAGCACTATTGGACCTAACATCTGAGGTCATCAGTCCCGTAGACTCAGAACTCCTTAAACCTAACTAACCTAAGAACATCACACACATCCATGCCCTGCGGGATTCATGGGGTCAGTTCCTTCCAGCACTACTTCAGACATTAGTCGAGTCCATGCCACCATCCTGTTCCAGCACTTCTACATGCTCGGGGACGCTCTATACGATATTATACAGGTGTATCAGTTTCTTTGAACTTTCACTATGTAATCTTCTTTTCTGCTCTGTAGTCACGCAGGCTTCTCGTTAGTTCCTGTCAGAGCCGCTGATACTGCAGAAAGACTGAACAGTTGCTGTAGGTCACTACATGCGCACCTGCGTTGGCGGACAAGGATGCAGTGCCGTTGAGCACCAACGCCTCACCATTTTTGGGATGAGCTACAAGAGGGGCCAGCTGATGACGTGCCTCTGTTATCTCGCGCAGACAATGGACAGAAACCGAGAATTAACGCTCCGGGCACGACTCGCCTCTGAGCGAGGAGTTCCGCCTCTCGTCGCTACAACGCATGGAGCGAACGGGAAGGGCGGCCGCAGTTTATCTGCCATCGGTCTGGGCCGCTCCGACCTTTCAGGCCGGCGCGAAATCGGCGCGCGGCGCGTCCGTCGCTTTCCAGCGGAGAAACTCACTGAGTCACGACGCGACGGGGTACGAAGCCCGGACCTGCGTCTGGCCGGCACACTCTCAACAGCCTGGAACAGGACGCAGCGTTCACAGGGTCGTACTAAGCGTCGCTGTAAACAGGCTTTTCTTTCCTCGGCGCAGGTGCTGTTCGCGAGCATTTATTAATTCATTAGACAAGGGCCATTCGAAAAGTAATGCAACACATTCTTTTCTGAAAGCTGCTTGGTTTTATTTAGTTCTAACACACTATACAGGGTGTTTAAAAATGAATATCGGGGTTTTAACGCTTTATAATATTGATTATATTAAACTTAGAGTTATAAATGATATGTCAAATGAAAGAGCAACTCAAAAAGTTTAGATGTTATAAATGTTCAATGTGAGCACCATTTGTCACACGGCACACATCAAGTCTATAGCCGAGTTCTTCGGAAGTGTGTCTTCAGTGATTGTAGCAACAGCTGCTTCAATCCGGTTTCTTAAATCAGGGAGGTCTGCTGGTAGAGGAGGCATGTACACACGTACCTTGATGAAGCCCCAAAGGAAAAAATCACATGGCGTTAGGCCGTGTGAACGTGGAGCCCATGTAAAGCATGCCCTGTTATTGGGCTCCTTGCGGCCTGTCCAGCGCTTGGGTACAGTGAAGTTCAACCAATCGCATACTTCGCTATGCCAGTGAACATTTATAAGGTTCTTGGTAAAACTGTTTGAGTTGCTCTTACATTTGACGTATCATTTATAACTGTAAGTTTAATGTAATAAATATTATGAAGCGTTAAAACCCCGATAATCGTTTATAAACAGCCTGTACTATTTCTCACTCTTTTGGCTACAAAACCATATTTTTGAACATAATTTCTTTTCAATGCGATGGCCTTACTCCACCTTACTGGTAGGGGTCGTATGCTCGCACGGTACCAAATTGTCGACGTCGGAACACTAACGTCTTACTGCATCAATAACACTCATTATCATCCACGTACCTCTTCCTACAGACTGTGTCCTTCTTTGGGACAAAGTCGGAAGGTACGATATCCGGCCTGTTGGGTGGATGAGTAACCCAGCGGACCCAAACCTTTCTGTCCTGATGTGTCAGCACTGGCGACAGAGATGTACAGTTGTCCACCAGGATGCTTGTTTGTGATCCGTCGGTCACCTCGAATGAGGGTGTCCGCACGTTCCAACACTGCACGAGTCACAGCTGTGTGCGGCTGGGAGGTACGCGGGAGATCGGACAGGTTTGCGCGAGCTTGTGCGATGACGACAGACGCCTCGCCCCCCAACAACTCACCGTGCTTTTGTGCACTGCCAGGTCTCCGTAGACATTCTACAAGCGGCTATGATTGTCTGCGATGCTTTGGTTTTCAGCTAAAAGAAACTCGATGACAGCTGCCAGCCGCGGTGGCCGAGCGGTTCTAGGCGCTTCAGTCTGGAACCACGCAGCTGCTGCGGTCGCAGGTTCGAATCGAGCCTCGGGCATAGATGTGTGTGATCTCCTTAGTTTAGTTAGGTTTAAGTAGTTCTAAGTTCTGGAGGACTGATGACCTCAGATGGTAAGTCCCGTAGTGCTCAGAGCCATTTGAACCATTTTCGATGACTGCTCTCTCCTTGGAACGCACCTCCGTCACATAAGCCATTTTGAAGGCTACTGGTCTGACTGTCCATTTCCCCAAATTCCCAAATGCTTCGGTACTCAGCAGTTGATACCTACTTTCTTCGCTGTTAAGATAAGTTCAGTTGGTCATGTACTAACTGGACCATTTTCAGTGCTGGGCACATGTTGTAGTAATACTTCATAGAACCGTATTTTATTCTTCCGGAAACTTTTCAAAAGTGAATGTTAATAAAACTTATTCACTTTCACAGTAAGAGGATAGACTGCAATTTATTACCATCTCTGAGGTGGCTTAGGAACTTCACACTCGTTCTATAAACATTTGAATTACCATTACTATTCTACTGCACATTTGTCGAGAATGGTGCGGATAGAGTAGCTATTGTAAGAGTGTTCTTATATTTGTTGTGCAATAATAAATGAATATTTTAATTTCGAGAGTATAAATAATGTGTAGCTTGTACCTCGTAGAGCAACGGTGTTGCCGCAGTGGATACACCGGTTCCCGTCCGATCACAGAAATTAAGCGCTCTCGGGCGTGACAGGCACTTGGATGCGTGGCCATCTGGGTCGCCATGCGCTGTTGCCATTTTTCGGGGTGCACTCAGCCTTGTGATGCCAACCGCCGAGCTACTCGACCAATTAGTAGCGGCTCCGGTCAAAGAAAACCATCGTAACGACTGGGAAAACGGTGTGCTGATCACACGCCTTTCCTACCCACATCCTTAGCTGTGGATGACACGGCGGTCGGATGGTTCCGATCGGCGACTTGTAGCCTGACGACTATGTGCTTCGTACATTGTAGCCAACTGTATCAGTTCTACTATTATTTTTATTGAATTCGAATTTTATCTTAGTCGACGCTATAATTTAGTTAAAGAGTGTGGTGTTTCCAAATAAATCATCATTGATAATTAATTAGGGAGGCACTAGTTTAAAACCGTTAATCGAACCCACTACGTGCTATTTAAGTGTATTATGAAATTTCGATTACTATTCCATGTGCTTGATTTCTCACTTGTGGCTGTTTTATATTCCTCAGATAACGCAATATCAAGCTGCCTCGGCGACCGCTATACTTCACGGAGCCTGTTGATAATATTTCTGAGCAAACCCAAATTTATTTTTGTCCACACAGCTGATAAAAACATCAGATAACTTGCTCCTTAATACGTACAGCTTGTTATGGTGTAAACTGAATATTTTCTTGCCTCTACTCTCTTTGCTGCGTGTGAAAAGTACCATCACAATGTACTGCAATGGTTGTGGGACACTAAGAGAATTGGAGCATACGAAAAACTGTTGGCCCTGAAGACACCTCATTCGCTTGAGTGTCATCAAAATGACATGGAGCTCTGGAGTAAATACAATATATTTTCGGATAAGGCGAATACTGAAGACACGGTCAGAGGATTAATACTGTGCAGCCAAAGGGTATCCCCTTGTTTGGTATCATTAGTGTACAGAAATTAAACTGTAATGTCTATTTAAAATGTTGAAAAATTTAAACCCAAATTCCAACTCGCATATACCACACCCCAATTGACTCTCCTACGGCAACAACAACACTTATCACGCATTGAAACACAGATTACACGCATAAAAATAGAATTAAATCACTTAACACATTTTACTCTGCACGAATTTTCGTTGTATATGAACAGCAAATATTGGGCCTACCGGTTAGTGCGGTATCACATGACGTAAGAGTTATTTATTCCCGCTTACAACAAGAATGTAGTTAACTGCAGTACCTGTTAATCACTTTGGTCTCAACACAGTGTAACTTCACTGTATGCAAACTGCAGGTCAACAAACAAACAGTGCGAAAAATTCTAAATCAAACAGCTTAATATTTTCGCTACTTTCCGGAAATATGAACTTAATAATGGATAGAACCGCTCAAATTAAATTGATGGAAGGACAAACAGAACAATTAAATGAGACTCTCTAAGTTAACTGTGTAAAAACGGAAACAAATATACGACTACAGCCCCATCTTACTATAAACGACGGTAGTCTTCAAAACAAGACATACGAGCAATTAAGGCGCTATAGACGGAATGAATTAACACTTGCTAAACGTAAGGTTAAACCTCTTACATAGAAAAACGTGCACGAAATTTAACAAATATACTACGATGAAAACGCAGTAAAACATAAACACTAAACTTGTCTATTCGAAGATGGTATCTCTTCTTTCGAAAGAACTGATACCATCTTCATATATTCACCGGCCATTTGACCATCTTCTTCTGATCTTGTTCTGTGAGGATGCACAAACAATGCCCGAATCGGCGGTAAAGCCGCGAGTAGTGAGTATAATGGACAGGGGCAGCATGAATATAGTGCGGGACAATTAGTTGCGAATGTGGGTCTCACGGGTGGCGTGCCAGAGACAAGTCTCTGCAGTCACACTAAAATATGTGCCCTCGATGGCTCAGATGGATAGAGCGTCTGCCATGTGAGCAGGAGATCCCTGGTCTGAGTCCCGGTAGGGCACACATTTTTAACTGCCCCCGTTGACTTATATCAACGCCTGTATGCAATTAAGGGTATTCATTTCATTATAATTTGACTAAACTTGTCCCTCTGTAGATGTATGTAAGCCGAGAGCTGCAGCCTGGCTGAATGGCTTACTTATCGAACGGACGCTTATTATGCAAACGGTTGCGCCTTTCTGCGTACAAAGTGTAAATGGTCCAAGCATTGCAGCAAACGATTGTCCTCAGTGGTGTGGATTCGGTTATTCTTCGCTGTCCCACATAGATTCTCACATTGACTGTCTGAAAAAGTGCCTGTTTTCAAGTGAATGAACGTTCCACATTTCCGGACGTGTGAATCGCCACACCATTAGGATCTGGGGCTCCGAAGGTCCACACAGCACACGAGAGCACTTACGTGGTAGCCCAAAGCTTAATGTTTGATGTGACCTAATGCACAATAGAATGGTACACTCATTTCTAAGAGCTGCAGTCATCAATCGTTTTCCAGCATAACGGTGCGCGTCAACATTGGAGTAGGTTGGTTGGGGAAGGAGACCAGACAGCGTGGTCATCGGTCTCATCGTATTAGGGAAGGATGGGGAAGGAAGTCGGACGTGCCCTTTCAGAGGAACCATCCCGGCATTTACCTGGAGCGATTTAGGGAAATCACGGAAAACCTAAATCAGGATGGCCGGACGCGGGATTGAACCGTCGTCCTCCCGAATGCGAGTCCAGTGTCTAACCACTGCGCCACCTCGCTCGGTCCATTGGAGTGGGAACGTGTGGTATGTGGTGAATGACATTTCCTGAGGGGTGAATGCGTCGTCATTACTCCAGTGTATGGCCTGTCCGGTCTACCGATGCCACGCCATTTGACTTCTTTTTGTGAGGTTAAATCAATGATCGCGTATACACAATTCCAGTCAATTACACTGACACTCCTCGTGCACAAATCATAGGCAGACTCCAATATCGCCTTGGTGTTCTAGGAGCGACGAGTGGGACACACACTGAAAAACATTGGCATAAGAGAAAAAATTTTGAGAGCTGCTGAACGTTTTTTACAAAAAACCACGGTGCCCTGTCTCTAACAGTTACTTTTTTGCAGTGATAGCGGGACTTTATGGACAGCCCGAAAATTAGTTTCTCAAACATCCAGGGCGGCACCAACAAACTGATCACACAAAACAGTTTTCTGTCGTGGGGCTAACAAAAAGTTTAGGCACTACAAATTTAGTGCAAATGGGTCTCAAAAGAACAAAATTCTAGAATAGCTGTCTTTGTAACAAATACCAGTGGGAGTCTCGTGGGAGCTGGAAGATTGGTTCAAATGCCTCTGAGCACTATGTGACTTAACATCTGAGGTCATCGGTCCCCTAGACTTAGAACTACACTACTGGCCATTAAAATTGCTACACCCCGACGATGACGTGCTACAGACGCGAAATTTAACCGACAGGAAGAATATGCTGTGATCTGCAAACGATTAGCTTTTCATGCCATTCACACAAGGTTGGCGCCGGTGGCGACACCTACAACGTGCTGACATGAGGAAAGTTTCCAACAGATTTCTCATGCACAAACAGCAATTGACCGGCGTTGCCTGGTGAAACGTTGTTGTGATGCCTCGTGTAAGGAGGAGAAATGCGTACCATCACGTTTCCGACTTTGATAAAGGTCGGATTGTAGCCTATCGCGATTACGGTTTATCGTATCGTGACATTGCTGCTCGCGTTGGTCGAGATCCAATGACTGTTAGCAGATTATGGAATCGGTGGGTTCAGGAGGGTAATACGGAACGCCGTGCTGGATCCCAACTGCCTCGTATCACTAGCAGTCGAGATGACAGGCATCTTATCCGCATGGCAGTAACGGATCGTGCAGCCACGTCTCGATCCCTGAGTCAACAGATGGGGACGTTTGCAACACGACCACCATCTGCACGAACAGATCGACGACGTTTGTAGCAGCATGGACTATCAGCTCGGAGACCACGGCTGCGGTTACCCTCGAGCTGCATCACAGACAGGAGCGCCAGCGATGGTGTACTCAACGACGAACCTGGGTGCACGATTGGCAAAGCGTTATTTTTTCGGATGACTCGAGGTTCTGTTTATAGCATCATGATGGTTGCATCCGTCTTTGGCGACATCGCGATGAACGCACACTGGAAGCGTGTATTGGTCATCGCCGTACTGTCGTATCACCCGGCGTGATGATATGGGGTGCCACTGGTTACACGTCTCACTCACCTCCTATTCGCATTGACGGCACTTTGAACTCTGGACGTTATATTTCAGATGTGTTACGACCCGTGGCTCTACCCTTCATTCGATCCCTGCGAAACCCTACATTTCAGCAGGATAACGCACGACCGTTGCAGGTCCTGTACGGGCCTTTCTGGATACAGAAAATGTTCGATTGCTGCCCTGGCCAGCACATTCTCCAATGGAAAACGCCTGGTCAATGGTGGCCGAGCAACTGGCTTGTCACAATACGCTAGTCACTACTTTTGATGAACTGTGGCATCGTGTCGTACCTGCATGGGCGGTTGTAACTGTACACGCCATCCAAGCTCTGTTCGACTCAATGCCCAGGCGTATCAAGGCCGTTATTACGGGCAGAGGTGGTTGTTCTGGGTACTGATTTCTCAGGATCTATGCACCCAAATTGCGTTAAAATATAGGTGTAGCAATTTTGATGGCCAGTGGTGTACCTAAACCTAACTAACTGTGGACATCACACACATCCATGCCCTAGACAGGATTCGAACCTACGACCGTAGCAGCAGCGCGGTTCCAGACTGAAGCGCCTAGAACCGCTCCGTCACAGCGGCCAGCGAACTTGAAGACTGTGGGCTACACAGCAGAGACCTCCTGACTGCAAGTGCACCGATACTGTGCAATACATTCGTCAGACTGGTCCATCCTACGGCCGCAAGTTGCTAACAGGTGTGAGAGAACTCGCAGAGGACTCGCCGGCGCGCAGTGGCGCTTTCCCGGGCTGCACGTGGGACGGTCAGCTGCTCAGCCGGTCGTTCAACCGCGTCCGTGCGCTGCTCCGCACCAGACAGGTCTGCCGCCGCCGCCGCGCGAGCTTCCCACCGGTTCTCCCGCACGTGAGCCGCTTGCACAAATGCACGACTACTTTAGATCGTGAGTTTTCCCCTTCCGATTGAGGCGTTAAAGAATCTCAGCAAGTCGAGGAGAGAGTACTTCGTGTTACTTCTCACATTTATCTGAAACAGCCAGTTGTATGGGCGGAGCCGGCCGCTGTGGCCGAACGGTTCTAGGCTCTTCAGTCCGGAACCCCGCTGCTGCTACGGTCGCAGGTTCGAATCCTGTCTCGGGTTTGGGTGTGTGTGATTTTCTTGAGACAGAGAAGCTCCTGTCTATGCATCACCACGGCTTTAGAAAGCAACTCGACCTTTTCTCGCTTGATATCTTGCGAACCGTGGATGAAGGGTATCAGACGGATGTCATATTCCTTGACTTCCGGAAAGTGTTTGAGTCGGTGCCCCACTGCAGCATATGGGATCGGTGGCAAGAAGACTTCTTAAGTAGTAGAAACCAGTACGTTGTCCTCGTTGGTGAATATTCATCGGAGGTGTGGGTATCATCTGGAGTGCCCCAAGGAAGTGTGGTAGGTCCGCTCTTGTTTTCTATCTACATAAATGATCTATTGGATAGGGTGGATAGCAATGTGCGGCTGTTTGCTGATGATCTATGGTGTACGGCAAGGTGTCGTCGTTGAGTGGCTCTAGGAAGATACAAGATGACTTGGACAGGATTTGTGATTGGTGTAAAGAATGGCAGCTAACTCTAAATGTAAATTAATGCAGATGAATAGGAAAAAGAATCCCGTAATGTTTGAATACACCATTAGTAGTGTAGCGCTTGACACAGTCACGTCGATTAAATATTTGGTTGTAACATTGCAGAGCGATATGAAGTGGGACAAGCATGTAATGGCATTTGTGCGGAAGACAGATTGTCGTCTTCGGTTCATTGGTAGAATTTTGGGAAGAAGTGGTTCATCTGTAAAGGAGACCGCTTATAGAACAATAATACGACCTATTCTTGAGCACTGCTCGAGCATTTGGGATCCCTATCAGGTCAGATTGAGGGAGGTCATAGAAGCAATTCAGAGGCGGGCTGCTAGATTTGTTACTGGTAGGTTTGATCATCATGCGAGTGTTACGGAAATTCTTCAGGAACTCGTGTGGGAGTCTCTGGAGGCGTTCTTTTCGTGAATCGCTACTGAGGAAATTTAGTGAACTAGCATTTGAGGTTGACTGCAGTATAATTTTACTGCCACCAACTTATATTTGGCGATAAGACCACAAAGATAAGATAAGAGAGATTAGGGCTGGTACAGAGGCATCTAGGCAGTAATTTTTCCCTCGTTCTGTCGTTCTGTTTGGGAGTGGAACAGGGAGAGAAGATGCTAGTTGTGGTACGAGGTACCCTCCGCCACGCACCGTATGGTGGATTGCGGAGTATGTATGTAGATGCAGATGTAGTTAGCTTTGAGTGGTTCTAAGTGTAGGGGACTGTTGACTTCAGATGTTAACTCCTAAGGAGCTTAGAGACATTTGAACCATTTGTATGGGCAAAAGAAGTATTAAAGACTGTCTGATCAAAAATATCCTTACATCTATTAGTGGACAGTAATATGGGTGTGTTCCCCCTTCGCCTTTGTGACAGCCTGAAAGCTGCTCTGGGAGCGGACGATATTTCCTGCTGTAGGCCTGTAAAACAATGTCCACGCCAAACACACATGTATACCATACCGTTGCTTGGACACCAATACAAAGGCTTCTTCATAATCGATATCGGACAACAAGGACCCATCAAATACGCACGAAGGATTGCGTCTTATAGATGGATGTGCCTGGTTATAATATTTTACTCCAAGGTTGGAGAAGATCTCCACCTTGACTCCTATACAGACCCAGAATTATTTTAGACCTGACTACTGATAAAAAGTATTGGACTCCATAATTTATGTTTCACTTTAATTCTATTTTTAAGCATGTAATCTGTGTTGAAAAGCGTGATAAGTGTGGTTGTTGCAGCAGAATAATGAAATGGGGAGTGCTATGTATAGACAGTGGGCTGGAATTTCATTGTTGTGGCCGCAGTGGGAAATCAATGGGGGACTCAACGAGGTTCTCCCATGGAAACGTAGATTTGCAGAAAAGACAAGAGAATGCTGAGCAGGAACCGAAGGTCTGTGCCCTTCAGGCTGAAGTAGATCACGCGAAATCTGAGCTAATCTAGATAAAGGGGGAAAAAGATCGTGGAAACAATGAATAACAAGCAAGGGGCGAAAGGGGAACAGTTCAAAAAAATGTTCAAATGTGTGTGAAATCTTACGGGACTTAACTGCTAAGGTCATCAGTCCCTAAGCTTACACGCTACTGAACCTAAATTATCCTAAGGATGAACACACACACCCATGCCCGAGGGGGGACTCGAACCTCCGCCGGGACCAACCGCACAGTCCATGACTGCAGCACCCCAGACCGCTCGGCTAATCCCGCGCGGCTGGGAACAGTTCTTTAACTTCATCTACGTGTGAGTTGACAGTACCGGCTAAATCTGAATTGTTATCTGAAGTAAGAGGGGAAGAACCTCATCCAGCTGTAGGTCACAGTATTGTGCAGCAGACTTGTAGCAAAGCAACTCAATGGAGCTCGGTAAGAACAGGAAGTCTTATCGCTAGGTAGTAACCATGTGATGGGTGTCGACGATACAGTACAGGACAAATTAGGAACAGGTTTCCAGGTCACAAGTATTGTGAAGCCAAGTATTAGAACAAAGGCAATTCCTGCAAAGGTTTTGGCAGGATGGAGCGGGGAATTTGTTCCCACATAAGCAGCCCAGTCTTATCTGAATTATGTAATGCATCACTAACTCAAGACTTTTTCCAAAGAGACTAATATCAGCCGTTATTAAACCCCTCTTTAACAAAGGTAATAAAAGATATGTCAGTAACACCGACCTGTTTCACAGCTGAAATAGTTTTCCGAAATTTTTGAGAAGGTGGTGTATTCTAGAATAGATCTGACCTTAGCAACAATAATGTCCTCTGCAGTTCACAGCTTGAGTTCCAAAAGGGTTGCCCTAGTGAGAATGCCATTTATACGTTCACTCGCCATATTTTACAAGCAAATAATAATGAAATAGCGCCAGTTGGGATTTTCTGCGATCTTGGCTCTGAGCACTATGGGACTGCTGTGGTCATTAGTCCCCTAGAACTTAGAACTACTTAAACCTAACTAACCTAAGGACATCACACACATCCATGCCCGAGGCAGGATTCGAACCTGCGACCGTAGCAGTCGCACGGTTCCGGACTGCGCGCCTAGAACCGCGAGACCACCGCGGCCGGCTTCTGCGGTCTTCCGTCGGAGGTTCGAGTCCTCTCACAGGCATGGATGTGTGTGTTGTCTTTAGCCTAAGTAAATTTAAGTTAGATTAAGTAGTGCTTAGGGACCGATGACCTCAGCAGTTTGATCCCGTAAGACCTTGCCACAAATTTGCAAAATTTTTTGCGATCTTATCTGTGTGAATCACAGTAGTCTTCTAGATAAATCGAAGCTTTATGGGACTGATGATGTAGCCAATCAATGGATAATGTCATATCTAACCAAACGAATTCAAAAAGTCGTTGTTAGTCTGGGGACATAATTCTGACTGGTGAGAAAACACATAGGTGGTTCAACAAGGCTCAGTCTTAGATCCACTATAGCTCCTTATATATGCAAACAATCTCTTGTCTAATGAATAATAAGCAGAATTAGTTCTTTTCGCAGACGACACTAGTACTCAGTTCTGAAAAGTATCAGTGACTGGTTTTCTGAAAATGGTCTCTCCCTCAGTTTTAAAAAGGCACAACATACTTATTTCAGTACATCTAGTGGTAGTATGCCAATGATAATCGTAACCTGCGGCGAGGAAATAATAAATAGCGCGGAAACTTAAAAACTCTTAGGTATCCATATTGACAGCAATTTAAATTGGAAAAAAAACATTTTGGGATAATGTTTGCACTTACAATCACTGCAAATCTTGGTGAGAGAAATCATTAACACGACATAATTTGCATATTTCTTTCATTAATGTCGTATGGAAGAATGTTCTGGCGTAACTCTTCTTTAAGAAAGGTGGTCTTCATTGCGGAAAAACGTGCTCACCCAGGATCATCTCATAGACACCATTGTAAGGAGTTGGCATTCTGACTGCTGCTTCAGATGATATTTATTCCCTCATGAAGTTTGTTGTAAAGAAATGTTCAAAAAGAACAATGTTGTACATAACTACAATACCAGAGGGAAAAACTAAATTCATTACTCAACATTAAGGTTGTCTTTAGCACAAAAAGGAATGCACAATGCTGCAACAAAATTTTTTTATCTCTTACCTAGTGGTCTAAAATGTCTAACAGAGAGCAAACTAAAATTTGAAAACAAATTGCAGAATTTTCTCCTTGACAACTCCTTCTACACTGTAGAAGAATTTTTATTACTCTAATGTGTAAAAGGAACTGTCTATACCTTACTAACTCACAACATTTGAAAAATAAAATAAAAAATTAGAAATGTTCAGAATGTGTCCATACTCAAAAAATCAATTTGGATGTGAAAGCGAGATGACTTGTTCCACATAATTACGATTTATCGTACATAATTAGATTGATGGTTCATTGAACCCTCTGCCAGGCACTTTATTGTGAATTGCAGAATAATCACGCAGGAACATGAAACTAACTAGCTAACACTCTATGGGCAGTTGTTCTAGTTCGCTGCAGTTCGCGCGATGCATGACGAAATGTCTTCTGGGAGGCTGTGCTAAAATGGACTGCGTAGAAATGCTGTTTGCACTCTGTCAACACTTGCTTGAAACATATGGAGACTGGCTGCCTCTTTTAAAGTTTGTTTGTGTTTTCCGGTGGTGCCATCCCCTTGTGGCGTCACAGGTTTGGTTTGTCGGTACCAAATGACACACTGCACCTTCTCCTGCTCAGTCATCATTTTCATGCACTCCAAGTCAAATCAGCAAACATATGAGAAAGGAAATGATACAGATGGGATAGAAAATCGGGGTTTCTTGTAAAACGTTTAGTGACTCTCAATCTCCAATATAGTTAAAGTTATAATTTTTTTTAATTTTAGTGGGACGTCACGGACACCTTTGACATTTATTAATTACAAACAATTATAATCGAGGGCAGCATTTGCAATAATTAACAAGATAAAAGGATTAGACGTCCCGTCTGTAGACTTTAATGAAAGTACATTGTGATTGCTTTTAATTCCACAAAATATATTTGTTTAGGACCTCATTTAGGCTCACTGCAAGTCCCTTTGCCCAATATAGTATAAAACAATTGACATACTTCCACCAGACACAAAGGTTACAAAGAAAACAGCGCTGAGTTATTGTGACTTGTGTGATAGTGTACTCAGGTTGTGGTTGCGGTGGCGGATGTTTGACCAGGGTTGGTATCTTCCAGAAATCATTGACTGACAGTCATTACTGTCTCCCAGGACCATTGTGCGGTCGAAGTGCCCCACATCAGACGTAATGGCAAAATGTCTCAACGAGAACATCTCTCTCGCCTCGTCTGCGTCTGCTTTATAATGCCGAGTTTAGACGACGACACTGGGTTGCGCCACTCGTTGCGTAGAATGAGCTGCACGCTAGTGGTTTCATATATAACTGTAGACAAGACGAGACCTGTATACACTTCAGTTTCGTCGTTTTGTGCTTTCCCGAGTCGTGTCTGAAATGAAATTTTTGGCAGGTGCACGTCGGACGAATTGTGATGGAGTTAAGGCTTGCTGCATGGAATCGCTGCATAAGAAAAAAAATAAGAAACGTGTTTCGATTCGTGACTGAATGAAGAAAAGACGTCAACTCTGTTGCTCAGCATCCCTGCTGAAATAATTTATAACGGAAGATCCCACAAGTTTTTTTAATTATCTTGGAATGTCACCAGAACTGTTCACGTATGTTCTAAATGGAGTTAATTACGCAATAAGGAATAAATGTACTGTAATGCGTGAAGTACTGTAGCCAAACCTGAAATTACATATCACATTGAGTGCATTACAATCCAGAGCACTCAGCATGCTATAAGATACGGTTTTGGTTGGTGATGACGCTATTTCATTAATACCAATAATTATTAACATTAACGGTAATAATTATTAACATTAGCAAATATAATTATTCGAAGCAGGCCGCATTAAGAAGGTAGATCTGTACAGTGGGAATATTTCATAATTCTAACATATGTGAATGGAGAGCATTGCAGCAACGTTTTAAATAGATGAATATTGAATAAAGAATGCAGCTTCTTGAATTTGTATAGCCTTCCCTTCTGTCAACAATACTCCTAAACAAAGAGCTGGCCAACTCAGACGATGGGATTGTAGTCTTACAGACGAGACCACTGCCACAGCTAGAACTACACTTGCTTGTATTTTTCTTAATTCATTTGTATATATGCTCCTAACTCAATAAATTTTGCCTTGCAGCTAAGATATTGTCAAACCACCTATGTTATGGTCGCACATGACGGTCTCAGCGGCAGCAAAATGTTGCTTATTTTCGCAGGCCGGCCAGAGTAGCCGTGCGGTTCTAGGCGCTACAGTCAGGAACCGAGCGACCGCTACGGTCGCAGGTTCGAATCCTGCCTCGGGCATGGATGTGTGTGATGTCCTTAGGTTAGTTAGGTTTAATTAGTTCTAAGTCCTAGGTGACTGATGACCACAGAAGGTAAGTCGCATAGTGCTCAGAGCCGTTTGAACCATTTTTATTTTTGTAATTAGCATCACTGAAATCCCACAAACACCTATGCAAAGCATAGATATCCAAAAAGCGAACATTATTCTCATTTCGCCACTTCACATTTCAGTTTGTCTACAGTCTACGAACACACATAACCTCAAAACTCACGCAACTAGTGTCAGCAAAATTTGGAACAGTCCGAAAGTGTTTAGTTTCACCAAAGAGCTGCGCAAACGCGCGGCGCGCTTGAGCAGTGGTCGGTAGCGCAGTTGCCTGCACCCTACTGTCGTCGTGTAAACTAGGCTTGACTGATACGGCTGCTCGGATGGCCAGTCGACTTACAGTGATGAGTCAAACCATTACCACCAGTGACCACCGGAAGACTGAATGCCGTCCTCTGGCATTCGGGGCAGATGGCACGATAGGAAAGCGTATAAGCCGAGCTGCTACGAATGGGGTATCATTCTAGGGAATATGCCCCCCGCAAACGGAGAAATCCACTCTTATAAGCTACTTTGACAAAGGGCAGGTTGTTACGGCTCCGCGCCGAGAAGTGAGTACCTCTGAATCGGCCAAGTTTGCCGCCTGTTCGCTTACTACTCTTGTGACTGAAGAACGGCGAAAACACGAGCAGGCGACAAGTGTTAGATGTCCACGCATCATCACAGAAATAGCGATCAGTAGCAGATCTGACGACACAGTACATTGCTGGTGTAGGCATGTAGCGCACACCGCCCAACGTACATTGTTGTTAATGAGACCCCAAAGCAGACGACCTCTCCATATTTCCATGGTGATCCAACGACATCATCAATTACGACTGTAGTGGCCGCCAAAACAGCAAGTCTGAGCTGTGAGCCAGTGGAAACGTATTGCCTGTTAAGATTATTCAGACCTTTTTGTCAGATCAGGTCGACGGAAGTGTGCGCATATGGGGTCACCTAGGCCTTGTCTTGTCTTGTTTGGGGAAGGAGACCGTGAGGTCATCGGTCTCTTCGGATTAGGGAAGGATGGGGAAGGAAGTCGGCCGTGACCTTTCAAAGGAACCATCCTGGCATTTGCCTGGAGCGATTTAGGGAAATCACGGAAAACCTAAATCAGGATGGCCGGACGCGGGATTGAACCGTCGTCCTCCCGAATGCGAGTCCAGTGTCTAGCCACTGCGCCACCTCGCTCGGTTCACCTAGGCGAAGGATTGCTCTAAACATGCAAGCACCACGGCCAGGCTGGTGTGTGTTATGGGGGAGATTCACGTGGGCTTCCACACGGCCTGTGGTAATAATCGAAGGCACCATGGTAGCTGTGCACGACGTGAATATTATTTCGCACCACATACACTCCGTGCTTGATATCCTCCCCAACGGCAATGGCGTCTCGGAAGTCTATTTTACAAGGCCAAAATCATGCTGCAATGTTTCAAGGAACACGATGGTAAACGGAATTTAGTATCTTGGCCACCACGTCCACATGATCTGAAACCTATGGAACACATCTAGGACGCTATTATGCGCCATCTCCGCACACACGAAGCAACAACTCGTAATTTACGCGACTTGTGCGTAGACGTCTGGAGCCGTACACCTCCGAAAACCCACTAAGGATTTGTAGAATCCATGCCACGCACCAGAATCGCCGCTGTACTGCGTTCCAAAGCCGAACCAAGACGCTACTAAGCAAACGGTCTGAATGTTTTGGCTCAACAGTGCATTCGTTAACAACTTTTATTCCAGTGGGTGATACTTCAATACTTGACTGATTCTTAGCGTAGTGACAGCTGCAAATAGCAAGTCCTGTTAAGACATACGTCTTGCCACCTCCTTTCCACTTTCTTGTTCACTGTACTATTATCACCTTGATCTAAAGGAAAACAAGCAGGTAGTGACCCTCCAACGTCTGTGGACATCAGAACATGGCTTTCCTTGGTCTAGATTTTATAGTCAGGAAAATTGCTGCTTTCTCCTGTCTCCAGGCTTGCCTCTTGCAAATACACTATGTGATCAAAAGTATCCCGTCACCCCCAAAAACGTACGTTTCTCATATTAGGTGCATTGTGCTGCCACCTACTGCCAGGTACTCCATATCGGCGACCTAAGTACTCATTAGACATAGTGAGAGAGCAGTATGGGCGCTCTGCGGAACTCACAGACTTCGAACGTGGTCAGTTGATTGGGTGTCACTTGTGTCATACGTCTGTACGCGAGATTTCAACACTCCTTAACATGCTTAGGTCCACTGTTTCTGATGTTATAGTGAAGTGGAAACGTGAAGGGGGGTACAGCACAAAAGCGTACAGGCCAATCTCGTTTGTTAACTGACAGAGACCACCGACAGTTGAAGAGGGTCCTAATGTGTAATAGGCAGACATCAATCCAGACCATCACACAGGAATTCCAAACTGTATCAGGATCCACTGCAAGTACTATGACTTGTAGGTGGGATGTGAGAAGGCTTGGATTTCATGGTGGACCGGCTGCTCCTAAGTAACACATCACGCCGGTAAATGGCAAATGACGCCTCACTTCGTGTAAGGAGCATAAGCATTGGACGATCGAACAGTGGAAAAACGTTGCGTGGAGTGACGAATCACGGTACACAATGTGGCGAACGGATGGAAGGGTGTGGGTATTGCGAATCCCCGGTGAACGTCATCGGCCAACATGTGCAGTGCCAACAGTAAAATTCAGAGGCGGTGGTGTTATGGTGTGGTCGTGTTTTTCATGAAGGGAGCTTGCACCCCTTGCTTTTCGTGGCACTATCACTGTATTGGCCTACAATGATGTTTTAAGCACCTTCTTCATTCCCACTGTTGAAGAGCATTTCAGGGATGGCGATTACATCTTTCAACATGATCGAGCACCTGTTCATAATGCACGGCCTGTGGCGGAGTGGTTGCACGACAGTAACATCCCTGTAATGGACTGGCCTGCACAGAGTCGGGACCTGAATCCTGTAGAACACCTTTGGTATGTTTTGAATGCCGACTTCGTTCCAGGCCTCACCGACAGACATCGATACCTGTCATCAGCCCAGCACTCCGTAAAGAATGGGCTGCCATTAACCAAGAAACCTTCCAGCACCTGATTGAACGTATGCTTGCGAGAGTGGAAGCTGTCATGAAGTCTTAGGGTGGACCAACATTATACTGAATTCCATTATTACCGATGGAGTGCGCCACGAGCTTGTAAGTCATTTTGATCCTGGTGTCCGATTACTTTTGATCAAACAGTGTATACCTGAAGGCAGATTTTATACCTCGTGTTTCTGAGATCATACACACACACACACACACACACACACACACACACACACACACACACACACACACACACACAGAATTTGGACGTTTGTTTGCGACAATTTTTTTAAGGTTTCCCTTATTAATAAGGCAAATGCCATAACTGATAAGTCCCTTCCATTTATTCCGAACTCAAAACCTCTCGGTCCCACATAAGCTCGTCTGGCTAATAAAAATCTTGATTCGATAATGGTTCATTCCACAAGCAGCCCGCAATATTACCTGAACTAGAGAATGAAAA
The DNA here is from genome assembly GCF_023897955.1 of Schistocerca gregaria. Taxonomy (NCBI): domain Eukaryota; kingdom Metazoa; phylum Arthropoda; class Insecta; order Orthoptera; family Acrididae; genus Schistocerca; species Schistocerca gregaria. The sequence continues at coordinate 201,409,347 of NC_064920.1, read as the reverse complement.
GTAAATGAAAAAACTAGTCGTCACAGCGCATGATGTACAGTTTGTAGTAAAGCATACATAAAAATTATTTTTTGCATATTTGACTTTGGATCACACAACTGCAAATAGTTACCATCTATCCCAAATATACAGCTGATTTAATTGAGTGGCGCTTGAGAAGCGTGTAAGATATTACAAATATTTCATTTACAAAAGGTGGTAATAACACACTTAGGTGTAAAAAGACAACGGAAATATAAGAAACAGCTGAATTATGACGCCAAATTCTACACTGCTTGCTCGTATGTGTTTTGGTAGGAATTGAAAACACTGCTAGAATTAAAATGGAAGGCTCTGTCGCTGAACTTGATAAACGGCTCTGCCAATCTTCCAACTTCACGGACGTAGGCGACCGATCTGGATGAGAAACTACGATGTGTGTGACTTATAAGCTCTTTGGTCTACAGTTATTTCCATGCCAATGTAAATGCACCTTCTGTTGCTAGTGTAATATGTGCTTCATTAATTGCACGAGCCAGGGAGGCACTCTTTACAAAATATGCGGAATGTTCACAATGCTACGCTCGAAGTTGGCTCTACCAATACCAGCTGCGTTTAATAAGTCTAAACCACTTACAAAAGTTCAAATTTACTATGTTACTTTGACGGAGTGAATGGCTACAATGTAACAATTGCTTGCTCTTTTCAGCCAAGCATTTTAAGCCTATTAAAATGTATGTCAAACATTTTGAATTGAAGTGAAGAAGATGATGCTTTCGAGCTTTTGCGGTTTACACACTATTCAAGTGAAAGATCGAAATGACTGTGGATGTTAACTTTGAAAGTAGAATCTGTATGAAAGATAAGAGAGCTCGGAAAAAAGGAAATATCAGGTTAAATAATAGGTATGAGTATGTGATGGTAGGAAGCCGTAGTGGAGTAATTGAATGTGATAGTGTGTTAAAGCAAAACTAAACGCAACATACACTCCTGGAAATGGAAAAAAGAACACATTGACACCGGTGTGTCAGACCCACCATACTTGCTCCGGACACTGCGAGAGGGCTGTACAAAGCAATGATCACACGCACGGCACAGCGGACACACCAGGAACCGCGGTGTTGGCCATCGAATGGCGTTAGCTGCGCAGCATTTGTGCACCGCCGCCGTCAGTGTCAGCCAGTTTGCCGTGGCATACGGAGCTCCATCGCAGTCTTTAACACTGGTAGCATGCCGCGACAGCGTGGACGTGAACCGTATGTGCAGTTGACGGACTTTGAGCGAGGGCGTATAGTGGGCATACGGGAGGCCGGGTGGACGTACCGCCGAATTGCTCAACACGTGGGGCGTGAGGTCTCCACAGTACATCGATGTTGTCGCCAGTGGTCGGCGGAAGGTGCACGTGCCCGTCGACCTGGGACCGGACCGCAGCGACGCACGGATGCACGCCAAGACCGTAGGATCCTACGCAGTGCCGTAGGGGACCGCACCGCCACTTCCCAGCAAATTAGGGACACTGTTGCTCTTGGGGTATCGGCGAGGACCATTCGCAACCGTCTCCATGAAGCTGGGCTACGGTCCCGCACACCGTTAGGCCGTCTTCCGCTCACGCCCCAACATCGTGCAGCCCGCCTCCAGTGGTGTCGCGACAGGCGTGAATGGAGGGACGAATGGAGACGTGTCGTCTTCAGCGATGAGAGTCGCTTCTGCCTTGGTGCCAATGATGGTCGTATGCGTGTTTGGCGCCGTGCAGGTGAGCGCCACAATCAGGACTGCATACGACCGAGGCACACAAGGCCAACACCCGGCATCATCGTGTGGGGAGCGATCTCCTACACTGGCCGTACACCTCTGGTGATCGTCGAGGGGCCACTGAATACTGCACGGTACATCCAAACCGTCATCGAACCCATCGTTCTAGACCGGCAAGGGAACTTGCTGTTCCAACAGGACAATGCACGTCCGCATGTATCCCGTGCAACCCAACGTGCTCTAGAAGGTGTAAGTCGACTACCCTGGCCAGCAAGATCTCCGGATCTGTCCCCCATTGAGCATGTTTGGGACTGGATGAAGCGTCGTCTCACGCGGTCTGCACGTCCAGCACGAACGCTGGTCCAACTGAGGTGCCAGGTGGAAATGGCTTGGCAAGCCGTTCCACAGGACTACATCCAGCATCTCTACGATCGTCTCCATGGGAGAATAGCAACCTGCATTGCTGCGAACCCCCCCATGAACCATGGACCTTGCCGTTGGTGGGGAGGCTTGCGTGCCTCAGCGATACAGATGGCCGTACCGTAGGTGCAACCACAACGGGGGGGTATCTGTTGAGAGGCCAGACAAACGTGTGGTTCCTGAAAAGGGGCAGCAGCCTTTTCAGTAGTTGCAGGGGCAACAGTCTGGAAGATTGACTGATCTGGCCTTGCAACATTAACCAAAACGGCCTTGCTGTGCTGGTACTGCGAACGGCTGAAAGCAAGGGGAAACTACAGCCGTAATTTTTCCCGAGGACATGCAGCTTTACTGTATGATTAAATGATGATGGCATCCTCTTGGGTAAAATATTCCGGAGGTAAAATAGTCCCCCATTCGGATCTCCGGGCGGGGACTACTCAGGAGGATGTCGTTATCAGGAGAAAGAAAACTGGCGTTCTACGGATCGGAGCGTGGAATGTCAGATCCCTTAATCGGGCAGGTAGGTTAGAAAATTTAAAAAGAGAAATGGATAGGTTAAAGTTAGATATAGTGGGAATTAGTGGAGTTCGGTGGCAGGAGGAACAAGACTTCTGGTCAGGTGAATACAGGGTTATAAACACAAAATCAAATAGGGGTAATGCAGGAGTAGGTTTAATAATGAATAGGAAAATAGGAATGCGGGTAAGCTACTACAAACAGCATAGTGAACGCATTATTGTGGCCAAGATAGATACGAAGCCCACACCTACTACAGTAGTACAAGTTTATATGCCAACTAGCTCTGCAGATGATGAAGAAATTGAAGAAATGTACGATAAAATAAAAGAAATTATTCAGATAGTGAAGGGAGACGAAAATTTAATAGTAATGGGTGACTGGAATTCGAGTGTAGGAAAAGGGAGAGAAGGAAACATAGTAGGTGAATATGGATTGGGGCTAAGAAATGAAAGAGGAAGCCGCCTAGTAGAATTTTGCACAGAGCACAACTTAATCATAGCTAACACTTGGTTTAAGAATCATGAAAGAATGTTGTATACGTGGAAGAACCCTGGAGATAATAAAAGGTATCAGATAGATTATATAATGGTAAGACAGAGATTTAGGAACCAGGTTTTAAGTTGTAAGACATTTCCAGGGGCAGATGTGGACTCTGACCACAATCTATTGGTTATGACCTGTAGATTAAAACTGAAGAAACTGCAAAAATGTGGGAAATTAAGGAGATGGGACCTGGATAAACTGAAAGAACCAGGGGTTGTACAGAGTTTCAGAGAGAGCATAAGGGAACAATTGACAGGAATAGGGGAAAGAAATACAGTAGAAGAAGAATGGGTAGCTCTGAGGGATGTAATAGTGAAGGCAGCAGAGGATAAAGAAGGTACAAAGACGAGGGCTGCTAGAAATCCTTGGGTAACAGAAGAAATATTGAATTTAATTGATGAAAGGAGAAAATATAAAAATGCAGTAAATGAAGCAGGCAAAAAGGAATACAAACGTCTCAAAAATGAGATCGACAGGAAGTGCAAAATGGCTAAACAGGGATGGATAGAGGACAAATGTAAGGATGTAGAAGCTTATCTCACTAGGGGTAAGATAGATACTGCCTACAGGAAAATTAAAGAGACCTTTGGAGAGAAGAGAACCACGTGTATGAATATCAAGAGCGCAGATGGCAGCCCAGTTCTAAGCAAAGAAGGGAAGGCAGAAAGGTGGAAGGAGTATATAGAAGGTTTATACAAGGGCGATGTACTTGAGGACAATATTATGGAAATAGAAGAGGATGTAGATGAAGACGAAATGGGAGATACGATACTGCGTGAAGAGTTTGACAGAGCACTGAAAGACCTGAGTCGAAACAAGGCCCCCGGAGTAGACAACATTCCATTAGAACTACTGACGGCCTTGGGAGAGCCAGTCATGACAAAACTCTACCAGCTGGTGAGCAAGATGTATGAGACAGGCGAAATACCCTCAGACTTCAAGAAGAATATAATAATTCCAATCCCAAAGAAAGCAGGTGCTGACAGATGTGAAAATTACCGAACTATCAGTTTAATAAGCCACGGCTGCAAAATACTAACGCGAATTCTTTACAGACGAATGGAAAAACTGGTAGATGCAGACCTCGGGGAAGATCAGTTTGGATTCCGTCGAAATGTTGGAACACGTGAGGCAATACTGACCTTACGACTTATCTTAGAAGAAAGATTAAGAAAAGGCAAACCTACGTTTCTAGCATTTGTAGACTTGGAGAAAGCTTTTGACAATGTTGACTGGAATACTCTTTTTCAAATTCTAAAGGTGGCAGGGGTAAAATACAGGGAGCGAAAGGCTATTTATAATTTGTACAGAAACCAGATGGCAGTAATAAGAGTCGAGGGGCATGAAAGGGAAGCAGTGGTTGGGAAAGGAGTGAGACAGGGTTGTAGCCTCTCCCCGATGTTATTCAATCTGTATATTGAGCAAGCAGTAAAGGAAACAAAAGAAAAATTTGGAGTAGGTATTAAAATTCATGGAGACGAAGTAAAAACTTTGAGGTTCGCCGATGACATTGTAATTCTGTCAGAGACGGCAAAGGACTTGGAAGAGCAGTTGAACGGAATGGACAGTGTCTTGAAAGGAGGATATAAGATGAACATTAACAAAAGCAAAACGAGGATAATGGAATGTAGTCAAATTAAATCGGGTGATTCTGAGGGAATTAGATTAGGAAATGAGACACTTAAAGTAGTAAAGGAGTTTTGCTATTTAGGAAGTAAAATAACTGATGATGGTCGAAGTAGAGAGGATATAAAATGTAGACTGGCAATGGCAAGGAAAGCGTTTCTGAAGAAGAGAAATTTGTTAACATCGAATATAGATTTATGTATCAGGAAGTCGTTTCTGAAAGTATTTGTTTGGAGTGTAGCCATGTATGGAAGTGAAACATGGACGATAACTAGTTTGGACAAGAAGAGAATAGAAGCCTTCGAAATGTGGTGCTACAGAAGAATACTGAAGATAAGGTGGATAGATCACGTAACCAATGAGGAGGTATTGAATAGGATTGGGGAGAAGAGAAGTTTGTGGCACAACTTGACTAGAAGAAGGGATCGGTTGGTAGGACATGTTTTGAGGCATCAAGGGATCACAAATTTAGCATTGGAGGGCAGCGTGGAGGGTAAAAATCGTAGAGGGAGACCGAGAGATGAGTACACTAAGCAGATTCAGAAGGATGTAGGTTGCAGTAGGTACTGGGAGATGAAGCAGCTTGCACAGGATAGAGTAGCATGGAGAGCTGCATCAAACCAGTCTCAGGACTGAAGACAACAACAACATTGCTGCGAAAGGTGGATATACACTGTACTAGTGCCGACATTGTGCATGCTCTGTTGCCTGTGTCTATGTGCCTATGGTTCTGTCAGTGTGATCATGTGATGTATCTGACCCCAGGAATGTGTCAATAAAGTTTCCCCTTCCTGGGACAATGAATTCACGGTGTTCTTATTTCAATTTCCAGGAGTGTATTTCACACAATATAATATGAAGATAGTTGCTTCAAAGAGGGAATCCAAGTGACGCTAGGCTGGTCTAAATCAATCAAATAACTTATTCCTAATAGTGCCTGTTGCCATGTACCGTCAGCAGTAACAACTATGAGAAATGAACTAATACCTGGTGATCAGTGCCAAGCACAATATGAACAGCGTGCAATAACGTATAAGACACTCACACTGTGTAACAGTGGAGCGTTAAATGTTCGTGACGAAAGTGAAAGATTGCGTCCTATCCAGGCAGAAAGGGGAATGATGGCAACAGCGTCAAGCTGGAACATTTCTGGAATGCAGAAGACGAAGAGGAGTGCGCAGCCATTATATTTAGCAACACTTGCGTATGAGTTTCTATTTTGAAACTAGTCGAAGCTACATGGTGTTCTTGTGCTATGGTATTCTCTTGAGCAATAACAGGACGCCTCACAGATGTCCAGCAGAAATTGGTAAGATTCTAAAATCCCCGATTAACGCTTCTGAAGCTCTAGCACGCAAATATTACCTGTGAACTGGGGAACACTTGTGGTTACACAGTCGAAGCGCATTCCGTACCGCCGGCAACGGGTCCTTAACAGAATGCGTGATTGTGAATGCATAATAGGTGCGTGACGGCTGGGGAATTGCGTGCACGCATGCGGGCGATTGCTGTACGCACCGCCCCTAGCGTGCTCGGTATACCTTACGCGAGGGCAATGAACACGTCATAATCGCCCACTCATCGCGATGAGAGAAACACCGACACCGTCGATTGAAGTGAAAGAGAATACAAAATGTGAAGTTATGTCTTAGAATTACTCTCATTATTTGCATCTTAACAGAGAATTGTGTCTACCTCAGCTCCATGCACTGTTCGCGTCTGCGGTTAAACTTACCAGGTGGATGATTCTGTTTAGTTTGTGTAGACACGTATGCAAATACATATGAAGGGTAACTGACAATTTTCCGATTTTAGTCCCCATTACTTAATTATACAGCACCTTTAGCGGTTTGCACAATGGTAAAAAACGTATGGTGAAGAAATTGCATAACTGTAGCCCACGAAACTGTTTCCAGAATGAATTTTCTCTCTACAGCGGAGTGTGTGGCAAAGAAATTGCTTAGTCATAGCCAATGGACTGTTTCCAGAATGAATTTTGTCTCTGCAGCGGAGTGTGCGCTGGTTAGAGACATTCTTCCAGAAGTGCTAGTCCCGTATAATAGGCAGAAGTTCTTTTACTAAGTTTGGGTACTTGCAGAGAGGCGCTGGTGGAAGTAAAGCTGAGATGGGGGGTCAGGATTCGTGTCAGTCCATTGCCCAGAGAGGGAAAGATCTAGGTTCGAATTTCAGTCCGCACAGAGAGTTAATCTGCTAGAAGTTTTCTAGAAACTGTTATGTTACCTCAGATAGAGCGTCATGTGATGATTTCGGTTTACTAGGTGATTGCTTGTGAAAACTTCATCATGACAAAAACTAATGTGGCTGTCAGTAAGATGGCGTTTAGCACTGACATTCACTGTAACTGAAATTCTCCCATCAAACTGGACTGATTGACTGTGTTTTTACATACAAATTTGAAGTTTTCGAAGCAGTCACTTCGTATCTTTATGCAAACACGTTGTATTCTGTATAATAAAACGCCACCCGTCACTAGTATTCCGATATTTAATTAACAGAAAAATAAAAAAAGAATTAAAGATACCTTAATCAAGCCACTGAAGGTCCCATCTTTTAAGTGAAATCAGAATCCCACCTCGCAAGTGAGAGCCAGAAAAAAATGGAAAATTTTGGGCTCACTAAAAGCTAGTGGGTTCCAAATTAAGAAGCAATGATGAAATAAACAGCTTTAAAAATGGCATGCTACGATGTTACTCCTGGAAAACAAAAAAGCAGAAAACTAACATGAAGAGCTGAAGCTAATTATGTGGGACTTGGATTGACGACGTTAAGAATACTGAAAGAAGAACAATATCAGAGTGCCCCATCTACACAACACGCGTTTTCACCTGAACACAGAAACAACTCAATCAACACCGCATCAAAGAGCTTACCAGAGTATGGACGCTGCAATATGAAACTAAAGCCTTAAGTTATATGCGAAAACAGACACTTAAATCTTCAAAACGCACAGTCAGCCACGGGACGAAAGCCAGGAAGCGTATGATAGGGAATGAAAGATCTCTGTTCTCAGCCAAAACTCTGCTTGCAGCTAACCTGATGAACGTGAAAAATCTTGTAAGCTTGAAATGGAGAGAAATGCACCAGAAATTCCCCTGACATGATCTACAAATGCACACAAACGATTTATTAGGATCGCTATAAGTCTATACTTTCTTTCACTATTCGTTGACGTAGCAGAGACAGTTTCTAGCAGAAGAGGCAATACACAGGATTGGCCAAACTGAAATTCTGTGGAGGTAGTACGAAATTTCTCAAGTTTCATGGGAAACTTAAAGGTGAAGCTCTAACTGACAAGCATGCTTGACAGATACTTCTCACATCTGTAGTATCCATTTGGTAATTCAGGAACCCGTGCGGCTGAACGTAAGGGACTACGGAAACCGCCCAAAACATGGCGAGAAGGTTCTGCGATCTTCCCAAATTGCCGCCTACGTATTGAGCAAAGATTTTCTACTGAAGCTCGAAAGTAACACGGGTTGTCATGGAATCTACTTCTGACATAAAAACCTTTCAACCACCTACTAACAGTATGACTGCTCACTTTTTTAATGAAGTAACTGTAAATGTACTGATACAGAACTGTGAATTGATGTGCACCACTCATCTGCATCACTTCCTCATTTCTTAAAAAAAAAAATGGTGCTTATCTCTTGATTAGAGAGTTGCCTAAAAATTCACCGGTGCTACAATGATATGAGGAACAGTATATTTCTGGTCCTACTCGAAACTTATATCGGTGAGACACGTCATAAGTTAAGTGATATTTACAATAACATAAAAGAAAAGAGAGTTTCTCCATGCCATATCTTGTGCCAAATCAAATGACATCAAACTGAAAACGAAATCTGAGTTACTTTCTTGTCTTATTTGACAGTGTGGGCTTGATATACATCTACACTTACATTATACTCCGTAAGCCACTTAATGGTGTGTGGCGGAGGGTACTTTCGGAACCACTGTCTTGTCCCTCCAACCCTGTTCCACCCGTGAATAGAGCTTGGGAAAGAACGTTTGTCGGTAAGCCTCTGTATTGGCTCTAATTTTTCGAATTTTCTCCTCGTGGTCAATACGCGAGATTGCGGGGGGAGGGGGGGGGGGGGTAATATTTTGTCCGACTCCTCCTGCAAAATTGCTGTTCCGAAATTTCAACAGTAAATCTCCCCGTGATGCACACAACTCCTCCCTTGTAACGTCTGCCAGTGGAGTTTATTTAGGATCTCCGATTTTGATTTGAAGACACTCGCGGAACAACGGGCTAACCTTCAAATGTAAAAACTTTGAGATAAGAGTTGCCATCTGTTGCTGGATACGGTAACTATCAAAAGTGACGTTGGTCTCACCCCTAAATATTTTAAGGTGATATTTCGTTTTTCTGAGCATGTCTTTACTTAACGGATGTGCATAGACTTTCACTTTTGAACAGATCGTTTAATTTGGTTCTTTTTGTTTTTATATCACTGTATCATTACTTTTCGTCGATATGCAAGTGGTACATAACCTTTTTCAGGACATTTTATCTCAAGAGATTGAAAAAAAAAAACAGAAACAATTAGGACAAGATGACATGTTTTTGTGACATTTATACAGAATGAACAATAACAGGTTAAAAAAACTATCAGTTTGTACTACTAAACAAATCTCTTTTCGCGGTGTAAAAAAAGTTTAGAAGTACAAAACATAAAAGATAAACGAACAGCACAATGTAATATTTTAACCAAAAGCGTAGTTTCGGCAAGGGATTGTCAAGTGGTCTCTAGAAAATAAAAGGAGGCATTGGAAGAAGATGGAAGAACACCTGAAGAAATATTGATTGTGAAACTTTCTTTCTTTCCCCTACAATATAAATTTCAAATTAACGTTGACAGCCATACTGTCTACAACTGCTTAGAAAAAATGGTTCAAATGGCTCTCAGCACTATGGGACTTAACATCTGAGGTCATCAATCCCCTAGAACTTAGAACTACTTAAACCTAACTAACCTAAGGACATCACACACATCCATGTCCGAGGCAGGATTCGAACCTGCGACCGTAGCGGTCGCGCGTTTCTAGGCTGAAGCGCCTAGAATCGCTCGGCCACATGGGCCGGCTAACTGCGTACATTAAAGCCTTTAAAAGCATCCGATTTTTGTTTTGGCTAGTGCAATTGTCGCTCCACTCAGTTAGAGTCGTGGTTTGCGACAGATATTTGTCTTCTGCTCAATGCAGGATCGTCGATATTACGCAGCCTTCTTTGTTTTGCCTGCACTATGTTGGTAAAACAAAAAAGAGAATTACCTTGACTAATCCAATTTTGGTTCCAAAACCCCGAATGCAGCTTCTGTACGTGATTCTCCTCAAAACTAAGGCAGCTGTCTTTGCATTTACAAGTAGCCTGCACAAAGAAAGTATACAAATCGGTGAAGTCATAGTAAAACATAAAACCACTGAAGGTAATAAAGCAAATCTCACTGCAGGCGGTAAATATGAATCGCCAGTTTGTATGGAACAGTTTCCCGAGGCATTTTGTCACACCAACAACTCCTAGTAACATTAATTCCCAATCAGTATCACATTAATGAACGGTTGGCTTGTTGACTTACTTCCACAGCTATGCCAATTCACGTGATGTTACTACATGCGTCACCTTGCGTTGTGTGTAAGCACGTAATCCCTCCAAACTTCGACATTCTACAACTTCTATGCCACTGGCGACATGTCTTACTACCCTTAGGATAAAACAGTCTGAAAAATAATTTGTTCTGACTTACTACCGTTATAAGACGTGTATATTTCTGTGGTCTATTGTCAAATCACAATTTATGAAATATGTTTATATTTTATTAATAGGATTAAGTCGGAATAATTAATGTTTATCATGTTGGAAACAAGTGTGGTAGCAGGGAATGTCTGCACCAAAGTATTGTTGATATAACTTTAAATAGGGCGGAAGAAACCGCGTATGGATACATTTTAAGAAAAGGTCGGTAAAGACCGCGCATTGATACATTTTGTAATGGTACCAGGGATTGTCTGCACCGGAAAGCATTGTTGGCAGGACAGACCGCACTTTAGCGTTCGTAGGAAGTCAGTAGTAAGCGAGATGTGAAGCGAGTTGGTAGCAGGTCTGAAGCGAGAGGTTGAGAGGAGCAGTGTGCCTGCCAGCCACCATCTATGACTTACAAGAGATTATAAACGGATGTACAGAGACATCAGCTAACTATTATAATTAGAGGAACTAATATTACTAAATTAAATTTTTTGAGAAACTCAAGACTACTGAAGGTATGTTTGCGCATTGCTAGTTGTAAGATTATTGTAAGAAGTAAGTCCCATTTGAACGTTTGTAAAATCATCTCATTACCAACGTCTTAAACCGTTTTCATGTCAATGCCTCAATTAACTCACAAAATGTTTAAAATGATCTATCTTAGAGACGCAGCATGTGCACTGGGCATGCTTGGCTCACATACATAATTTAAACATTTTTTCACAAAGATACTGAAAATACCACCTTCAAAAGAACACTGATCGTAAGTTGGTGCGTCATTTGCTGCTCATAAGTTCTGTACGCTGATTTACTTTCTGCAACCAGGAAGTATCGTATAAAAACTATTGGTAGTAATCTTACGCCGAGTGAATGTGTTGAGCAACCTGTTTTTTCCAGACTGTTAGACAAATTATTTAAAAGCTACAAGAAAGTGCCAAATCAAATCGGAATCAATCAATCCCCATCGGATAATGAAATGTGAATCAATACCAGTGTTTGCAGGTGCTTGCCTCCATGCGAAGGGACCCACCATGTAGGTGGTAAGCTGGGTCAGGCTGTGTTTTGAAAGGAGGCTACTCTGGCATACCGTCCAAAGCCATGCACTGCTGATTACATCTCCAGTATGTGCAGAGCCAACAGAGGGTGTGAGCCACTTCATGGTAGATTTCCAGAAGAACGGCCATAGTGGGGACAAAAAGCGGGTAGTCAGAATTCATCGAAAAACATGGCTTTTCAGATAAAATCTTAGAATGTGGAAAGTGTAAACGAAGTTAACCCATTACTGGCCAAAACTCTATCGGATCATTTTTTGCAAACTTCTATACATAAATACGTTACATTGAGTGATTAATTGAATAAAAAGTTGTTTTGAAAATTGTCAGTTTATTAGAACAAAAACTGCAGACCGTCCCATTTTTGGGCCATTGGCGTCCTCAGCTCGTGGTCCTGCGGTAGCGTTCTCGCTTTCCACGACCGGGTTCCCGAGTTCGATTCCCGGCGGGGTCAGAGATTTTTCTATGCCTCGTGATGACTGTGTGTTGTGTGTTGTCCTTAGATTAGTTAGGTTTAAGTATTTCTAAGTTCTAGGGGACTGATGACCATAGATGTCAAGTCCCATAGTGCTCAGAGCCACTTTTTTTTATGGGGGGGGAGGGGGGGGGGACATTGGCCAAATCCGCTATCTAAATGCACAACCTTACTCTCAATGCATAATATTGTAAGAAACAACACAAACAATAAATAAAGAATGTTTTAATATTATTGAATGTGTATTCAGTATGAAATGAAGCAAAACACTGGTCGTGTACACCAACATTGCACCTATCACAAATTTTTGTTCTTTCTTCCTTGCAGTAAGTATATCTCTTCTGTGTTTTACTCTCTTCTGTGTTTTACTTGACACAATGAAATGATTTCCTCGATCTAGTCGTACATCTGTGCTCACCCGTCCTCCCATCAATTTGATTCCTTGTGGTCCTCTGAGGTTTGGTACTGATCCTGTTTTCTTTGATAGGTAAAACATCACTATTGTCTGTCGGGCATCCAAAAGTGAGAGCTTCTGTCTAAAATACCGGCTACATTTTGTACTACAGACTCATTGTTCAATACATTTTTGTCAATGGCTTCTTCATCTGGTATTACATCTGCATCGGTTGGAAAAATCGCCAATTCTACGTCATCATCTTCATCGTCACTCTCTTGATGGTTCGCTAGTTCTGCTAGAATTTCTTCAAGTGTACGCCCACGCGGCATGTTTTTATCCTGTCGGAATCTTAAAATTCGAATAGAACATGAAAAAAAGCAGACATAAAGAACGTAAAATGCAATTCTTCTCTATATAATACGTGTATACAAGAATAGGGCACATCAACAATAAATGATAGTGTAACATGTCATCGTCCCATTATTGGGACGCATAAAATATATCAACATTGCACTTACTTGAAAAAATCTGAAGTATACTTAATCTTACATGGACATCCATATGTTCAGAAGAAACACGCCCAGACAACTAAATCACAGCTCATTGTCGTCCAGGAACTACCAGCAGAAATACAGTGCTGCCAAGTGCGAGAACAAAAAATCGGCAAGTTTATAATTTTCCTGGCGTGAAGTACTTAGAAAAAAGTTATTTATTTTACATTTACAGGCATTATAGCAGTTAGTTGAACCTACAGGTGCAACAATAAAGGCTAAAAGCTTCATTGCTTACGTAGAAATAAGTAAAATATACGCGTCCCAAGAAAGGGACAATGGCCAGTAATGGGTTAAGGGCCCTTCTGACAATCGTGGGCCACCGTCAGCTCGCACAGGTGCTGAAAAACCAAGTAGTTAAGTAAATGTAAAAACGGCTATCATTGCTTCATGTAAATAACTCAGAAGTGGGGTTAAGGATTGCACCTGTGCTAACAGAGGTCCTTTCACACCGGTCAGCACCCGAAACTAGACAGAGAGAGAGAGAGAGTACGTCGAACACACTTGGTAACGCCAGGACCAAAAATATTTTTAGTTTCTTAGTCATCTGAAGTAGGAGTAAGGCAGAGAACCAGCAACTTGTAAGACAGTTATCACCTGCCAGCACCAACAAGAATTATTAGTCAGCCAACCAAAAGGAAGCAATGCCGAAAACCCAAAGCCCAAGGGTTTTCTTTTCGGAAGAGCCCTGTGGAAAGTTGTTCTACACGTACTGGCTCCTCGACAGGCAGACTTCACTTCCAGATGACTTTTTCAGGCTCGTCTTGGACAAGAAGCTCTCATTCCGCTGGGATGAACTTCGGTTGCAGACAGTGAGCTGTTGTTGGTACAGAGCCAATGACAGATTTTGCAACCACCTCCGCAGATTATGAGTATGGTGAGATCCAGCTACAGTGGGGAAGTCAACTGTCTGAAGACTTACGCCTCATTAGAGATTCAACATACTTTCAACTTCAGCAATACGTGCAGACGCATATCCTTCTGTAGTCTTTTCTATCTTTATGCGCTAACCTTCAACAAGCACTGTACAACTTCCATGAATGTAAATGTTTTGTACAGATATGTGTTCACTTGAGTCACATTCGAGATCCCTTGCCCAGATTTTCCAAGGTATTAGCTACTAATTGTGAACTTAATTACATGTATATGTAATAACCTGAGTTACTTGATACTCTTATTTAATTTAGCAGTCAGATAAATTCCTTTATCATTGATTTGATAGGTGATGATTTACTTAGATACACAGGGCCAATTTGAGATATTTAATTAAAGATTCCAATAAAAACGCTCCACCCATCAGCTGCACGATAGCTAAAACCTCACAACTGAAGTCTGTGAAAACATTTCTCACTGAATAAATAGTCTTGCTGAAGGTAAATGATCGTACTTGGATCATCGCTACTGTATAATTTATAAGTTTATTGGTTGTTGCAAAGAATCATTTTATTCATCCTCACAGTTTGTTAATGGGAAGGAGCTTGGATAAATAAATGGAGAGAGATTGTGTATCTATTATTGATTAGTTCAGTGCAAAACCATAGCTGATATTACATGGAAGGACACACACTGAAGTGCCAAAAAAATGGTACACCTGCCTAATATCATGTAGGGCCCCTGAGAGCACGCAGAAGTGCCGCAACACGACGTGGCATGGACTCGGCTAATGTCTGAAGTAGTGCTGGAGGGAACTGACACCATGAATCCTGCAAGGCTGTCCATAAATGCATAAGATTGTGAGGTGGACGGAGATCTCTTCTGAACAGCACGTCGCAAGGCATCCCAGATATGCTCAATAATGTTCATGTCTGCGGAGTTTGGTGGCCAGCGGAAGTGTTTAAACTCAAAAGAGTGTTCGTGGAGCCACTCTGTAGAAATTATGGACGTGAGGGGTGTCGCGTTGTCCTGCTGGAATGCACAATAGACATGAATGGATGCAGGTGATCAGACAGTATGTTTACGTACGTGTCACCTGTCAGTGTGTATACAACACCGACTTCGTGAGCCTGGAGCGACATTACGATGGATGCGCGGGCAGTGCTGCTGCTCACGTGGCGCTCGCGTCACTGCGACGGGCGCGGTAAACAATGAGCTGCTGCTAGCCATAAGCGCAGCGAACAATGAGATAGCGTGTGCTGAAAAGACACCTTCTCAGAACGGCCTATGAACCAAAAGCCAGTGAGAAAAACAATTTTTAAAACATGGTGAGGACAATTTACGAAATGTAAAATTTTTCCCCTGTCCATACAGCTTAACAAGTATAATGAAAAAATCACAGACTAAGACTTTAGCACGACATGGACGTATGATTATGTAATATAAATATATGTGAATGTCGTTATGTGATATAAGTGTATGTGAATGTATTTATATGTATGAATTTGTAATGAACAAGGAAATGAACTTCGTAGACTTACTTGTAGTAGCTTAAGGGTATTAAAACTCCATTGACTTGCACCAAATGACTCAACATGAGCCCCAAGGTAAATAAGGCTACTGTATACTGTCTCACTAAATAAAGAGACTTATTCCCGACAGTATACAGTAGGGGGGCAATTGTGATATACCTTTTGTATTTCTTACTTTTATGTTTTCATCCTCTTTAAAAGCAAAGAGAAAAGATGAGGTGGTAGTAGCCCAGCGTAGAGCCTGTGCCTAACGTCAGGTATTTTTGACTTTCAGATGTTAAAAGACAGAGTTTTTTTTGTTCTTGTACGAGTTGTTGGAAGGAAGTTTTTCGCTCAGTGAGTGAACGAGTGAGAACCGCCATTTTTTAGCGAGTAATTGCAGACCGCCATTGTGTGTATTTTCTATGTGCATCGAACAGAAATATAGTAGTGTTTTATTAACAGAATATTTGTGAGAGTTATTATTATTTCAAGTAGTAATGCAATAAGAAGAACGGAAGCCCACCTGTGTACTTCGGAAAATTTACGAAGATCCGAATATAACAACACGGCCACAGTCAAGGAGACGGCGATCGGACATAATATTAGTAACTGGTACGCATAAAATACTATGAAGACGATTTATTTATATAAATATAAACTAAAATGATTCCTTTCCCGTTACAGGCAATGCCTAGCTTATTGTGCTCGTCCTTCATGCCAAAGAATTAATCTCTTTAATTCATCCATTTTAAAAAAGCCACACATTCCAACATTTTATTATCATTCATTCCCTATCCTATTATATTATCATTTTATTATATTATAAGTGGTATCCAGATGTATCAGGGGTCCCACACCATTACAGAGACTCCACCAGTTTCAACAGTCCCCTGCTGACACTCAGAGGATTCATGAGGTTATCTCCATACCCGTATACGTCCATCCGCTCGATACAATTTGAAACGAGACTCGTCCGACCAGACAACATGTTCTCAGTCATCAACAGTCTAACGACGGTGTTGAAGGGCTTAGGCGAGACGTAAAGCTTTTTGTCATGCAGTTATCAAGGGTACACCAGTGGGACTTCGGCTCTGAAAGCCCATATCGATGAAGTTCCATTTAACGGTTATCACGCTGATACTTGTTGATGGCCCAGCATTGAAACCTGCTGCAATCTGCGGAAAGGTTGCATTTCTGTCACGTTGAACGATTCTCTTCAGTCGTCGTTGGTCCATATCTTGCAGGATCTTTTTCCAGTCTCAGCAGTGTCAAAGATTTCATGTTTTACTGGATTGCTGATGTTCACGGTACACTCGTGAAATGGTCGTACGGGAAAGTCCCCACATCATGGCTACCTCGGAGATGCTGTCTCCCATCGCTCGTGCGCCGACTATAACATCATGTTCAGACTCACTTAAGTCTTGATAACATGCTATTGTAGCGGGAATCACAGAATTAACAACTGCGCTAGAGACTGGTTGTCTTATGTAGGCGTTGCCGACAGCAGCGCAGTATTCTGCCAGCTTACATATCTCTGTATTTGAATACGCATACCTATACCAGTTTCAAGTTGTATTAAACGCATGACACATAATCACTGAACAACAAAGACTTCAGTTACAAAATACTCGTGAAACTAACGAAACTACTAGGAATCATAAATCAAACAGATTTGTACATCTGATCTATAATTCTGGTCTTCACAGTTCCACTCTCAACAGCTCGGAACAGACGTGAATATTTTGCACGCAACGGCTCGCCAAGCTGTGCATTGCAATATGTTCCCTTATCACTCGTCACTCGTGACCGCAGAATGCAGAACATAATTCTCATTGAAGTTTTCACATATGAACACAAGCTCTGCAACCACCAGTCAGCATGTCTCTCTCTCTCTCTCTCTCTCTCTCTCTCTCTCTCTCTCTCTACCTCTCTACCTCTCCCCTACATAATTTACATCAGAGAGCTACAGTTCTCCACATTGCTTAGTACACAACAATGGACAGTGGAGGACACATTCTTTGGTTCCTATTCAAACACCGATCATGCTGTTCTGGATTGGCTGCGTAGATTTTCTATTAGTCGAGCCTTTGCGCTCACGAAAGATGTCGTAAAGACATGGAAAACATAAGGGAATGCAGGATGACTAATGTTACAGGTAACTTTCAAGTTATTGCAGCAGGCAGGAAGTTTTATTATCAAGATTATACAATGTCTTAATGTGGAGCAGGAGGTGCATTATAGAATTCCAGGTGGCGAAGTTCGATGCAACAGAGGCTACACCACATCGACGTAAGCAAGAAGACGATAACGTAATTGGTGATACAAGATATGCAACAGCTGCGCCACTAAAATAGTTAAACAGCGGCCACATACACTATCTCCACCTGCTACACATTATGATATGTACCTACAGAAAAAGGCTTGTCTGCATTATAATTTTTGCATTGTATATTAACGTCGTAATTATTTATTTATTTGTCTTTTTTAAAGTGGTTTCTTGCACAGAATTACCGATTTCGGCAATGGAATAGCTGTCTTCAGCATCCACAGTAAAAGTAAAATAAAATACATTATCAGCTCCTTTCTTGATGTATTGAAAACGAAGGACAGAAATTATAATATAAAGAGGATTCACCTCTGGTTCTGCTGCACTGCATGAAGTCATAAACATATAAAAATGAGTCAAAATTACGAAGCATGCTTCACCCAGTTAGATAGGTCCTATACGATGTGAAGCTATCCTAGAAACAGTTAATGCATGCATGACATACAGACAATTATGCAAAATAATTAAAAGGAGGCCTATATAAAAGCACTGTTCTTTAAAATATTTGCATTTCGATCTAAACGAGCAAAAACATTTTTTATTTAACTGTCTGAAAAATCTATTTGTCTTTTAACAGTTTAAAGCTGATCACAATTTAACAAAATGTTCGGGAAGTATAACTGATTGTAGAAGTCATTCTGAAACTGAATACATTGTAATGACTCTAGACTTAGTCTTGCAACGGAACGACGTCTATGATAGCTTTTCATCCTATTTACAGCCGACTGAGGCATGCATGGCAATTTTGACTTGCGTTATTTTTACATGGCTGTTACTTGTTGCAGTGAAGGAGAATGAGATGTACACTCATGCTCATAAATTAAGGATAATGCTGATACATGGTGAAACAACGCTCTGGTGGGCGGTTTGCGGGTTTAAGTCACCTCGGACTATAACCATGTGGTGCATCTGACTTGCGGTCGTCGCACGGTGGCGCTGGCAGCAGTCCACATAACACATACACAGAGGTGTGTTGGTGCATGTCAGAGTACGGTGCAGCGAGTAAGTGTGCAGACGTTTTCAGACGTGTTAATGGTGATTGTGTGTTGAAAATGGCTCAAAGAACACACAGTGATGACGTTATGAGGGGTAGAATACTAGGGCGACTGGAGGCTGGTCAAACACAGCAGATCGTAGCACGCGCCCTCCATGTGCCACAAAGTGTGATCTCAAGATTATGGCAACGATTCCAGCATACAGGAAACGTGTACAGGCGCTACAGTACGGGACGTCCACAGTGTACAACACCACAAGAAGACAGATATCTCACCATCAGTGCCCGCACACGACCAAGGAGTGCTGCAGGTAGCCTTGCTCGGAAACTTACCGCAGCCACTGGAACACTTGTCTCCAGCCACACAGTCTACAGACGACTGTACAGACATGGTTTATTCGGCCGGAGACCTGCAAAGTGCATTCCACTGACCCCTGCTCACAAGAGAGCCCGTAAAGCCTGGTGTCAAGAACACAGTACTCGCTCATTGGAACAGTGGTCCCAGGTTATGTTCGCTGACAAGCCCTGGTGTAGTATGAACAGTGGTTCTCTCCGGGTTTTCATCTGGCGTGAACCAGGAACCACATACCAACCCCTTAACGTTCTTGTAAGGGACCTGTATGGGGGTCGTGGTTTGATGATGTGGGACGGGATTAAGATTGGTGCACGTGCACCCCCATGTCTTTGACAGAGGAATTGTATCAGGTCAGGTGTATCAGGACGTCATTTTGCACCAGTATGTCTGCCTTTTCAGGGGTGCAGTAGATCCCACCTTCCTCCTGATGGATGATAACGCACGGCCCCACCTAGTGGTGGAGTACCTTGAAACAGAAGATATCAGGCGAATGGAGTGACCTGCCTGTTCTCCAGACCTAATCCCCATCGACCACGTCTGGGATGCTCTCGGTCGACGTATCGCTGCACGTCTTTAAACACTTACGACACTTCAGATAGGCACTGGTGCAAGAATGGGAGGCTATACCCCAGCAGCTGCTCGACCACCTGATCCAGAGTATGCCAACCCGTTGTACGGCCTGTGTACATGTGCATAATGATCATATACGATGTTGATGTCGGGGTACATGCGCAGGGAACAGTGGCGTTTTGTAGCACATGTGTTTCGGGACGGTTTTCTCAACTTATCACCAATACCGTGGACATACAGATCTGTGTAGTGTATGTTCCCTATGTGCCTGTGCTATTGGAGCCAGTTTTGTATAGCGCCACGTTGTGTGTCACCACATTCTGCAATTATCCTTAATTTATGAGCATGAGTGAATAGTGTTACCGCCAGACACCACACTTGCTAGGTGGTAGCCTTTAAATTGGCCGCGCTCCGTTAGTATACGTCGGACCCGCGTGTCGCCACTATCAGTGATTGCAGACCGAGCGCCGCCACACGGCAGGTCTTGTCTAGAGAGACTCCCTAGCACTCGCCCCAGTGATACAGCTGACTTTGTTAGCGATGGTTCACTGTCTACATCCATTCTCATTAGCCAAGACGAAAGTTCAGCTTAGCCTTCAGCTACGTCATTTGCTACGACCTAGCAAGGCGCCATATTCAGTTAGTATGTCTTATGAACAGATAGTATTCCGGCTCATGTACAGTCAAGAGCGACGTCCATCATTAATGGATTAAAGTTAAGTATCAAACTAATTACGTCCGCTTTCTGAATTCTAATTCCTTGTCATGTTCCAGACCTCACGTCAGTATAGTCCTTCCCTCCTCACGCCAACCTGCGTGAGCTGAACGCGTGCATTTCGGCCGCCTCTCGTAACACGGTGTTGGCTCTTCTGCCAACCCAGTATATCACTAGTCTATTATAATTCCTGTCCACTGCCTTTAATGTATGCAGGTAATAACTAGTAATGTTTTTTTTTTAGTTCTGTTGTAGATTCTGAAGATGGTTATCGCACAGCAGAAACCGGTCGTTCTCCAGTGTTTATGATCACGACAACTAAATAAAAAAGTACGTACAACACACAATCTTTGTCCAAATTGTCTTGTTATATCAATTCCTGTAAGTCTCCCAGCAGGACCCGGGCCCTTGTATTGTGTGACTACGAAGTTCAGCAAATTTTAAAGGATTTCCAAAGCGGAAAGCAGGGCGGGCGCACGCAAATGCAAGCAAAGCAGCTGCCAGGAAGCCGGCGCCAAGAAAGAAGGGGCGCCGACGGGCTGGAGTAATCCGCTTATCTGCGACCGGGAGCCGCGGGGCGGGGGGGGGGGGGGGGGCGCCTCGCGCTGCCCTTTATGGTTCCTCACCGGCAATAAACGCTTTCCGGCAAGGGAGCCAGTTCGCTTCTGATCGATCCCATCCGCCCTTCGCCGCACCTGACGCCATATCACGGACCCTAATAGTCCCATCACGATTTGTGTATAGTCAACAAAACGGCGACACAACACTGCAGTCTGATTTAAATTAGCTGGCGTTTCACTTTTAATCTCCAAAGTCGCGACAAGTAAGCACTGCCGAAAAAAAACGTTCGTCAGACTCAGCCTCGATAACGGCTGCAGTTCGGCAAGGAACAGAGCCCACAGGTTTCTTCAGGTAATATACAGAGGGTAGGCAAAATAATGTACTTACTTGAGAATCGTTTATTAGTAAGGAAATTGGAAAATTTGTGGTAAATTCCTATGGGACCAAACTGCTGAGGTTATCGGTCCCTAAGCTTACATACTACTTACTCTGACTGAAGGGGGGTAGGACGTCAAACGGGCTGACTTGGAGCAGGAGAGGCACCACAGGACATTTTATTTTCTACTGTCTATACTTTTACAAATAAATTCATACAACTTTGTCAGCATGACCAGGAAGGGTTCACGATTCACACTCAGCAGTGGAAGTGCAAAAACATAACAAAATATTTTTTTACCTACGAAATTTTAACATTTTTTCACTTACTGTTGGCTGCATTTGTTGCTATCGGTACATTTTTCTTCACAAGTAAGAGAGATTCTTTGATGAATTTTGCACACCATACAAACCATACTTACAGGTGTATGAAACTCTAGAATTTTCCAAATCTACTAAAAACTGTGGTAAAAACTGAGATAATTAACTACAAAATTTGATTTTTTTAAACATAAAGTTTAAAACGTAACAGCTCATTCATTTTTTCTTAAAGTAAATAGATTCTAGAGTTTCTGATACCTGTAAGAATGGTTTGTATGCTGTGGAAAAATCATCGAACAGTTTCTCTTACTTATGAAGAAAAGTGTACCTATAGCAACAAATGCCGCGCATAGTAAGTGAAAAATTGATGAAATTTCACATGTAAAAAAAATTATTTTGTTATGTTTTTGAACTTCCGTTGCTACGAGTGTGAATCCTGAATCCTTCCTGGTGATGCTGACAAAGTTTTATGGGTTTACTTGTAAAAGTATAGACAGTGGAAATTAAAATGTCCTTTGATGCCTCTCCTGCTACAAATCGGCCCGTTTGACGTCCTACCCCCCTTAAACTAACTTACGCTAAGGACAACACACACATCCATGCTGAGGGAGGACTCGAACCTCTGACGTGGTGAGCCGCGCGAACCGTGACAAGACGCCCCAGACAGCGCGGCTACTCTGCGCGGCTATTAATTAGGGGCTTGGACCCTCGTTTGTCCGTAATCCAGCTGCGATTCTTATTGGAATACTGGCACATAATGATTGTATAGTATTCAGTGGGATGTCATGCTACTCTTCGACCAAAACCTCATCTAACTCCTCTAGTGACGAGGGAGGCGGAAATCTGCTCCGGAGTCTACGCTCCAATACCGCCCACGAGGGTTCGATAATGTTCAAGTACCGGGACTGTGCCGGCCAGGGAAGATACTGCAGTTCAGTTACCCCATCATACCACGATTTTAGTGTCCTTGCTCTGTGAATGGATGCATTATCGTCCTCACGTCATTGTTGGGGAACAACAGTTGAATCATGGGGTACACCTGTTCATCTAAAATGTCCAGATAATCGTTGGCTGTAACACGGCCTTTCAGAGTAATAATGGGACCAGCAGACTACCATGGTATGGCTGCACACACCATCACACTTCCACCACACTTCCACCTCCACCTCTGTTGGAATCAAGGAATCAAGTTTGTAGGTTGCTCTTGGCGTTCTCCAGACGTAAACCCAGCCCATTGTTGGAAATAGCAAAAACGTTGACTCGTCGGACCGTATGACGTGTCTCCACTTATCGCCCGTCCAGGATTTATGATCCTGACATCATGTTTTACGCTTCTTTGCGTTGGTTGTCTTCACTAATGGTTTCGGTATAGCAGCTCGTAAATGAATATTCACTCTCTGGACTTCTCGGCGGACAGTGTCGATAGATACGGGGTCTCGAAGATGGTTATTGAGCTCAGCAATCACTTTAGCCGTCGTAATTTTGTGTTGTTTTGACACAATGTCTCTCACATTTAGTTTTGATTTGCGCCCACTATTACGCTTACATGATGATGTCTTTCCATGTTTTGTGTAAGCTTTCATGGCTATTGAAACAGCTGCTCTTGGAACATTCAATAAGTTGGCTGCTTGGTTACTGTTGCTCCAGCTAATCGGGCCCCCACAATCTGCTCTCTTTGGAACTCTGTTAGGTCTTTCATCGCACGTCGACGTCTGGCTCTGAATGCAAATACGAAGCGTGCACTACTCGTAAACAACCTGCACTGATGCCTAGTCAGTACTGAACATGCACAGTCCAGCGCGACACATGCCTTAGCAGCGTTGTCTACTGTCAAACACATCCATCACATTACTACCACTGTTCACATTATTTTGTCATCCATTGTATATCTCTTCTCGACCTTAACGCTCTTCCCTGAACAACAAGGGAGAAACACCCGCTCACATCAGAGCAAAATCGCTTCTGTCCAACTCCACCGTTCAGCCACCTTCTCGAAGTCCTTCTCACTAACAAGAACCCGGCTGTGGAATAAACTTCCGCATTATGTTAGAGAACAGTTAAGTACGTATCTGTTAAGGCAACAGTAAGAATTACAACTATCCCTACACTAATTCGTTAATTTTTTACATCCTTCTTTCGAACCAGATCTCCGTCCTTCCTCAATATTCTTACATGACACAGTTTCCTTACATTTCCTACCCCCAGAATTCGCTATATTAGAAAATGTCTATTTTGAATACCTATAAATTCCTTTTATATCTGCCACTATCATTATTATTATTATTATTACAGCTGTTGCTATTATTGACAGTAGCTGCTGTAGTACAAGTATTGCTGGAATCAACTTTATTAGTTCGTAGGCACTTGCCACTTCGACACTCAAGTCTTTTTAATACTATTTGTCATATTAAAATTTTTATCTCTTAGGCAACCATAATGTGAAAGATGTACTGTATGCGTGAAACGCTGGTCCGATGTAACACCAGGTTAAATAAATAAATACATACAATAGCATCAAAAGTTTTCTGCTATATTGGCAGGTCCTTTGCCTCTCTACTTTCTGCACCCCATTGCTTCCTTCCTAAGGCTGCTGTATGTTGTACCGTCCTTCAAGTTACCCAGTATCTGAAATCTCTTCCTTCCTCGCTTCCTTTTCCCTTCTACAAAACCTTCTAAAACTGTTTCTATCAGTCCGTCATTCTTTCTTAATATATGCCCAATCCAATTTCTTTTTCTGCTTTTTATTACATATAGTAAATGCCTTTTCTCTCCCTCTCTTCTTAGTACCTCTTCATTTTTTATTTTGTCCATCCAACTTATTCTTTCCATACTCCGCCATGTCCATATCTCAGAAGCCTCCAGCCTTTCTCTGTCTTTCTTCCTCAAAGTCCATTTTCCAGAACACAAAATACTCTCCTGGAAATGGAAAAAAGAACACATTGACACCGGTGTGTCAGACCCACCATACTTGCTCCGGACACTGCGAGAGGGCTGTACAAGCAATGATCACACGCACGGCACAGCGGACACACCAGGAACCGCGGTGTTGGCCGTCGAATGGCGCTAGCTGCGCAGCATTTGTGCACCGCCGCCTTCAGTGTCAGCCAGTTTGCCGTGGCATACGGAGCTCCATCGCAGTCTTTAACACTTGTAGCATGCCGCGACAGCGTGGACGTGAACCGTATGTGCAGTTGACGGACTTTGAGCGAGGGCGTATAGTGGGCATGCGGGAGGTCGGGTGGACGTACCGCCGAATTGCTCAACACGTGGGGCGTGAGGTCTCCACAGTACATCGATGTTGTCGCCAGTGGTCGGCGGAAGGTGCACGTGCCCGTCGACCTGGGACCGCACCGCAGCGACGCACGGATGCACGCCAAGACCGTAGGATCCTACGCAGTGCCGTAGGGGACCGCACCGCCACTTCCCAGCAAATTAGGGACACTGTTGCTCCTGGGGTATCGGCGAGGACCATTCGCAACCGTCTCCATGAAGCTGGGCTACGGTCCCGCACACCGTTAGGCCGTCTTCCGCTCACGCCCCATCATCGTGCAGCCCGCCTCCAGTGGTGTCGCGACAGGCGTGAATGGAGGGACGAATGGAGAAGTGTCGTCTTCAGCGATGAGAATCGCTTCTGCCTTGGTGCCAATGATGGTCGTATGCGTGTTTGGCGCCGTGCAGGTGAGCGCCACAATCAGGACTGCATACGACCGAGGCACACAGGGCCAACACCCGGTATCATGGTGTGGGGAGAGATCTCCTACAATGGCCGTACACCTCTGGTGATCGTCGAGGGGACACTGAATAGTGCACGGTACATCCAAACCGTCATCGAACCCATCGTTCTACCTTTCCTAGACCGGCAAGTGAACTTGCTGTTCCAAAAGGACAATGCACGTCCGCATGTATCCCGTGCCACCCAACGCGCTCTAGAAGGTGTAAGTCAACTACCCTGGCCAGCAAGATCTCCGGATCTGTCCCCCATTGAGCATGTTTGGGACTGGATGAAGCGTCGTCTCACGCGGTCTGCAGGTCCAGCACGAACGCTGGTCCAACTGAGGCGCCAGGTGGAAATGGCATGGCAAGCCGTTCCACAGGACTACATCCAGCATCTCTACGATCGTCTCCATGGGAGAATAGCAGCCTGCATTGCTGCTAAAGGTGGATATACACTGTACTAGTGCCGACATTGTGCATGCTCTGTTGCCTGTGTCTATGTGCCTGTGGTTCTGTCAGTGTGATCATGTGATGTATCTGACCCCAGGAATGTGTCAATAAAGTTTCCCCTTCCTGGGACAATGAATTCCCGGTGTTCTTATTTCAATTTCCAGGAGTGTACAATATATCCGGCTGGAAAGTCATTGATGAATATATCCTGTACAGCTGGCAAACTGGCAAACTGGCAAACTGTCGGGATGTTGATTGTCACATTTCATTTGCTGTTGCAAATAGTACTAGAAATTTTCTATTCTGATTAAGGTCGGCGGATGTAGTGGGCAAGAGGCGCTAAAGGGTGCGTGACAGTTAGACCAGGAACGTAAGCGTGCAGCCCTGTGAGTATGCCTGTAGCCACAGCGGACTCGTCATTTCAAAGTCGACTGTACTATTTTCAGTGACGATTTTCAGGTAGTTTTGACTATAAATGTGAATGATGTCGTGAATATGATAAATTTATTCGACCTTTGTAATGCACTGATGTCCAAAAGTAAAGCGACAAACGGAAATTTCGCAAGGATGCGTCTATTTTGACACAAAACAGTCCAAATAAAAACTCCGTCCGCACAGGCCATGAAGGCCCAAAGGTACCGACCGGCCGCCGTTTCATCCTCAGCCCACACGCATCACTGGATGCGGATGTGGAGGGGCATGTGGTCAGCACACCGCTCTCTCGGCCGTTTCAGTTTTCGTGACCGGAGCCGTTACTTCTCAATCGAGTAGCTCTTCAGTTTGCCTGACAAGGGCTGAGCGCATCCCGCTTGCCAACAGCGCTGGACAGACCGGATGGTCACCCATCCAAGTGCTAGTCCAGCCCGACAGCTCTTAACTTCGGTGATCTGACGGGAACCGGTGTTACCACTGCGGCAGGGCCGAAACAGTAAAAATAGATAATAGGAAAGTAGAAGAAATGTAAAAAAACTTAAACAACTTCAAGATGCACAACGGTTGACAAAAATGTCTTAGTTTTTTTGAATTTAACGAATTTGCACACACATTCTGACAAGCTGGTTAATGTACTCAGTATGGAGTGTGACCACATCAGGCAGCAACAGGCATGACAACGATGTGTCATGCTGTGAATGACGTCATCAATCTCATGTTGAGGCAATAACACCCATTCTTCCTGCAGAGCTTCTCACAAGTCTTGAAGAGTGGTTGGTGGATGCTGACGACATGCAACGCATCTCCCTAGTGCATCCCGGACATGCTCCAAGGGGCCGGTCGGGGTGGCCGAGCGGTTCTAGACGCTACAGTCTGGAACCGCGCGACCGCTAAGGTCGCAGGTTCGAATCCTGCCTCGGGCACAGATGTGTGTGATGTCCTTGGGTTAGTTAGGTTTGAGTAGTTGTAAGTTCTAGGGGACTGATGACCTCAGAAGTTAAGTCCCATAGTTCTCAGAGCCATTTGAGCCATCTGAACATACTCCATGGGACACAAATCGGGAGAGCGAGCAGGCGACGCCATGTGTCCAATATATTCTGTTTCCAAGAGGTGGAGCATTATCAGCAAACAGAACGAAGTCCAGGTCCGCAGCAACTCGTAACGAGCGCACATGAGCTCCACGGCCTCATCAAGATATATGACAGCAGTTAAACACCCCTACTGATCTGTACGGTTTCACGAAGAGCTGTGCGAGTGGTGAATACAATCAAATAATAGTTAGTAAACAGTTACATTTTTGCTTCTATTTGCCTTATTTGGGGAGGATATTGGCGTATTTACATTGTCTGTTGAACATGTAACGTGCTTTAGGGTAGGATAAAATATTCGTATTTTTTTGTTGAATTCTCGTACCCTTTAGCACCTTAGCCATTAGGGATCTTCCTCGATATCGGTTTCCTTGCACAATGCTTGTGTCCCGAAATTGTGTTCCACGTTCCCTCCAGTAGCAAATCCATCGAGAATCACTCTCCAGTGCAAATCGGTTCTCATCTTTGAAAAGAACACTGGCCCACTCTTCGACAGTCCTGGTAGCACGTTGACCTCTCCACTCTAGATCCACCCTTCTGTGAAGACGCGTTATAGGCAGACATACAGCAAGTCTCTGACAATAAAGTCCACTATGCTGAAGCCTTCTCTACAGCGTTTGCCCCGATACATCACGTCCAGTGGATGCTGCGAGATCAGATGCAAGTTGCCAAGCAGTGCTAATGCGATACCCTTGTGCCCTTACAGCTAAATAACGGTCCTTTGTTTCTGATGTCACACGTGGTCGGCGCTGTCCTAGTCTTCCAGATACAGTTTCGTTCTCTATTAACTGTTGCCCCATCATGAATAACAAGAGAGCGATTCATATTAAGCCATGAGGCCACATCAGTTTACGACTGTCCTGCTTCCATTCTTCCTATGACCCCCCCCCACCCCCCCCCCCCCCACCCCAGAGAGTCCGCTAGGCATCTTCTCTGTGCCCTACTGCACCGTTTGTGACTGTGCACACAGCGATTGTGGATGTGGGACCACCCGGAAACACTGCCCCATTTGATAGGTTCCATGACGTCATCGTTGGCATGGTTGCTCCTTGACCAGAACCCCATCTTCCGTGCAGAACACGATCGTACGGACATCTGTTGACGGTTTGTATGATTATATTGTGAGTTAGACAAAGCACCGTGAAATAGGAGTTTGTTGCTTTAATTTTGGTCACTAATGTATGATATTCTTTAGTCAGAGGGGTTACTTCTTTTGAAGGGAATAGCAGTGTGTGTTGGACAGTCTGGCTACGTACTTGGTTTGGAAAGGATGGAAGCTGTACTGCTGTGTAGTGGAGGTAGTACTGTTTTAAAAAGGATTTTGTGTTACTCAACGGTCTTGCCATAGTAGTAGCACCGGTACCCGTCAGATCACCGAAGTTAAGCGCTGTCGGGCTGGGGTAGCACTTGGTTGGGTGACCATCTGGTCTGTCGAGCGCTGTAGGAAACCGGGGTACACTCAGCCATCTAGTGACGCCATGCCCTGAGGATGACCCGGCGGCCGGTCGGTACCGTTGGGTCTTCCAAGGCCTGTTCGGACGGAGTTTATGTTTTGAGAAATGCTGGTCCAGAAGGTTGAAAATATCGATTTTTAATTGCATATTTCAATACCTTACATTATGGAGAAGATATGGACGAAACCGATTTGCGCGTAAACTATTGCATGCAGTCGAAATACACGACCATCGCACCGACAGTCCCGCGACGACCTACCAAATGATAATTTACTGGAAAGATTTGTTAGCGCGAACACTCAAAACTTACGAGTCGGCAAATTCATCGATTTAGACGCTTTTCCCAAAACATATTTATTCTGGTAAAGAAGTAGTTGAAGTTGCAAACAATTTGGCTACACTTATCTTCAACGCCTGCTTCATGGGATTCGCACAAAGTATGTCACGGGCATTCAACTTGGCAACACGGCGGACTTCCTTGTACGCTCAGGGCACCGCGCGTGTACGGCCAGTAGAGAAGCCAGACTTGTGGCCCGGGAGAAGCGGTGAACGCAGACGAGATTTATGAGATCGACGAAGGCTCCAGGAATCGCAGACTGATGGCAAGCCCCAAAAAAACCGACGAAATCCTTTCCAAAACTTCATACGTGACTTCCTAAAAGCAACTCTTTTTTGCTGGGTGTTTGGACAGCCGAGAAACTACTTGGCCGATTTTGATGTAACTTTATTTTTGTAGAGAATTGATGTGGCCATGGTCGGAACCTCTAAAGGTTAAACAAGTTTCAAAATATCGATTTTTTCTGTCATTCGAATGCCCACAAAAAGACAATTTTTCTTGTTTTTTTTCAAGTAGCCGCTACTTTTGTGAAAAAATGACGTATTTTTTTCTCTTTTCAGAGATTCTTGCCTTAGATGCACTCGTATGTTTTAATAATTTTTTGGTCTTCTCAGTTTCAGACTAACGAGTTACCTGAACCAGGTTCATCTGCCTATCGGTGCATGGCGTGCATTTTGTTTCATAACCCCTCAATACTTTTGGACAAATTTTTTTTAATGCAGGTAAAATGTGCATGTTTTGATTTTACCTTAAAAAATGTTGAAAATGAGTCTAGATCAGAAAATCCCCTTAATGGAAGAATATGGAAACGGCAGTTTTTAATGTAAACCCATTTTTTATATTTTTGTAGCTGCATAGAACATTGCGTACGATTGAAGTTTAGTGTAAAAACCTTATAATGCAACATGTGATTTTGTATTACAGTTGAAACAAGTTTCAAGGAAGGTAACTGTACACAGGAAAGTTATTAAGAAATATTTTGCTAACTTGTCTAAGTTGTCTGGAGTACCAAGTGTTGCTGGACTTGAAAGTTTTGTTGACAGAGTCATTATTGCCTTTCGCACTTACCATATTTCGGAATTGGCTAATAAGGATTTTGGTAAATCTGCATATGTTTCTCCTTCTTCCTTGTCATTGTATACTCGTAATAGGAGGAAAATATCTGTTAACGAATCTGTATTCATTTGGGTTAAAGGTAAAGGTGTATGTGAATATGTAAAATTTGTTGGTGATTGTACTGTATATTTCCATAAATAAATTTTTATTTTGCAAACTGTGTTGTCGTGCCTTAATGAAGCATAGTTAAACTTGGAGTTAAGATCAGTTCCCCATTTTCATTTTTTTTTCTACTTTCATGACTCTGTTTGCACACTATAATTGCGCACAGCGAGTTGTGTACTCAGAACGAGTTTTGTGAAAATTGGTAAGTACTGCCTTGTACTGCAGATCGCAAGTACGGCAAATGAAATTTGTTTTTGGTCAGTCACATCAATATTCGTAACAGTAACAAGCTGCATAGCAGAAGAGCGTTCCGTGGCCGCAGGTAGGCCGACTAATTTAATTATCATCTAAGTTCATGTCCATTGTTAGGAATAATGATGGTCAGAATGTTTTGTTGAAAATAGTATCATTTCTGAAGATTAATGCCAATACAAAATTTCACCTAAGTGCTATCTTATGAATTTTCAACCAGTTTTATCAGATGCGTTAATTTTTTGTGTTCATTTGCTGTGTAATTGCAATAACAGTTCTGGTACAGTCATTGTTTGCTAGGCTAAAGATAAAGAGTACCCATATTCAGGGCCTACACTTTTAATCTTGAGTCTTTCGTTTTGCAGTCAGACAGCATAAGTAAACTTCATTGAAAACGGGTTTCTTACCCATAGTCCGTAGCTCGTGGTCTCGCGGTTGCGTTCTCGCTTCCCGAGCAGGGGGATTTTTCACCTGCCTTGAGATGACTGGGTGTCTGTGTCGTCCTCATCATTTCATCATCGTTCATGAAAATGGCCAGATTGGACTGAGCAAAGGGTGGGAATTTGTACGGGCGGTGATAACCGCGCAGTTAAGCACCCTCAAACCAAACATCATCATCAATTTACTCGTAGGCGAATTGTTTGATGTACCGTATAGACTGGATTTTACATCGTGTAGCGTGAGCTCCACAAATTTCGGCTCATAATTAAGTTTTCACATAATTTTGTTACCTTTGGCTGAGGTTTACGTATTTCGATATGAAAATAAGTTTTAAATGCTTCTTAGATACCAAATTGGCAGTTACAAACGCGAGTTTAAATTTCACACACAACTTTCACATGAAGATATGGAAGTCAGGAGCATTTGCTCAAACTGAATGAAGACACAAACATCTTGGTTCGTATTGACGGTAACGTGAATAACTGTTCCGAAGTCATGGCACAAAAAACGCCCCAAAACATGAGAGACTCATTTTCGGCCTGAGCTACACCCTTCACACATTGCGGATTACAGGGGCATCAGGCAGCTGGCGCACTCGACGCGTTGCATAATCTGAAAAGAGGCGAAGTCGCGACAGATCGGACCACAGAGCACGTCCCCAATCAACGATTGTCCAGTTTACATGTTGTCTGTCACACTGATTCGCTCGGAAAGTGATTGAGATGGACCCGTATTCACTGACAGCAGCAACTGCCGTCGGATTTTATGCCGATTTTCACTGACAGGGGGCAGTTCTCATCCACAGTCCGTGTAGGTTATGATCTCCTTTACGACCAAGGCGCTTTATTACACGGTTGCAAGCGGTACAGCGCTGCTTGTAGCCATGTTGAACAGTTTTGGTTTCACGTCTTTACTTTGGTCATCATAACACAGTTTGATGTCTCCTTACAATGTTACAATTTTTCTATAGTTAGGGTCACGAATTTCTCTGTATTCCTCGATGTTCTCCGTATCTCATTAAATGATGCGACATTCACGGCGAAGACCGTTGTATTTCTTGACGCTGCCATCGTCACAAGACAGCTTCTCGCCGCTCAGTACGTGATCAACATAAAGGATACCGTCGCCGCTTTCTTCGGCTTTCACAAAGCCCTTTAGCTGCCACTGCCTTAATTAACCGCTAGTTGCAATTACGAATCTACTATAGCGGCACAACACGAGGGAAAACTCAATGATCGTTAGTGACTGGTTGCTGCAAAGCCACAAGAAAATAGCACCGTCTAGTACGTCTGTTATCGGTTTCTTAATTTCTAATATCAAATGTGATTTTCTTGTTGTGTATGGTCTGTCACCGCGACTGAGTGAAGGGGGTACACGTTTGCCATTTGCGTTCCGTTTCTTCTCATTGATAGTGATCTACAATGTACGGCTCGATTTTAATATATACAGTGTGTCTCAGCTGTTTACAGAAATTTACGATCTGAGGAAAAAATACCACATGATACATGCTAGCTTCGAATAGTTAATCACATATACAAGTTTGCACATTTTTATTACACTAAAGAGCCAAAGAAACTGGTCCACCTGGCCAATATCGTGCAGGGCCCCCGCGAGCACGCAGAAGTGCCGCAACTCGACGTGGCATGGAGTCGACTAATGTCTGAAGTAGTGCTAGAGGGAAGAGACACCATGAATCATGCAGGGCTGTTCATAAATCCGTAAGAGTGTAAGGAGGTAGAGATCTCTTCTGAACGGCACGTTGCTAGGCATCCCAGATACGCTCAATAATGTTCTTGTCTCGGGTGTTGGGTGACCACCGGAAGTGTTTAAACTCAGAAGAGTCCCCCTGGAGCCATTCTGCAACAATTTTGATCATTTGTGGTGTCGCATTGTCCTGCTGGAATTGCCCAAGTCCGTCGGAATGCACAATGGACATGAATGGGTGCAGATAAATAAATGTAAATGTCGTGTGACTATGGACACCGTTCGCCGGGTGCAAGTCTTTCGATTTGATGCCACTTCGGCGACTTGTGCGTCGATGGTGATGATGATGAGGACAGTACAACACCCAGTCCCTGAGCGGAGAAAATCTACGACCCAGCCGGGTATCGAAACCGGGCCCTTAGGATTGACATTCTGTCGCACTGACCACTCAGCTGCCGGGGGCGGACATGGATATAGGTAATGAGACAGGATGATTACGTGCGTGTCACCTGTTAGAGTGGTATCTAGAAGTATCAGGGGTCCCATATCATTCCAACTTCACACGCTCCACACCATTACAGAGCCTTCACCAGCTTGAGTATTGCCCTGCTGACGTGCAAGGTCCTTGGATTCATGAGATTATCTGCATACCCGTACACGTCCATCCACTCGATACAATTTGAAACGAGAGTCGTCCGACTAGGTAACATGTTTCCAGTCATCAACATTAGAATGTCTGTGTTGACGGGCAGTATGAGGCAGTCATGAAGGGTACAAGAGTGGGCCTTCGGCTCCGAAAGCCCATATCCTTGATGTTTCGATGAATGCTGATACTTTTTGATGGCCCGGCATTGAAATCTGCACCAATAGGCGGAAGGGCTGCACTTCTATCGCATTGAACGATTTTCTTCAGTCACCGTTCCAGTCGCAGCGATGTTGGAGATTTGATGTTTTACCAGATTCCTGATACTCACGGCAAACCCGTCAAATGGTCGTACGGGGAAATCCACAGTTATTCGCTACCTCGGAGATGCTTCGTCCCATCGCTCTACCACCGAGTATAACATCACGTTCAATCTAACCTAAATCTTGATAACCTGTCATTGTAGCAGCAGTAACCGATCTACCAACCACGCCAGATTCTTGTTTTCCTACACTTATCAAAAAAAAGCTTTGCATCACCCCGGTTACCAGAACTCCTGAAGATGGACTTTGACTGTGGATTTTATCTCACAGACAGAGTCCCTTTGACTGTTTAGAGATGTCACTAAACCTACCAAAAGATGTAAACAACCATGCACGAGCAGTGCCTATTAGACGGAGGGGGTCCGACAGCCGATCAATTCCAGTCATTCCACCAGGAAGGAGGTACACAGCTCGTGTTGTCTGTAGTTAAACCATGCCTAGACGGCGAATACCGCGGTTCGATCGAGCCCACGCTGTTACTTTGTGCCAGGAAGGGCTCTCAACAAGGGAATGCTTACTGATGTTTCCATGCTACTTTGTGCGAGGAAGGGCTCTCAACATGGGAAGAATCCAGGCGCCTCCGAGTGAACCAAAGCGATGTTGATCGGAGATGAAGGAGATACGGAGAGATAGGAAATGTCGGTGACATGCCTCGCTCGGGCCGGCAAAGGGCTACTACTGCAGTGGATGACCGCTACCTATACACTACGCATTATGGCTCCGAGGATCCTGACAGCAATGCCACCATGTTGAATAATGCTTTTCGTACAGTCACAGGACGTCGTGTTACGACTAAAACTATGCGCAATAGACTGCATGATGTACAACTTCATTCCCGATGTCCACGGCGAGGTCCATCTTTGCAATAACGATACCATGCAGCGCGGTACAGATGGGTCCAACAACATGCCGAAAGGACCGCTCAGAATTGGCATCACGTTCTCTTTACCGATGAGTGACGCATATGTATTGAACCAGACAATTGTCGGGGACGTGTTTGGAGGCAACCCAGTCAGGCTGAACGCCTTAGACACACTGTCCAGGGAGTGCAGCAAAATGGAACTTCTCTGCTGTTTTCGGGTGGCATTACGTGGTGCCGACGTACGTCGCCGGTGATCATGGAAGGTGGCGTATAGGCTGAACGATACGCGAATGCCATCCACCGACCGATAGTGTAACCATATCGGGAGCATATTGACAAGGCACTCGTCTTCATGGACGACAATTTGCACCCCCAAAAATGGTTCAAATGGCTCTGAGCACTATGGGACTCAACCGCTGTGGTCATTAGTCCCCTAGAACTTAGAACTACTTAAACCTAACTAACCTAAGGACATCACAAACATCCATGCCCGAGGCAGGATTCGAACCTGCGACCGTAGCAGTCGCACGGTTCCGGACTGCGCGCCTAGAACCGCGAGACCACCGCGGCCGGCAATTTGCACACCCATCGTGCACATTTTGTGAATGATTTCCTTCACGATAACGGCATCGCTCGACTAGAGTGACCAGTATGTGGGACAATCTGGACCAACAGTGCGTTGATGCACTTATGGATAGTATGCCGCTACGAATGATCAATGCAAGACGACGTGCTACTGGGTATTAGAGGTACCGGTGTGTACAGCAATCTGGACCACCATCTTTGAAGGTCTCGCTGTATGGTGGTACAACATGCAATGTGAGCTTCTCATGAGCAATAAAAAGGACGGAAATGATGTTTATGTTGACCTCTATTTCAGTTTTCTGTACCGGTTCCTGAACGCTCGGAACAGAGGTAATGCAAAACTTTATTTGATATGTGTATTTCTCTACTCTCCTATTCTATCTTTATTAGCAAGCCGATCTACCAAACTAATATTCATCATTCTCCTTAAACGTCACATTTGAAAACCTTCTGTTCTTTTCTAGCCTGTTCCGACTTTCCTCTACGTTTCACACCCTTTTCCCTTTTTGAGAAAAACGTTTCTTGATGTTGCCAGTCTGCCTCTGTTCTTCGGCTGAGTAGCAAAACTCGTCTATTGCTACATCACAACCATCAACGGTAATATGCGGGAAGAGTTTTACTTTATTTTAAATGACGTCTCGGCACAAACATTTTCACTGAGGCCGCGCAGGGTAGCCGAGCGGTGTAGGGCGCCATGTCACGGTTCGCGCGGCTCCGCCCGTCGGAGGTTCGATTCCTCCCTCGGTCATGAGTGCGTGTGTTGTCCATAGCGTAAGTTAGTTTAAGTTAGATTAAGTAGTCTGTAAGCTTAGGGACCGATGACCTCAGCAGTTTGGTCCCACAAGTCCTCACCACAAATTTCCATTTTTTTCCCCCTTCATTGAGGCTGCTGTAAATAATTTTATGCAACCTGAAGATTATCAGGTGATGAAGATGAGTAGTTAATAAGGACTTCTTGTCAACAGCTCTTAACGGCTGTAAGAATATTACTTTTTTCAAATACTGGGAAGCTGTAGGACATCACCTTCATCAGTATTTCGAAAACGTGATGCTTTCTGTCAAAAATTCATATCATCCGTAGCGTCAGATGGCACGAATCTGATGACTGGTTTTCGCCTGATGAGGCTTAGTTCCAACGTTATGCTTAGGTAAACACACACTTATGAAACTCGCATCAACTTCACGACACCGCTGTGCTTGCACGCAGTGTTGCCGTTCAGTATATAATATCACAAACAAGTATCTTCACTGTACTCTTCTCTGGCACAGTGACCAGTGACTGCTACTTACAGATGATACAACAGTTTGTAGGCATAGGGCACGTGGTTTCAGCAGGGCAGTGCAACGATGCAATAAAGCGCAGTGGTCGTAAACAAGATCATAACCTACAGGAACTGAAGATGAGAATTGCTGCTTATCAGTGACAATAAGCATAAAATCCGACCGCAATTGCTGCTATAAAGGTCCATCTCAACCATTTTCCGAGCGAACCTATCAACCTATCAACCTATTATCTCACAGCGGCACATAAAGGTACACGTAATCAGAAGATCATACAACCAGGAACACCGTAAGTTTCTTGGATCAGAGTTTTTATGAAAAAGCGATTAACAAGCAATTGTCGCCTCCTCGGTCCCTAATTTATTCCCTCCAGAATTTTTCATGGGGAATAGCACAAGGACGGTGCATGCAAAACTACCCTCCCACTATTAGCGAATAGCAGACAGAAATTGAAAGGTGTGCTACTGCAATTCCTCGACAAAAGTTACGACCTGTGTTTAAGAATACGAACTATTTTATTCAACTGTAGAAACAGTCATTGTGCTATAATATTACGTCACGTTTCTAGCACTCAGTTTTTAGTGTCATAGTTTTCTTCCCCCGTTAGGGCCTCCCAGCCAACGATACCACACGATCATTTCATTTAATAAGTGAGTTCAAGGACGGACTGGCTTAATTATCGCAAAACTCTGGTGGGAAATCGTGTCCAGTTATGCTGTACGCTCCTTATACCGCCATCTACGGACTACATCTACATCTACATCTACATGACTACTCTGCAATTCACATTTAAGTGCTTGGCAGAGGGTTTATCGAACCGCAATCATACTATCTCTCTACTATTCCACTCCCGAACAGCGAGCGGGAAAAACGAACACCTAAACCTTTCTGTTCGAGCTCTGATTTCTCTTATTTTATTTTGATGATCATTCCTACCTATGTAGGTTGGGCTCAACAAAATATTTTCGCATTCGGAAGAGAAAGTTGGTGACTGAAATTTCGTAAAAAGGTCTCGCCGCGACGAAAAACGCCTATGCTGTAATGACTTCCATCCCAACTCGTGTATCATATCTGCCTCACTCTCTCCCCTATAACGTGATAATACTCATCGGTTAAAATGAGACATTTCTGCAGTTTTAGTACGAGTGGTGGATACTTGCAAGTGCAGTTATTGTCTCTGAAAAAAGTGTAATTTCTGTTCGCTGCATTGTGCACTTCTTTGAGTTAACTTCTCCAAAATACTCTAGCAGCTCTTTCTATGAATGGGCCCAGTTTCATCGAGATACGTTATTTGGCAATGACATATCATGCGAAAGTTAATTTCATCCTGTCAGCGTAATTAACAAAATAAAAATGAAAAAAGCAACACGGGCCGAGGAAACCGCACCGACCCCAAGACTCAGCCTAAGCAGCACGTTATAAGTCGTGAGCAGGCCGCAGTTACCGAACAAGCCGCCCGCCTCGTCAGCGCTCAGCAGGAGTGAAGTTCCTGCAAACCCGTGTGGCAGGCAACTATTCACGGCTGCAGATTCCTAGGAAATGGCTGGAGAGTCTGAGCGACGGCTTTCCCTCGGCAGGCCGCGTAAGTCTTAAAATACCGGCACGACGTAAAGGGAAACTGTTAGCGCCGGGAGTAGCAGTCCGGGCGTTCGGATCGAGGATGACAAGTGGGAGCACTTACACGCACTCGGCGACACAGTGCGAAAGTAGTCTCAGCGCTCGTGGTGCAATCCTACAACTTGAGACTTGTCTGCCTTACTGACTGGTTTGAGATATGAAATAAAAACTTGAGAGCGCTATCATCTCGTCATCACAATCCACACCTTTCTGTATTGTACAACATTGCACTCACAATGATTAAAAACCTTCTGTATGTTTTACCGTGTCATTGTATAAAATACTTTAATTATAAACTTAAAACAGTAGCGTTAAGTTTCGGGTGCGCAGCCGCCACAGTCCTCCTACTTTTTCTAATATTTCGACTGTATGACGTTCAGCCATCTCCAGAGTGAGCCGCAAGACTGCCGCTCGAGTGTTTTTTTTCCCTTATTGTTATTTAATACCTTACATAAGCACAGTACGCTGCTCTTCAGCCACAGGTTTTACAAAAGAAAAAAACAATGGAGACACAGAAGATACAGAACATAGTGGGGGACAAAAAACAGTAGACACAGTAATGAAAAAACACGAAGCCGTTCACACGCGAAGAAAAGCAAAGAAACTGTTAGCACTGAACACGGACTCTGACGATGGAGACGAGACGTGGACGATGGAGAGCTCGGGGGGGGGGGGGGGGGGGGGGGAGAGAGGGGAGGAAAGGAGGAGGGAGGGGAGAAAGGAGAGAGGGTGCCCTGAGGAAGTGGGAGGGGAGGATCAAAGTTGATAGGAGGGGTAGATGGAGGGGAGGAGGGCATCATCAGGGCGGGACAGCTGGCGGAAGCCACCTTGGGAGAGGGTAAGGAGAGTGGAGAGATGGAGAGATGGGAATACAGACTTGGCAGCGGACAGGAGTGGGAGAGGATGTGAGAGACAAGCAGGTGAGGGGGATCTAGTTTACGACAGGTGTAGAGGATCCGTATCCGTTCGAGGAAAAGGAGGAGGTGGGGGAACGGGATAAGGACGTACAGGATCCGTGTGGGGGAGGAGAGACGGATGCAATAGGCAAAGCGAAGAGCATGGCGTTTGAGGATTTGAAGGGATTTGTAAAAGGTAGGAGATCCAGGCAGGGTGTGTGTAGCAGAGGATAGGACAGATGAGGGATTTATAATTGTGGAGGAGTCCAGACCCCACGTACGGCCAGACAGGAGCTTGAGGAGTTGGAGTCGGGGGCATGCCTTGGCTTGGATTGTCCAGAGATAGGAGGTCCAGGAGAGGCGATGGTCAATGGTGACGCCAAGATACTAGAGGGTGGGGGCGAGAGCGATAGGACGGCCATAGATGGTGACATAGAAGTCGAGGAGGCGGAAGGAAGGGGTGGTTTTGCC
The DNA here is from genome assembly GCF_023897955.1 of Schistocerca gregaria. Lineage (NCBI taxonomy): Eukaryota > Metazoa > Arthropoda > Insecta > Orthoptera > Acrididae > Schistocerca > Schistocerca gregaria. The sequence goes on along the minus strand of NC_064920.1, from coordinate 201,369,888 downwards.
TACAATGATCGCCTGGCCGCTCCAGTGCTTGCTTCGTCCCTTTATACTCGTGTGCCGCGCAACTACGCATGCGGCCACAGATGCAAATGCGCCAGAGACGTTGGTCGGCGGCAGAGACGTGCACAGTGCGCAAGTTACACCTATGACTCCGCAGTCGATCTGTGTTGGCATGTCGATATATCATTGTGAGCTGCTCTGTGACGACGTCTTTGTGAGTTTATTACACCAAGTGCCGGATTCCCTTATTAATCAAGGTTGAAACCACTATCTCTATTAATTAAATTGGTCGTCAAGCGAATCCCAATTGCCTCCTTCGCTATTGAGTCCCAAAAAGATGATGTAGTTGCCAAAACTTCGACGTTGTCATACAACATACTGCGACCAATGTCAATACAGTGTTTGGTTCAAATGGCTCTGAGCACAATGGGACTTAACTGTCGTGGTCATCAGTCCCCTAGAACTTAGAACTACTTAAACCTAACTAACCTAAGGACATCACACACATCCATGCCCGAGGCAGGATTCGAACCTGCGACCGTAGCAGTCGCGCGGTTCCAGACTGTAGCGCCAGAACCGCTCGGCCTCCCCGGCCGACTATACAGTGCTCTGTCACTGCCGACTTGTTAGGTCGTAAAAGTCGTGTGTACCTCCGGTGTTCTGTACATATTTCTTGGACAGTACGAGTTGTTTGTCCGATGTAAGAAAGGCCACATTCACATGGAATTTTGCATACTCCAGTTTTCGAAGCAGCAAATCATCTTTGACGGAGTTCACGAGTGCAGCTGCCTTGGATGGAGGACGAAAAATCACGTTTACTTTGTGTCTGCTGAGAATCCGTCCTATTTTTGATGAGAGGCCACCCACATACGGCAGGAAGGCCACCGATTTAAAGGTTTCTTCGTCTTGTTCTGCTTCCTTTGTGCCGTCTTTCGGTGTCATTTTCAGTGCCTTCTGTATTTGCTGTGGGGAGTACCTATTGTGTTCAAACACTCTTTGTAAGTGGGAAAGTTCATCTTGCAGACTGCTTTCGTCAGAATTTAAAACAGCTTCGACCTTATTTCAACGGCCTTCCTCAGGGTAAGACTAGCTTTCGTGGGAGAGAGGTGGCTCTATTTATTGCAGACGTTGAGTGTCAATACTTCATATTTCTGAAACGTTCTTGGCACAGGAACGCAATAGTCTAGTCGCGGCGGAAGCGGGAGGGTAGGAAAGAAGCCATTGGTTGGCTAGCCGGTTTTTCAGTGACTGGTGACATTCTGCAAATCAGCGCTTAGCTTCTGGCGGGCACGTTTTCTTCCTGATGTGAGCGGAACTACACTGACAGTGGCCCCTATCTGTTTACTTAGGCTGTCGTTTCCGTACCGACTGAGGCTTCTGCCCCGCGACTGTTCACGGTCCGTTGGACAGGGATAGCCGGCAGCCACAGGAAACGTGGCCGCCAGAAGCCAAGCGCTGATTTGCAGAATGTCACCAGTCACTGAAAAACCAGCTAGTCAACCAATGGCTTGTTTCCTACCCTCCCCCTTCCGTCATGACCAGACTATTACGTCCCAGTGCCAATTATGTTTCTAAAATGTGAGGTGCTGACGCCGATCGTCTGCAATAAACAGAGCCACCGTTACTCCATGAAAACCAGTCTTGCCCCCAGGAAGGCCGTTGTAATACGGTCGAAACGTTGGGTTTAAGTTAGTAATTAAAGCATTTTATACAATGAAGCGTTACAATACCCAGAAGAATTTTAAGCACCATGACACCGGGCGTGGAAGCCTACGTATTTATTTCACTTATAATGTGGTCACTGTGCGAAATTGAAACACCATTATATCGAAACAAAACTTATTGTATTCTGATTATATTTCTTAGATAAAGACCTCTTAATCTTGGAAGAAAATGTAGCAAGTAGGCTTCGTAAATGGAAATCGATTTTACAATTGCATAAAAAAAATGAAATGAGTGTATGGCATTGTTGGCCAAGACGTCCCATCTGGAGAAGTTCGGCCGCGAAGTGCCAGTCTTACTGCAGTTGACGCCACATTGGGTGACTTGCGTGCCGCTGAGGAGGATGAAGTGATGAGGACAACACAACACCAAGTCCGCGAGCGGAGAAAATCTCCAACCCAGCCGGGAATCGAACGCGGGTCCGCTTGAATGAGAGGCAAGCACGTTACCATCCACCTAAGCAGGCGGACTGCAATTGCATAACTTTCATTAGGATATCAAAACCAACGGTGAATCTTACCCTTGGAAAACTAAAACGCAGAAAACTAACATGAAAATCTGAAGCTCATAATGTGGGAGTTCGACTGACATCTGTAAGAAGACTGAAAGAAGAACAAAATCAGTTTTGTATCGCGCCTGGAAGGCGGCGCGTGGGTAGGAGCAGGAAAAGGTAATACACGTCGGTACTGCAGATACAGTTAAAGCACCTTTACTAGTGTACAAACATATGCGACGTTGTGGCCCACCGAGCGAGGTGGCGCAGTGGTTAGACACTGGACTCGCATTCGGGAGGACGACGGTTCAATCCCGTCTCCGGCCATCCTGATTTAGGTTTTCCGTGATTTCCCTAAATCGTTTCAGGCAAATGCCGGGATGGTTCCTTTGAAAGGGCACGGCCGATTTCCTTCCAAATCCTTCCCTCACCCGAGCTTGCGCTCCGTCTCTAATGACCTCGTTGTCGACGGGACGTTAAACACTAACCACCACCGTTGTGGCCCCATCGTATCCGGCCATCCTGATTTAGGTTTTCCGTGATTTCCCTAAATCGTTTCAGGCAAATGCCGGGATGGTTCCCTTGAAAGGGCACGGCCGATTTCCTTCCAAATCCTTCCCTCACCCGAGCTTGCGCTCCGTCTCTAATGACCTCGTTGTCGACGGGACGTTAAACACTAACCACCACCGTTGTGGCCCCATCGTAACTGATGCAAAGTCTCAATTAGCAAGCTAAGCTGAAGCGATGTTTCCTGGCTGTCTGCACTTGATGAAATGGGCTGCAACCGCAGCAGAGCTCGTAGACAACCACGTCACCGGCTAGAGGGCGCTGTCGTCGGTGTCTGTCGTAGTGCCAACTTAATAACTTTAATACGCCGTGGCATCGTTGCTATGGATACCACAATCAGAGTTCCTTATCTGGCCAATTCGCATGTTCAAGTAAACAAAAGAAATACCCCGATGAACACCGCATCGTACATACACTAAGAATCAGCTGAATGCGAGCTGCTCGCACAGCCTCTGAAATATGAAACGAACACCTCATGCTATTAGCAAAAAGCGACACTTCAAACTTCTTAGTCAGCATAGGAGGATATCCAGGGCGAGAATCAATAAGAATTCCAAGTTATTTGTTCACAGCCCAGACGATGTTTGAGGGGTGACAGCACGTTTGTGGCGAATGTGCCGAAAGCGAAATTTCTAGAAGCTTCCAATTTAGGAGAACGCTGCCAACGTTTCCTGGACAAATAGGGAGTATCATGGCGAATATAGGCATTAGCTATCACAAGGCAGTTGCTGATAGACTGAATACCGTAACACCCACAACTATCAAAAAGAAACACAAAGTACATCTACTTGAAAAACTTGATAAAAATGCTCTTTACACCTTTTTAAGAGACAGTCTCCCCTCCTTCCGATCTTATCATATAAGCGTAGAAAAGATGTAGAATGATTCCAATGAGATAGTATCGATGGCAACTCAGAGATGTATACCATATAGATTAATAAGTGATGGTACTAATTCCCTATGGTCCACAAAAAGGATCAGATCGCTGTTGAGAAAGCAACGAAAAATAATGCCAAATTTAAAAGAACGCAAAATCCCCAAGATTGTCAGAGTTTTGCAGAAGTTCGAAATATAGCGCGCTTCAGTGCGAGGTGCTTTTAATAATTTCCCCAACGAAATACTGTCTCGGAGTCTGGCAGAAAACCCAAAGAGGTTTCGGTCACACATAAAGCACATCAATGGCAAGACCCATTCAGTAAGTTCACTGCGCGATAACAACGGAGAAGTCACTGAGTACTGTGCCACTAAAGCAGAGTAATTAAACACGTTTTTCGTAAACTCCTTATTCAAAGAAGACGACGTAAATATTCCTGAATTAATTCGCAGACGAGGACGACATACAACGTGCTGCAACTTAAGAAGTCTTCGAGCCCCTCACATACCTTGGAGCCTATTCCGTTTGCCTGTACCTCGCTGAACAGGTGGAAGTGTGACACCGTGTCAAATGCTGTACGGAAATCTGGGAATGTGGATTCTGCCTGTTGCCCCTCATGCATGTTCACAGGATCGCATGTCTGAAAAGGGCAAGCTGAGTAGTTTCACATTTCGTCATCCGGTGAGAAACGTCGCCTCCGACCCGTCATGTAAAGATGTTTTGATGTGTGACTTCACATCCGCGAAAACAGCACAGAGCTCTGAAATTATATATTTCACCTCTACAACATTTTCGTGCATGTTAGTTATGGTATCATACTACTCTTTGACATAGCCCGAAATCCAGATTAGGATAAGTGGTGACATTTTGGCTAGTGAAGTGAACGTTCACAGCCACACAGTAATCCATTAATTTTTAAAAGACTGCAGTGTTTTATTTTACTTCAGAATTAATAATTTCCTTTACTTGTTGGCATTGAGATTGTCTCTATCGAAATCAAATAGTAGGTGTAACCGGAAAGTTGCTAATGAGCATCAATAAATAAAACTATCTGCTTCGTATTTGGTAACGCTGCTTAGGATAAAGCTGTTATTTGACTACAACTCAAGAACACGTTGGTCAGAGTGTTTTAGGGGTACTGTCCTTTTTCCGTGAGAATGTAAATAAAATTGCGACTATCGCGATTTATGAATGCCAGAGGACAGAAAAATGTCAGCGTTGAGTCCGATACGTTGTCCTGCTGTCACAGCGAATAAGCATTCTCTGTGTGGGGAATGTATCTACACCAGTCAACAGTGGCGTACCTTGATTGAAAAATCCATAATCCCGTGTATCATGAACAGCACATCAGACTATTCGATCCGGCAGGCGAATCAGAAGCATTCTGCCGAAAACGACAAGTATATAAAGTAGCTTATTACTACGCTTGTGTCGGCATTTTCACAATCAATATACAGCGACGATTGTTCCACTGCCTGTCGATACTTCGCAGGTTTCTTGTTCCGATGAGAAGGTTGACAAGGGAAAATGACGTCGCGTTTGTGTAAACCCGTTGCGGAAGTGACAGTGGCTGCTTTTGGTTGCTATAATTGAACAAGTGCGCCTGCTCTTCACACAGGACAGTTTAACGGGGAATGTATGAATATTATCAAATGACCGAAAGTTTCAATGCGTATTTCCGCTGTCATGGTTGCGCTGGCTTGACTAGCAAACTGATAAAGCAAAACCAATGTCGGACCGATTGCTGAAGATAGAAAGGAGTGTTCACCCATCCCATCAGGCACTTTTAGGAATTTACAATCCTCCCCATGACAGAGGTTTGAGTACACGTCGTGTGAATGTGGCAACAGTCTCAAAACTTAATTAGAAGAATGAGGTTAAAATTTATCTACGTTCCTGTTACAACTTTTCTACACGGTCAGACAGCTAAGACAGGCCACCTAAGAAATATTCGAAACGCTTAAATATATCGGCGTGTTGTTTTCACTAAATTACAGTGGGCAATGTGGCTTATTTTCTACCGTACGAGAGTAATTTTTAACATTTATAGCCGTCAGATTATAACACCGGCTGTTTTCTGTGGGACTGGAAAGAACCGGCCAAGAGAACTCCGATGACATAACATGTGTGTAATTCGATCAAATAATAACACGTTAACAGCGCAAATCAACTGTTCCGTCAGCAGGAATGGAACTCTCAAAATACTGATTTGCCCATGGTTTGTGAATGATGCTTCATCCATTCACGAAACGTTGCACCCAGCGCCACTTCACTTTCCACTTTTCGTAGGCAGCATTTGGAAAACCGCAAGAAGTTGTGGAAGCCAGTGCCATGAAGCTATTGATGGAGCGAAATGTGGAAAGGAGCGGATGCAATGGAATGTACACCTTCCAGTCACATTAATGCGACCACCCGTTTAAAGTCTCAATTACCACCTTCCGCGGCGTGTGACGTGCAGGAAGACAGTCAATGAGGTTATGGAAGGTACAAACGGGGATGCGAATTCATGCAGATTGTAGTGTTGTGGCCACTGCGCTATGTTTCTCAGTTGAGAATCCATCGTACGAACACCCCCGTCGCGATGGTCCCACAGAATGCGGGGAGTCTGGTGGCCAGCGGAGTGCGATAAACTCTGCGAACCTAGCACGTAGACAGCAAGCTGTGTGACATGTTGCATTATCCATCGTGGAGAGGAAAAAAACAATCTGCATGTAGAGGTGGACACGGTCCACAAACATAGACGCATACTTGTGTTGATCCAGTGCCTCTCCGGAATGAAGAGATCACCCAGGGAATACCACCGAAACAAATCCCCAGACCATAACGCTCCCTCCTCAGACTTCGATCCTTCCCAAAATTGATGCAGTACCGTCCTCGCCAACGGCCATCTGTCCGATGGATCATAAATTGCGATTCATCTGAAAAGGCCATCTGTCGAGACTCAGTTAGTTTGTTTGTTTTGTTTTGCTTTAGGGCGCAAAAAACAACTGGGATCACACGCTCCCAAGTCAGAACTATAGAACACGAACACAGAGAGTACGGCGACTATACGTCAGTCCATACTGACAGAAGACAGGCACTTGGAAAAAGGGCTAAAAAAGACACCATACAGAAACGGAGGTCCAAAACTAAAAATTAAATGGCCCTCTACATATTGCTTCGATGGATAAAAAGTAAAATGCGGTCATCAGCCAGTGAGTCATTCGCAAAAACGGCTGATAAATCAGACGGCAAACCCAAGCTGTAACGTAAATGGTTATAAAAAGGGCATTCCATCAGGAAGTGGCGGACAGTTAAAATTTGGGCGCAGTATGTATAAAGTGGCGGGGTAGTGCCACTGAGCAAATGACGATGGCTAAAAAGGCAGTGCCCAATACGCAGCCGGGTTTAGACAACCTCCTCCCGGCGGGAGGCCAGAGAGGATGTCGTCCAAGCCGCTGGGAGAGGCTTAATAAGCTGAAGCTTATTCCCGTGAAGCGAGGACCATTGGCGATGCCAAAGGGACACCACCTCCTGACAGACGGTAACAAGGAGATCATCGGAGGGAGTAAAGGTACTTGCGGGCTGAGGTATGAGGACTGCAGCTTTGGCAGCAGCGTTAGCAGCCTCGTTTCCTGGCAGACCGACATGACAAGGAACCTACATAAAAATGAGACTGCCTCCACCAAGAGTGAGCAAGACACAGTTTTCCTGGATCCGCTGCAGTAAGGGATGGGCTGTGTACAGCGCACATAGACTTTGAAGGGCAAATGGTTCAAATGGCTCTGAGCACTATGGAACATATCATCTGAGGTGATCAGTCCACTAGACTTAGAACTACTTAAACCTGACTAACCTAAGGACATCACACACATCCATTCCCTAGGTAGCATTCGAATCTCTGGCCGTAGCAGCAGCGCAGTTCCAGACTGAAGCGCCTAGAATCGCTATTCCACAGCGGCCAGCTTGAAGGGCACTGAGTGAGTCTCACCAGAGGACGCAATTGAAAAGTCTTTGTCGTCGGACGTGCTCGATGACCTGATGCAGGGTGAAGAGCTCGGCTGTAAATACTGAGGAGTGTGCCGGAAGACGATATCGAAAGACACGGGTGCCAATAACGACGGCACGCGTGACCCCACTCACATTCCAAGAGCCATCAGTGTATGCAAAAGGTGCCATGCGAAGGTCGTGAAACTGAAGGCGATAGACTGAGGTTGGAGTAGTGTCCTTAGGAGGTGAATGAAGGCCAAGGTTAACATTGGCCGCTTCACGAAGCCAAGGTGGTGAAGGGTTCACACCCACTGTGAAAGTTGCAGGTAATGTGAAGTTAAGCCGCCGTAAGAAGTACCGAAAGCGAACTCCACGAGGTAACAGAGAAGAGGGACGAGCTCCATATTGACGATCAAAGGAATCAAGGGAGGAGTCAAATTCCAGCCTTCGTCACCAGTGAACGGGATCCCGCATGAGTACATAACCAGGACCTGCCACGGAGGCACATACGTAGCAACGTTCGCTAAACACTCGTTCAGGAGGCACTGTTGACAGCCCCTTGCTTCTTCTGGGTGGTCAGATGCTCAACAGATGCCCGCCTATTCGTCAGTACGCATCTCCGTGGTCGTCGTTGGCCCCTGCCATCAGTTGTCTGTGGTGCATCACAATTGCCTCGGCCGGTTTGGATAGAGCCGTTACGTTATGCACGGTATACTTTAACTATGGCGGCACGTAAACATTTTACAAATTTGCTGTTTCCAAAATGCTTTCTCCCTTGGCCCAAAAGCAAACAATCATCCCCTTTTGGACCTCAGATAAACCGTTCCGTATCCGCTTTACGACACCAACTGCACAGTTTGCCGCGACCCCCTGACACTTTCGTTCAAATGGTTCAAATGGCTCTGAGCACTATGGGACTTAACATCTGAGGTCATCAGGCCCCTAGAACTTAGAACTACTTAAACATAACTAACCTAAAGACATCACACACATCTGCCCGTGACAGGATACGAACCTGCGACCGTAGCGGTCTCGCGGTTCCACACTGTAGCGCCTAAAACCGCTCGGCCACTCTGGCCGGCGACACGTTGGTCTACCCTCCACCGATAGTGCTGCCAGGTGCCGTCAGTGAGTGGTTACTGCATGTTGACGTCAAACACAGGCAATGTCCATATTAATGTGACTGCATCATGTAATTTTCGGACAACACTCCTTTGGCTGATCCCACTAGCACATTCGAACTACCGAGCGCCGGCCGGAGTGGCCGTGCGGTTCTAGGCGCTGCAGTCTGGAGCCGAGCGACCGATACGGTCGCAGGTTCGAATCCTGCCTCGGGCATGGATGTGTGTGTTGTCCTTAGGTTAGTTAGGTTTAATTAGTTCTAAGTTCTAGGCGACTGATGACCTCAGAAGTTAAGTCGCACAGTGCTCAGAGCCATTTGAACCACCGAGCGGAGTGGCCGCGCGGTCTTACTGTAGTGAGGATCTATGGAAAGTGGCTGAAGCATAGTGAAATAACAAGTAGGCAGTATGTTAATGGATGACCACTCACCAGAGAACATATAATTAGAATCATATATTAATACCTTCAGCTGCTGACGGGCGTTGATACACATATCAACGGGGACAGGTGACAATGTGTGCCCCGACCGGGACTCGAGCCCGGGATCTCCTGCTTACAGGGCAGACTGTCTATCCATCAGAGCCACCGAGGGCACAGAGGATAGCGCGACTGCAGGGACTATCTCATCGTTGGTGTATTCATTTTTTCATTTTTCCACTTTCTTGAATTTGTTTGACAATGTTTTCAAAGACAGATATTGAGCCCCTGACGCAATGAACATACCTTTCTGCACGAAATGCAATGCTCTAGCAATTTGGTGGCATTGGCGGTAAGTCAAAACCATGTTTACTTTTTCGACTATCGTACACACTCATGAGCCACAACATTATGACCACTGCACACCGCGAAGCTGAATGCCGCCTTGTAGTGTTGGGGCACGTGACGCAATAAGAAAAGAATGTAAGTGGAAGAGAGACGAATGGGCAGTCATTATAGCGAAGATATGGGCCCGCAAATGCGGAAATCCACTGATATAAGCGGTTTTGACAAAGCGCACATTCTAGTGGAGCTGCAGATGGAAACGAGAATCTCTGAGACGGCGAAGCTGATCGCCTTTTGGCGTATTACTGTACTAAGGATATATGGAAAGTAGCTAAAGCATGGTAAAATAACGAGTAGGCAGTATGTTATTGGATGACGACTCACCAGAGAACATATAATTAGAATCATATATTAATACCTTCAGCTGCTGACGGGCGTTGATACACATATCAACGGGGACAGGTGACAATGTGTGCCCCGACCGGGACTCGAGCCCAGGATCTCCTGCTTACAGGGCAGACAGTCTATCCATCAGAGCCACCGAGGGCACAGATGATAGCGCGACTGCAGGGACTATCTCGCGCACGCCTCCCGCGAGACCCACATTCTCACCTTGTATGTCCACACACTACGTTAGTAGTGTCCCACCCCAATACACTCATTACTAGTGGAATACATTCTTACCAAGTCCCGTAAGAGTTCGGGGAATATGTGTGCATCCGCACATGAGGAGGTCATGGCCGGAATTGCCAGAACTATATACGTATATGGATATGGTGTCTGTTCTTTCGGACATATCCGAAAGAACAGACACCATATCCATATACGTACGCAAAAAATAGAGGTCAGAGGATCCCCCGCTGTGTAATCCAGGATATGCAACGATTTGTGGCAGATCTGACGACAGAAAACAATAGTTGTGCCTACACAAGTGTTGCGGAGAACACTGTTCAAAGACCAATCATCGTTGAAGTTGGAGCTCCGTCTCACACGACTTCTACGTGTTCCAGTTTTGACCCAACGATATCGTCAGGTATGACTGCAAGGGGGCACAGCATAGCTGAGCTTTCGCCATGTGTCAATAGAAACGTGTCGCCTGTCGAATGAACCGCATTTCTTGTCGCAACAGGTCGATGGTTGGGTCCTTACACGACGTCATTCAGGAGAATGGCTGAACAAAACTTGCACAGCGAAGCAGATGCAGGTCGATGAGAGCAGAATTAAGCTCTGTGGTACATTGACTTTTGCTTTCATGGGATCTGATGTGGTAATCGCAGGCATCATGGCAAGAGTGAACCACGTGAATGTTATTGCGAACCACCCTCATGGCTTCATGCTTGAAGTCTCCATCTACGGCGGTGACATCATCCAGCAGGATAACTACGCTTGTTGCAAGGTCAGAATTGTGCTACAGTGGTTTGATGCGCATTATAGTGAACTCAGATTGATGTCTTGGCAAGCAAATGTTCCTAATCTGTACCCATTGGAGCACATATCGGGCGAACGCTGCTTTCTTGACCAGTGCGTATATATCAGGCGCCACATACTTCTGGAATCCTGTCAAAGGCCTGTAGAAGCCATGCCAAGCAGAAACTCTGTTGTAATGTGTCTGAAAAGTAAAACAACACGCTATTAAATAGGTGGTCATAATGTTTTGCCTCATCGGTGTACATTAAAAGCCGAAAGTAACGAGAACTAGCGGAAATGACAATACCGAAAAGTGGACAAAGCTAAGAAAATCTGCTACCTTTGAAGCTTGACGGACGATATAACGAGGACGTACAAATCACACAATGACAGTGAAAGAACACATTCCTGGAGAAGGAAAGTCTACTAGTTTCAAGCGTAGAACTTAATTTTAGGAAGAAATTTATGAGAATGAGAATGTACTTTTGGAACGCATCACCGTATGGTAGTGAATCAAGAGCTCTAGGAAAACTGAAACAAAATAGAATCGAATCATTGGAGATGTTGTGCTACAGAACAATGATGAAAATTAGGTGGCCTAATAAGGTGAAGAATGAGGGGGTTCTCTCCGAAAACGGGGAAGAAAAGAACATATGGAAAATACTGACAAGGACAGGAAGATACGACATTTGTTAACACATCAGGAGTGCGTTTTTGTCCGTAGGATGGTTTAGGTTAAGTAGTGTGTAAGCTTAGGGACTGATGACCTTAGTAGTTAAGTCCCACAAGATTTCAGACACATTTGAACACATCAGGAAATAACCTCCATAGTACTAGTAGGTACTGTAAAGGCTAAAAACTGTAGAGGAAGGCAGGGACTGGAATACTTCCAGCAAATAAATGAGGACGTATGTTTCAAGTGCTACGCTGAGATGAAAGGATTGGCACAGGAGAGGATTTCGTGGCAGGCTGCATCAAACCAACCGGAAAGCTGATAACTCGGAAACCTTAATTATTTCATTGAGAAAGTCTGAGTCGCTTCACGAGCAAGTTGTCTGATCGCGACAACAGCAAAGCACAGACTTACGTTCTTCAAATACAAAGATAAACATCCGCACCGTGTCTGTACTGATTTAGGAGAACTATGCGTAACACTTGTCAAGACAGCCCGAGCGGAATTTGACACCCGTTTCCACAGAATGTGAACTTAATTTCTTAATATCTGTGTCACCAAAGTTGAGCCTTAAAGACTAATGCAGAATATGAAGGTCATCACCGCATCAACTAGTGTTCTGGCTTCATGTGGAACCCGCCTTATCTATCTTCCTAGAGCTGGAACACTTTGGAACGTAGCACATCCGAGATCATCCGCACGTTGCACAACCTACAGACAGGATCAGACTTCACAACGCTTGTAGTTTCTCGTCGTCGATAGCTGCAGGTTCATAACCCCATGTATGCCTTTCCGACACTCATTGAAATTTCTCTTACCATTGCAGTACATATCTTTCGCTTATTGTATCAGATCAAAATAGTCCTGGCTATGTCTACTGTTCCAGAGTGAAGTTTAAGTCGTAAACCAAATCATAGGACTTAAGGTCTGCTTGTTATGTTAACAACTGTTTTCTAATATGAACTCACACGTGTTTCAGCACCTTTGTGCCATCTTCAATCTGTACTTTTATTCAGTTTTGTAAACTGTAAACATGTTTTAAATAAGAATTATTCTAACAAAATTATGCCTGAAACAGATTTTGTTTGTTGTTGTTACCTTAATTTGCCAAATGTTTTAGAGAAGCCAAAACAAGACATCATTGCCAGAATTTTCATAGGTAAACGAAGAGTCGGAAATGAACAATTAGGGCACTTTATTGGTCAACGTGACATACAGTTCTGAAAAAAAATTCGTTGTCCGAAAGTACACTCTGATCTCACTAACCTCATTCGTCTACCAGGTAAAGGTTGTCAGAAGACTTTTACCCGGTCTGTCCAAAAAGATGCGAGACTGGATTAATAAAAAGTAGAGGAAATCTAACATCGTGCTTTTAATGCTTTAGATACTCTACATAGTCTCGCGTTACTTGAGAGCAACGCACAGAACGTACTTACAACTGCAAGAAAAGTCCTTCTTTGGGACGTTGTTCATGTTGCGCTTCACATTCGCGCCTTCTTCGGTCTTGGCGAACCATCAGAGATCTTTTCTCCAGTTTTTAGTTTTGTAAGTAGGTCCTCATTGACAGCACCAAGTGTCATCACCCGTGATGATTTTTTCCAGAAAACAATTCTATACATTTTTTTTATTTGAATCAAGTAGCGGGAGGCATTCATGCATCAGGTATTGTATCGTATTGTGTGTTAACCGGGGACCTAGAAACGACGGAGAGGCTCCTTCCCCGCCGCAGCCGCAGTGGTCCACAACCCCACGACGACTACCACAGTCCACTTCACCCCTCCACCGCCCCACACCGAACCCAGGGTTATTGTGCGGTACGGCCCCCGCTGGACCGCCTCCTCCCCACCTACCCCCACGGAACGTCTCACACCAGACGAGTGTAACCCCATGTTTGCGTGGTAGAGTAATGATGGTGCAGGCGTACGTGGAGAACTTGTTTGCGCAGCAATCGCCGACATAGTGTAGCTGAGGCGGAATAAGGGGAACCAGCCCGCATTCGCAGACAAACTTCGCATATTCTGGAGAATGCCTTGAACACATGGTTTAGAGACGTTGCCCTGTAACTATTCATGACACAACGTTACATACAGCGGCCGCACGTCCACTAGGTTAATACTGCCTGCTCACAACTGATTGGTTGGTTGGTAGATTCGCGGGAGAGGACCAAACAGCGAGGTCATCGGGCCCATCGGATTAGTGAAGGATGGAGAAGGAAGTCGGCCGTGCCCTTTGAAAGCAATCATGCCGGCATTTGCCTGAAGCGATTTAGGGAAATTACAGAAAACCTAAATCAGGATGGCCTGACGCAGATTTGAACCGTCTTCCTCCCAGATACGAGTCCAGAGTGCTAACCACTGCGTCACATCGCTCGGTCAACTGGTTGGTTGAAAGCACATTGGTTGTTTACAGTTGTCAAAAAATTGTTCAAATGGCTCTGAGCACTGTGGGACTTAACATCTGAGGTCGTCAGTCCCCTAGAACTTAGAACTACTTAAACCTAACTAACCTAAGGACATCACACACATCCCTGCCCGAGGCAGGATTCGAACCTGAGGCCGTAGCGGTCGCGCAGTTCCAGACTGAAACGCCTAGGACCGCTCGGCCACAGCGGCCGGCTTCAGTTGTCAGTTCAAGCTACCACCGTAGTAGTGCGCTGATGTCGCTTATACACCACGAACATAATCAGTCTCGGAAATTTTTCGATGGATGGTGTATACGGCCACAGGACGCATGAAATTTAATTATGTTCGTTTTCAGAACATCTACGTCGACCCGTAGTTGACGCCGATTTTTTACATACGGAGGCGAGGAAGATACGAAATATGTGATATTAGGATGTCCCGTAAAGGAAGTTACGACATAGCTAAGGATAAGCCAGTTGAATGTTATGGCTATCAACGGGTTAAAAATGTTCATATAACCATGCACTGGAAATTTCGGATACTGCGAGTAAGAAGAGATGTGTTCCTTCTTCTGTTGAAGAGCGTTTAGAGACAGGCAGCAACACGAATATGGCTAATACGGGACATATGCATAAGGACAGGAGAGAGCACACCAGAAAGAGGCAGGCCGCCGCCTCGAATAACTAAACGCGACACAAGATGAAGCATAGATACGTACTGTAAGGTACACATATGTCAAATTTCTATGCTTTATGACAATTGTACTCCTCGTTTCGTAAATGAATTTAATTTTCATCGCTCTGTAGCGGCAGTAATCTATACTAACATTAAATCTGAAAAACTGTAGTCTCTGTATGTTTGAAAACGCTTCTTCAAATCTAACTAAACGAATTTTCATTGGATTTTCGCATGTAACTTGAGCGTAACTTGGGGCACCATAATTGGAGCACGGTAAAAAAGATATCATGATTTAAAGTTTTATTAAAACCGTCCCGTATGTCTGTTTGAACATGCTAACCTTCACAACTACCAGACGAATTATCTAGGGCTTTTGCCATGTGACTTGAACACAGCTCGTGGTACCACTTCATCATAATTGGAGCGTGGTAAAAAAAGATATCCCGATTTAAAGTTTTATTAAAACCGTGTCGTATGTCTGTCCCAACAACCAGGCGTATTTTCATGGGGTTTTCGCACGTAACTTGAGGAGAGCTTGGCGCACCGTATAGGTGTTATTTTATCAAAATCGGAACACGGAAAAAAATAAAGAAACCGAAAGTTTTAGCCATACTAAAATTACAGATATGAAAGGAACTCTGACTGTAGCGTTTTCACTATTAACCCACTAAACCGATTTCGCTGAAATTTGGCATGGAGAAAGTTTTAACACTGTGGGAGAACATAGGCTACTTTATAAAGTGAGCAGTACAAGATACTTATTGATTTTAAGAATATTACGCGAATTATGGAAAAATATTTGTACCCTGAAAACTTATTTACTCTTCGATTTTTGATATTTATCATATTTGTGAAAATGTTTTTATTGGTTGGTAAGTGCTAAAAAATGGTTCAAATGGCTCTGAGCACTATGGGACTTAACATCTTAGGTCATCAGTCCCCTAGAACTTAGAACTACTTAAACCTAACTAACCTAAGGACATCACACAACACCCAGCCATCACGGGGCAGAGAAAATCCCTGACCCCGCCGGGAATCGAACCTGGGAACCCGGGCGTGGGAAGCTGCATAATGTACACGTTGTATAATGCATAGCTACTTCAATAGTACTCGTACAATGTACAGATTCAAAAGTTCAAAAAGACAGTAAGTACTTAAAAATAAAAGAGCCTAAACGTCTGTCAAGATATTGTTGATATTTGAAGAAAGAAATGTGGCTTAAACGCCATATTTCCTTTATTTTCAAGAACAGTGTGAATGTATGTATGAAACTCGCACAAGAAGCTTTACATACCGCCCAGAAATTATTTACAGAGACGTCTCTGTTACGGAGCAGGTAACGCATCGTGAAATTTTGTTCACTGCGTTGTTATTCTCATAAGATGAAAAATGGAGAAAAATTATGGAGACATCCTCCTACAAAGTGTTTCTGTCTTGCACGATGACAACGTCCCATTTTACGTCACTAACTCGGTTAAGGCTTGGTTTTACGAACACCTGTACCTTTATTCAGAGCATAAAGTTCGGTATAGACGCCAAGCATTGCATCAAAGATGTTCGAAAGCGACTGGGAATAAATTAACTTCATTTCTGAAACTATTGACCTACGAATCGCAGCGTTACGGCTGCTAAATGGCGAATTCATGACGTTCATATACAATTTACAGATACTTTCGTTTATATCATGCATTAGGCAAAATGCAGAATAATGAACACATTCTTATGGCTTAAGTGAAGACTTGAATTTGTGGATCAAACTGCTGAGGTCATATGTCCCTAGGCTTACACACTATTTAATCTAAATTAAACTAACTTACGCTAAGGTCAACACAACATCCATGTCCGAGGGAGGACTCGAACCTCTGACGGAGGGAGCCGCGCGAACCGTGGCAAGTCGCCTCAGATCGCGCGTCCGGAAAAAAAAATAAATAAAAGAAGACCTCTAGATACAACCACGATGCTCTGTCCAGACTAATGAAGCACACATTTATCGGAAAGAGAACGAAATGAGTATCGTACGGAAAGGCCTGCAAATGATGTAATGGTTACGTTATAGCCCAACAATATGCACTATAAAAAGGGGAAAGGATGTTTACCATAAAGAAATCGAAGCTATAATAACAAAATAAATGTTGGATATACATCTTACGTGGAGTCTACTACACACAGTTACGATTATAATACGTATTAGGAATAAATCGAAACTGTTATTGCACTATTGCATGTTCTCTCAAGAGAATAACGAGAATCATCGTGTTTCTAATCTGCTCAGACATCTGCAGAATAGTGAAACGTATTCCCTGGCACGACGATGAACAATTCTCTCCATCTCTGCATTATTCACACCTGTATGTATATTTCGCAATAACAGCGACTGACAACCGGCAAATCATAGAATTACCGCCGAAACAGAAAGTATAGAATTTTTCTGATAAATAGCAGAGATTAGAAATAATTTATTTCGAAACCAGCGAAAACATTAAACAAATAACGCTAAAGCGAAGTATGTTTCAAAATACACACCAAGAAGTGACGTCACAACAGCCGCCACCATTACGTCATTAGTCAAACCCGAAAGCCAATATCGTAAATTGATCTTGAGCCATTTTATAAAACTGGCTGATATCGTTGGAGGAAGTAAGAACAAATTTATCGGTGAACCTACCTCACCGTCAGGATCGCCCTCTTGACCACGCCTTTCGCATCTTCTTTCAATATCCTTGCATTCGGGCAACTTCTTTTGCAGATTCTTTCCCCGTCGCCTCGTTTCTGAACGCCAGTTGAAGTAGCAACTTTCTGTACGAGCTGCACGCAAAAGTAACATACATCGCGAAAGTATGGTGTCTCCGTGTATCGTACGTTTAACTTGAACCCTCACACGGCAAGAATTCATTCATAGTAAAGCCTCTGACCGAAGATGTCCATCCTTGGCGAGAGTGGATGTTTAAACTATCCTCCCTGGCAGAGAGCACATGGACCACTATTTCCGTGGCAACGTCAACATGAAAAATCCATTGTTGGGAATGGATGAGTCAAGAACAGTCACGTAGAGATCTTTGTACAGCAATGGACAGAAACTACTCCTACGAGCGCATGCTGAAAAGTAATGTCTCTGAATGTCTTATGTGAAAACTCTTAAACTCCTACGAGCGCATGCTGAAAAGTAATGTCTCTGAATGTCTTATGTGAAAACTCTTAAATCATTTTATATAAAACAAACGTTATTAATGTCTTACGCTTTGTTTTTCATGTATAATTATTTTCAGTCTTCTGCCTCTAGAGAGCTCCGAACTGTGAAACATGACGATGTGTACGGTAACTAAGTCGGTGCGTCAGCAGTAACGTGCTGTAATCGAGTTTCGAATTTGAAGAGTTCGTCCACACCCTCTCCTTCAGCATGACAATCCGAAACAACACACGAGCGCAACGTTGCGAAGTTTGCAACAACCCGTTGCCCCTGGTTCACTGACACCGATCAGTCTCCTTACAATTTCGACTGGGCCCCATACGATATGCATCTGTTTCCAAAACTTAAACAACGCTTTATAGAACTTCACTTTGATAGTGATGAAGTGGAGCAAGCAGAACTGAGGATGTAGCACTGTCAGGAAGCTCAAGCTTTCTACAATGACGGTATCAACAAACTGTTCTCTCTTCGGGAGTAAAATTTTTGCCTCCAGTGTGTCTATCTTGTCAATACACACTCTCGCAGATATGAAATACGCTCGGGCTCGACGTATTTAGAATTCATGGCAATAGAAATTACCTCTTTTGAAGAAGAGCAGGCAGTCGAACGTGTTTTTCTCTCCAAGCTGCTATGCTAATAACAACGGCAGATGGTTCTAATCAGAAGCATATAAAATGGAATATTTCGTTCTCTAATTATGGTACGAGGCTAGACTGCTCCAAAAATATGTTCTGTGAAAGAAACCTTCGACGAATCTTTCTGAAAGACAAAAACTTGGCGAGACAGATGTCAGCATCGATATCTTTGGATTCGGTAGATATTCTGTTTAAGAGATATCTGACTCATGAAGCAATCACATCGTCTTGGCTAAGAGATTTCCGGCCGTGTCGTACGAAGTGTTCCATACAATGAATGAGTGCAGCTTAACGTTAGGAGAGAATCCCTGTTGTACTGAAGCTTCATGTCACTCCTTGATGTGGGCCGGGAAGTCTGGCATCTCAGAGCATTGTCTACGAAGAGCAATCGCCTGACGCGTATCCTAGTTTTCACCTGTCCGATATGTTAACCTCATCTGTTCGTCGCTGAAAGTAGAGGTGCACAAGAAAATCGCCGTTCCGATATGAAGCCTTTCCGATACGAGTGACTTTTTATTCAAAACCAACTACGTTTGATAGGTGTGTGTCACATGCCAATGCGTAAGATCGGTCGGCAAAGATGTCGAGTGTGGGTCAGCGACGGAAGTAACTAATTGCTTGTGCCATCTGCTTTACCTACTACTGAACCTATTTCGCATCTTCACAAAATGTCACGCCGAAGTATTTGCATGAGTCGATTGACTCCACTTGTAACTCTGATTTTGTAGTCATAGAGTACCATGTTTCCCGTTTTCTAAAGTGTGCAGTTTTACATGTCTGAACATGTAAATCAAGTTTATTAAATGTATCCGCAACTGCGAATATGGGCAACCATTAGCTGTAGAATGGACTGATGAAAATGAAAATTTGTGCCGGACCGGGATTCGAACGCGGATTTCCCCCTTATTGCGAGCGGTGGACTTCCTTATTGACTATTCGTGCACGACTCGCGGCCACCTGCAAACTTCCATATGTTGTCAACCACGTGTCTACAACCTGTACCCGAACATCCGTTGCCTATATTCCCATACAGGCGAGATATTTTACATGAAAGGCGATTGTCCAGTTCGGCGGATAAAGACGATATTGCAGTACCTGTCTTATTTCGAAATACGATGCAAAGGACCTTTGGACATGTATGCGTGTCGACAGGAACATTTTATCGTACATCGGAATAACACTACCACTGCAATATCGTACTTTTAAAGGAAGTGGCTATTGAGCACTTTTCTTCAGAGATAACTGCATCACCTGTGAACAATGTGAGATCACTATTAATATTGACTACCAGGTCGATCCTAAGCGCACACACACACATATATATATATTTGTGTGTGTGTGTGTCAATGTGTTCTTTTTTCCATTTCCAGGAGTATATATATATATATATATATATATATATATATATATATATATATATATATATATATATATATGTATATATTCCTGGAAATGGAAAAAAGAACACATTGACACCGGTGTGTCAGACCCACCATACTTGCACCGGACACTGCGAGAGGGCTGTACAAGCAATGATCACACGCACGGCACAGCGGACACACCAGGAACCGCGGTGTTGGGCGTCGAATGGCGCTAGCTGCGCAGCATTTGTGCACCGCCGCCGTCAGTGTCAGCCAGTTTGCCGTGGCATACGGAGCTCCATCGCAGTCTTTAACACTGGTAGCATGCCGCGACAGCGTTGACGTGAACCGTATGTGCAGCTGACGGACTTTGAGCGAGGGCGTATAGTGGGCATGCGGGAGGCCGGGTGGACGTACCGCCGAATTGCTCAACACGTGGGGCGTGAGGTCTCCACAGTACATCGATGTTGTCGCCAGTGGTCGGCGGAAGGTGCACGTGCCCGTCGACCTGGGACCGGACCGCAGCGACGCACGGATGCACGCTAAGACCGTAGGATCCTACGCAGTGCCGTAGGGGACCGCACCGCCACTTCCCAGCAAATTAGGGACACTGTTTCTCCTGGGGTATCGGCGAGGACCATTCGCAACCGTCTCCATGAAGCTGGGCTGCGGTCCCGCACACCGTTAGGCCGTCTTCCGCTCACGCCCCAACATCGTGCAGCCCGCCTCCAGTGGTGTCGCGACAGGCGTGAATGGAGAGACGAATGGAGACGTGTCGTCTTCAGCGATGAGAGTCGCTTCTGCCTTGGTGCCAATGATGGTCGTATGCGTGTTTGGCGCCGTGCAGGTGAGCGCCACAATCAGGACTGCATACGACCGAGGCACACAGGGCCAACACCCGGCATCATGGTGTGGGGAGCGATCTCCTACACTGGCCGTACACCTCTGGTGATCGTCGAGGGGACACTGAATAGTGCACGGTACATCCAAACCGTCATCGAACCCATCGTTCTACCATTCCTAGACCGGCAAGGGAACTTGCTTTTCCAACAGCACAATGCACGTCCGCATGTATCCCGTGCCACCCAACGTGCTCTAGAAGGTGTAAGTCAACTACCCTGGCCAGCAAGATCTCCGGATCTGTCCCCCATTGAGCATGTTTGGGACTGGATGAAGCGTCGTCTCACGCGGTCTGCACGTCCAGCACGAACGCTGGTCCAACTGAGGCGCCAGGTGGAAATGGCATGGCAAGCCGTTCCACAGGACTACATCCAGCATCTCTACGATCGTCTCCATGGGAGAATAGCAGCCTGCATTGCTGCGAAAGGTGGATATACACTGTACTAGTGCCGACATTGTGCATGCTCTGTTGCCTGTGTCCGGCGTAGAGGAAAAATTAGGAGAAAAGGAGCCCTGGATTGAAAGGAAACGCAGTGTTCCTTCAAAGGTGTGCCGATTTCGTGGCCAGGTAGGGGGAGTTGGTTAAGGCTCCACTGGGACAGGATGTAGGGAGTGTGCTTCTCTGGGGTGTGAGGAAAGTTGTGGTGCAAGCACGGCGAAGTACAAGGCCTGGTAGTCAGTGGTGACATGACAGCTTGGTTGGTGTCAAGCTTGCGCGAAGTGTAGGAAATCAAAAGTTACTCTGTGTAGGAATGGAGAGAGAGAAAATTAAGAAGTTCATACGTGATTCGAGCGAAGGAAGATAGGCGAATAGCTAAGACAAGGGGCAAAGCATGGTGATAGAATTTGATACAACTTAATCCAGGCGCCACTGACATAAGAGAAGACAAACCGTATTAAGGCTTTTTGAGTGTGTAGCGTTGTGGAGGCATGGAAATTCTTTTCGTTCAATTAGTAGTATTTGTACCTGTAGTCTGTTGTGGGCTTTTTGTCGGGTGGTTAGTAGCTGGTGTTTCCATAGCAGGTTACGGACGAGGGTTAACGCAAGAGCTTTTAGTGTGTCAATTTGTACATGTTGAGATAGCGTAAGTCAAAGATAAAAGCCCACGGTGTGATTTTACTGTTTCCCACTTGCCCAATCTTCCGACCGCATAATGGAAGTGGTTAATTTTGATTTCTTTAGTTATTGCCTGTTGCTTAAAGTGCTGTGTGTGTTGTTTCGTCGTTTCCTGAGCTATTCAAGTAAAGTATGCTGTATTCGGTGAATGAAAGGTTTGTATAGTTGAAGTTTACTTTTGTATTGGTTCGTTTAAGGACAATAACGAAAATTTTCATTAACAGTTACCGAACTTGATAGTTACTGTAAAAATGGTTTTGCGAAAGACGTAGCTTTAAAAATCCATACATAACCTTTCAGTTCAAAACCTGGAAGCGGTTATAAACATTTTGCAGCAAATTATTGCCAGTCTTTAAAAAAATCTGTTGGCAGATTTCGCAAGAGATCGTTGCTAAACGTAAATTTTGTCATTCTGTAACTGTTCTGTTTTTCAGACCTTACGTCTGAAAACTTACAGTGTTTCATGTTTACAACCATTACTTCCAGCTGATAAGAGAAAGAAGGTTAAGTATTAGGAGTGGTTACTCAAAAAACTTGTGTACGGATAACTGTGTTATATAAGTGATGAAGCTTTGTCATAATCTCTTTGGTCCCACACTGTGACGCAAAATACTCCTCATGATTAAAACTTGACGTTTTATGCGCATTTTCTGGTAATCGAGTTATCATTCCGATGTTCTACCTTCATATACAGATTTTCGAGAAGTACCACTCTAAGTTAAACGAATAAAAAAGGCAGTCCTACATTTCCAGCAGGATGGAACTATGCGTCATGCATCTCATCGTCCGCTGTTTAGAAGCCTTCTAACACTATAAGTGACATTAATGTGACCACCTGTCGAAAGCCTGAATATGATACCCAACGACAGATGCAAACTTTTGCTGATCCACTATGCCTTCCAGAATGACGAGACCAGCAAGGGAATGCCACGAAAACATTCCCCAGACCATAATACTCCCTCTTCCTGCCTGGACCCTTCCGACGATTGTTGCAGGGTGTTTTCAGACGTTCCACACCGTACACGCAACAGGCGACTGATTGATCGCGAACAAAACGTGGTTCGTTTGAAGAGGTTATACCTGTATGTTCACTCTCAGTGGACCTCCAGTTGCGGTAAGGGAGTGCAGATTCCAACCTTCGTACCGACGAACAGCAGTCAGCGTGGATATTTGGACGAGATTCCTGCTGCAGAGACCCATACCCAGCAACTTCCACTGAACGGTCGTTGAGGAGACACTGTTGGTAGCCCCTCGGTTAATCTGAGCGGCCATTTGCTCAACATTTGCACGTCTATCCGCAACTACGCATCTTCCCAGCAGTTGTTTACCACTGCCATGTATGGCCGATGGTGCATCACACTTGTCTTGGCACCGGTTTTGAATAGCACCATTTTGCCTTCCAATTTGTACTTTAACCACGGCGGCACGCGAACAGCTTACGGAACTGGCCGTTTCGAAAATGCTTGGACCTGTCCCGAAAGCCAATGATCGTCTTCTTCTGGACACCAGACAAATCCCTCCGTTTCTGCATTACGACAACAGCTGTACAGAGTCCACTTCACCCCCATCCCATCATGGTTTATACACTACTGGCCATTAAAATTGCTACACCAAGAAGAAATGCAGATGATAAACGGGTATTCATTGGACAGATATATTATACTAGAACTAACAAGTGATTACATTTTCACGCAATTTGGGTGCATAGATCCTGAGAAATCAGTACCCAGAACAACCACCTCTGGCAGTAATAACAGCATTGATACGCCGGGGCATTGAGTCAAACAGAGCTTGGATGGCTTATACAGGTACAGCTGCCCATGCAGGTTCAACACGATACCGCAGTTCATCAAGAGTAGTGACTGGCGTATTGTGTCGAGCCACTTGCTCGGCCACCATTGACCAGACGTTTTCAATTGGTGAGAGATCTCGAGAATGTGCTGGCCAGGGCAGCAGTCGAACATTTTATGTATCCAGAAAGCCCCGTACAGGAACTGCAACATGCGGTCGTGCATTATCCTACCGAACTGTAGGGTTTCGCAGGTATCGAAAGAAGGGTGCAGCCACGGATCGTAACACATCTGAAATGTAACGTCCACTGTTCAAAGTGCCGTCAATGCGAACAAGAGGTGACCGAGGCGTGTAACAAATGGCACCCCATACCATTATGCCGGGTTATACGCCAGTATGGCGATGACGAATACACGCTTCCAAGGTGCGTTCACAGCGATGTCGCCAAGCACGCATGCTACCACCATGATGCTACAAACAGAATCTGGCTTCATCCTAAAGAAATGACGTTTTGCCATTCGTGCACCCAGATTCGTCGTTAGGTACACCATCGCAGGCGCTCCTGTCTGTGACGCCCCGTCAAGGGTTACCGTAGCCGTGGTCTCCGAGCTGATAGTCCATGCTGCTGCAAACGTCATCGAACTCTTGGTGGTGCCTGCCGCGGTGGTCTCGCGGTTCTAGGCGCTCAGTCCGGAGCCGCGCGACTGCTACGGTCGCAGGTTCGAATCCTGCCTCGGGCATGGATGTGTGTGATGTCCTTAGGTTAGTTAGGTTTAAGTAGTTCTAAGTTCTAGGGGACTGATGACCACAGATGTTAAGTCCCATAGTGCTCAGAGCCATTTGAACCATTTTTTTGAACTCTTGGTGCAGATTGTTGTTGTCTTGCAAACGTCCCCATCTGTTGACTCAGGGATCGAGACGTCGCTGCACGATCCGTTACAGCCATGCAGATAAGATGCCTGCCATCTCGACTGCTAGTGACACAAAGCCGTTGGGACCCTCCTGAACCCACCGATTCCATATTCTGTTAACAGTCATTCGGTCTCTACCAACCCGAGCAGCAATGTAGCGATACGAGAAACCGCAATCGCGATAGGTTACAATCCGACCTTTATCATAGTCGGAAACGTGATGGTACGCATTTCTCCTCCTTACACGAGGCATCACAACAACGTTTCACCAGGAAACACGGGTCAACTGATGTTTGTGTATGAGAAATCGGTTGGAAATTTTCCTCATGTGCCGGCCGAGGTGGCCGAGCGGTTCTAGTCGCTACAGTCTGGAACCGCGCGACCGTTATGGTCGCAGGTTCGAATGCTGCCTCGGGCATGGATGTGTGTGACGTCCTTAGGTTAGTATTTCTAAGTTCTAGCGGACTGATGACCTCAGTAGTTAAGTCCCATAGTGCTCAGAGCCATTTGAACCATTTTCTCCTCATGTCAGCACAATGTAAGTGTCGCCACCGGCGCCAACCTCGTGTGAATGCTCTGGAAAGCTAATAATTTGCATATCACGGCATCTTCTTCCTGCCGGTTAAATTTCGCGTCTGTAGCACGTCATCTTCGTGGTGTAGCAATTTCAATGGCCAGTAATTTGCAGCATCTGTGAATGTTGACTGGAGCAAAATAGTTTAGGCGCGAATACGATCTTTAAAGATTGATCTGATTGGATGCTCATTTGAGCAACCAATCAGTGTGAAGTCTTTCCCGCGCCCTGTCGAATAGTATATGCGCTGTGAGCAGTGGCATTAGGGGAGGTGTGGTCTCGCTGTCGGTCGCGCAGGTCATGTTGAATGTGTCCGAAAAAGTTATATGTAAGAAGAAGAAGGTGCTGTTATTTCACGTGTGGTTTCCATCGCCGTGAAAGCAGATGCATTTACGGAATGATTGCGAAAATTTGAGCTTTGTGAAGGAATTAGCTGGAGAGATAAACGCGTGTGAACTCTTGGCCTTTGTGTAGTGAAATAACGCGTGGCATGGTCAGTATTCAAATACGGAACATTTTTTGAGCGAGCAACTTCTTTTAAAGAACCCACTGAAAAGCACCGAATGTACACTCACATATTGTAGCAGATAATAGACTGTGAAATCGTGTAACAATTCGGGTAGAACCGGAGTACGTTTCTGGCAATCTTGCGTGAGTGCGAAACTGTATTAACTGTGAGCTGAGGATCAGTGATGTTAGCCAGTAGTGTAAATGTGTGTAGACGGTACCTGTTTAGTTTTGCTCCTCAAGGCAATAAAGAAATTTTGCCACGTTTTGACATTTTTTCTAAATAGATGAAGCAATCGCCCTCCACCCGACATTTTGTTATTAGATATTACATGACACATAGCTACCGAGTTTTTGCGGACTCTACTCTCTGGTTTTCTTCAACGCTGCTTTTAACATCGTGTGGACAGTAAGTCCGAATGAAGAGCAACGGATGGTGAACGAACGCTGTACTGAGGTAGGTGTACATTAATTTGCAGCTTGCTTCGCACAGTGCTACCAAACTTTTTAACACCGCAACGCAACAAATATATGTTGTAATTTTTAAGTTGTTACATTTTTTAAATATATTTATTGATTTATGAACTTCACGCATGTCCTCCGATGCAAGAAGTGAGCTACATCGACTGTACGCACCGTTCTAGAGGATACGCAGTTTAAAGTGTTACGGAAGTTATCAAGTCGTAAATGGAGCCGACTTGCAGTTTAAACACAGAGGAGACGTGTGTGGTACAAACTCGCGACAGCTTAGCCTCGATGCTACGCACACTGTAGGTGACGCTGCACCCGCTTCGCGCCCCCTGATAAGATAAGCCGCCTGCTGCATGTTTGCAGTCGCCTGTTCTGTACTCCTTCTTTGCGACATCGTATTTAATTTACGCCGTGACACTCTGTATGCCTTATTTCAGGTTCCGTACGCGCCGACACTACTCCTGGATCAGCTCTCGTTGCTGATGTAACACCACGCTGGAGCTTCGTTGATCTCACGAGAGCTGTCGACGCACTGCCTATTAACGGAGCTCCTACGTGAAACATATCCACTCTTAAACCAACGTTTCCTGGACAACTGCCCCAGTAAATTTTTGTCATTCCCTCAAATCTCTAACTGCCATTGACACCCCTATTCCTTCCTCACCTGATTATCATCCTCCAAATGGATCCTTTACCGTTTCAACAAATTCTCACACTTCCTCGCTAGCACTGACCAACTCCGTACATCAAAACACTGTCCGCAGACTCGACTTCAACAACCCCACTGTCCCTATTCTAATTCCCAATTCTGGCACTCTAGTGCACTAATACCGACACATCGCACTAAGATGACACACACACACACACACACTCAGCACCCTTCTCCAGTGAAATTACTAACGGATACTGTGGTGTCACGGCAAGGCACCAAACTTGCTAGAGGTTGTAGGCTTCAAATCGGCCGCGGTCCGTCAGTACACATCGGACCCGCGAGTCGCCACTGTCGACGGTAGCCACTCGGCTGGTCTTACGAGACAAGCTAGCGCTCTGGCCAGTCCTGCAGCCGACTTTAATAGGAATGGTTCACTTATTATAGTTTCAAAGATCTCATATGCAGAGACACTAGTTAGCATTGCCTTCAGCTGAGTCAGTAGCTACGACCTAGCCAGGCGCCACATACAGTTTATGCATTGACAATTGATCTATGTGTGTGAAGCGATCAAAACTGTAAAGAAGTATTCGCAGTTCAGTCTATAACTGCACTTGTAAATATTGTTGTACAAAGTCAAGATCGACGTTCGCCGCTGATGCTGTTAAAGCTAAGTATTTAATTGTATTCCTGTCTACCACCTTCCTAATCACCTAAGATGTTGCAGATACATCCCAACAAGTATAGTTCATTGATCCTCACGTCAGCCTACGTGATCAACGCTTGCAATTAATGGCCACCCCTCGTGGTCAGACTAAAATTGCGTAACTCAGCCGGGTCACCCTTTTTCCATGAGGCCCATAGTCCCGCCTCATACAGAACAGATACCTCTCCCAGACAACGAAATCGGCACCGATCTTTATCCGCTACCTGCCATCTCTAACTCTTCCCTTCGCACCCTACTCCATATCAGGGCCCCAAGTAGGTCTCCCTCATTCTCTGTTCCACTCTTCCGCCTGCTTAACTGGGTGGTAACGTACTTGCCTCCAATGCAAGCAGGCCCGGTTGCGATTCGCGGCCGGGCTGGAGATTTTCTCCACTCGTGGACTGGGTATTGTGTTGTCTTCATCATCCTTCATCCTCATCACCGGCACGCAAGTCGCCCAATGTGGCGACGAATGAAATAAGACTTGCAGTTGGCGGCCGAACTTCCCCGATTGGGGCCTCCCGGCCAACGACGCCATACGCTCATTTCCATGTCTGTTCCACTCCTCTTCATACCAAGACCTAGATCACACCTCAATCCCTCCTGCCATTTCTGTCTCCTATTATTCCCTCCCCCCCCCCCCCCCCCCCAAGAAAAAATCGCCAAACATCATCTACACATTACAAGCAACCTGATTCCGTTTTTCCTTTCTTTCCGCTAACACCATACGATCCTACAGAACCTTTAAATCGGGGGACCGGGCAAATTAGCCCATACACCGAATACCTGTCTTTCTACGAGCTCTTCCACCTAGGCTTTTCTGTGCGGTCGCTCTTTGTCAGCCATAAAAATGAAATTAGGGCCGAATGCAGCCCTGAAAAGACGACCGTGAGGAATCAGTACTGATACGTGTTACAAACCGGACACAATAGGAAGGACCAGGCCCCTTTGCTTTTTTCTTTTATCACTCGTTTATTACATCAGAAAAATAAACATTTTAAGACAAAATTTTACTACATGAAATATTGCTCCCTGTAAACAGTTAACATAAGCAGTGACAAAACTTGGTTCTCTTAAGGGTTTCTGTTGGCAACAAATTTTAAGGAGGCAATGAAAGGTTTATATCAATTCAGCTCAAACACGTAGCTAGTGATTGAATCACGACACAGACATTATAACAATTTCGGCAACAAATAAATAGCGTAAATTTGTGCTTACAGTAGCCAACTAATCAACAGCCTTGCCATTGAATAAGTAGTAGGCCATTCTGAACGAATTAACAACACCCAGCAAGTAGTGGAGTTAATACCAACAGTCTTTAAATGTCTTGCACCCCACTAAATAAACAAACTTACAGTAATTAAATGAATAACAAATCAAACATACTACGCTCCAGTCAAACTCTTCAGTGGAAGACAAGTCAAAATGAAGATTCCATTATCTGACTAGCACTGAAGTCACACTAAAGCTAATCTCTTTGTTCCCAGACACACATAGGGCAAACTTATACAAGACAAGATTTTGAAGGGAGCACATCGCTAAAAATTAAGGTACTGGACCGGAGCACAAGGTGCTATACAATGAGGTTGCCTTAACGCTATACTGCGCTCCACAATAATAATTCAAATGGCCAATTCAAAATTAAGTACACATAAACCAGCATTAATTAACGAGGAGTGACAGCAGGTCGCTCGAAGGGATGACAACACTTAATTGAAAAGACGAATGCCGGAGGCGGCAGTAACATCAAACACCTTCCCCGAGTTTTAACCAGGAGTCACTTCCCGCTATACGAGTAAACATTTAACCAAGCACAAGGAAGCAACTCCAAAGAGAAAATTCAAATAAAACCCCCAAAAGATTATAAAGGACAGGGAACCCCAGCTATTTAAATTTAAAAGAATTAGCTATCCCCAAAGGCAGTGTAAACGCTAAGGCCACACTTAAGAGGCCACCAAAATTGGCTACAAAAAGTCTTATACATTTGCTCCTTTGCTTTAAAAGAAACACAAGGCTGCTTAACTTCTGCTGGACGTCCGGTAGGATACACCAGGCAGCAACCCAAGCTAGGCGGTCGCAAGGCACGGCGAGCAAAATCAGGAGAGCAGACAGACAGGCAGCCAACACATATCCTCCATCCTGAACCGGCAGACCGCGTACAACCAACTCCACATATACGTGGTTGCTTCCCACCTCGTACCTCGCGGCGTCTCAGCAGGTAGCCCCAGCAAACGTCAACTGCCAGTCGCCCCGCGAATGCGGAAAACAACAAGGCAAGCAAAGATAAGAAACATCCAAGGATCGATAATGGACATCCAAGAAACTGGCGCGCCATTAACGACGCCACAGCTCAAGTACAATGTTACAACAAAGTTGACCAGTGAGAGTACAGCGTTCAAAGACTTGCAGGTCAGCACACCCATACAAGATTATGCCTCCCCAAACCGTAACACCCATACCAACACTGTACGATTTCTCCATATTCGTTTGAAGAGGGCGTTCATTTTTATGGATGAGAATACACAACCACATCGAACTGCACAGGTAAAGCACCTCGCAGAACGAGAGCATATTTTGCGAATGGATTGGCTTGCCCGTTCTCTTGACTGGAATTCCAACAAGCACGTATGGGATGCGTTGGAGAGATGTACTGTAGCACATCCGCATACGCCAACGACCATCTAGCACTTGTAAATCACGCTGGCGTAAGAATGCAACAGCCTACCATAAGTACTCCTTACTAATATTGTAGCCAACGTGGGAGCACGCTGTAGGGTGTGGTGATCACACACGCTTCTAAGAACCATGACCAACCTTTTGTTGTAATGTACAGGGAACATGAATCGCCTTGCCACCATGTAATCATTGTCTTTACACAAAAGTCTCATTTCTGTTCCTCTCATTGCGCATTTCTATCTGTTACCTTCTGTGCTATACTACAGCAACTCTTTCTATGTATGGTCCAAGTTTCATTGAACGACGTATATTAGTTGGTAGTGACACACACGAAAGCTACTTTTGCACACCAACGTAAATTCGGTTCTGTCATTCTATTTTCTTCTTTAACACTCCACTCTTCCCACTTTGTGAAGAGAGATGAATAGTTTTCACGTAATGACACCGGGTAGATTCGGGGCAGGGTTGGGATAGAGCTCGAAGGTGGATTCACCACGCGTTATGGCCGGGGTAGAGTTCAGAGGGGTCCGCCACGCGTAATGGCCCAGACAGGGTTTGAAGGTGAATCCACCCACAATATGCCCAGTGCGGTTGTAGGTTTGATGTAACATCTGGGGACCCACCACGTGAAACTGAAACACACACACACACACACACACACACACACACAGAGAGAGAGAGAGAGAGAGAGAGAGAGAGAGAGAGAAATAGCACAGTTGCGCTAGATTGGTTGAAATGGCTCTGAACACTATGGGACTTAACGTCTGAGGTCATCAGTCCCCCAGAACTTAGAACTACTTAAACGTAACTAACCTAAGGACATCACACACATCCATGCTCGAGGCAGGATTCGAACCTGCGACCGTAACGGTCACGCGGTTCCAGACTGCAGCGCCTAGAACCGCACGGCCACTTCGGCCGGCGTTGCGCTAGGTGTTGACAACTGTACTATATTTACAAGCAATTTTAGAATACGTAGCCAGAAGCGAAGTCGTGATCACATAAGCAGAAGTGACATGAAATCGGTAAAATTACGAAAATTGACGGAAGATACGTATAAATTGAGGGAAAATACGTGAATATGTGGGAAAATTGGGGAGAATGAGGGACTACTTACGTGTTTGCTTGGCGCAGTAAAATTCTTGTACATGGGAACGAGTGTGTGACAGCAAGAGGATTACGAAAGAAATCCGGTATAGATGCACTGGTGACCAGAAGAACAGTAATTTTTCGGGGACCACGATAAGACGACTGGAAGAGATTGTTTAACGTAAATGATAACCAAATGTAGAGTAATAATTTTATATATGTAGGATCAGAAGCTCAGGTGTTACCCCAAAGTTATCAGCAACCAACTTATAGATTTTTATAAATTGTCTGGATACGTGTCTACTATAAACTTTACATCCTCCTTAGTTAAAAACAGAGTATTACCAGCTTGGAAACTGCAGTATACAATTGCAGAATGGATCGCTTTTTTGAGCCTGTGCAAGACTGTTTATGTGTTTTAAACTCTAACAAGCCGTATTTACAGTGTCCGGACATGTGACTGCGATAAACTTTACGTCCTCCTTAGCTGAAGAGCGTTGTCTTACCAGCTTTGAGTCTGCAATATACAACTACCGAATAGATCGTGTGTTTGATTATGTGAAAGGCTGTTTAAGCGTTTTAAACTCTAACAAACTGTATTTATAATGTGATTGTCGGTACTCCCTGCTAGACACTACCACGCAGTGTCAGTTAACAAATACCTTACAGAACAGTTGCAGCATGGCTTTTAACAACATTGTGCTGTATGTCTGCTGCGGTAATATGAACACGTGCAAGTAGACCGTTGTCTTGGATGCTTTTCTAGAAAAGAGAACCATCTGCCTTTAAATTGATATACAGGCTGGTCCAAAAGTCCGGAAACACCATGATAAAATCCAACTGGAGTAGCAAACAAGGAAATAGAGTCCATACACACGAGGAACGGGAAGGGTGAAACTTTAAACGATATGCCACCAACATGGCGGCCATCTTGAAAGCCGCCATGTTGGATTCAAATCCAAAATTTCAAATGGGAATGTGGTCATGTAACATATTAAACAGATAGAGAATTTTACCAGAAAAACAATGCCGTTTTTATTTTAAACATAGTTTTATTCGTTCTCGGGTTATGGCCAAATACTTGAGGTAGCAGTGGGATGCTCGGCAGCGTGAGTATTACGTACTGAGAAATCATAAAATGGAGTCTGAAACGGTGCAAAGTGACTATCCCATGCCTGATATGTTACATGTGTTTAACTGTTAGGTATCATTTATTCATTCTAACGTTTTAATCATTGTTTCCTTATTTACAGGTTACAAAATATCCTTAACACATGAAGAACGCATTGAAATCATCTTGATATCAGGAGAAAGAAACACACGGGTCGTTGCTGAGGATTTTCAACAGTCGTCACCCAACCAGGCAGCCCATCACTCACAGTGCAGTTGACAAGCTTTTGGCCAAATTCCGAGCAACAGGTTCTGCCGCAGGTAAACCTAAGGCTGGAAGACCAAAATCCGCCACCGATGAAGCAACAACAGTGAGCGTGTAGGCATCATTTAGCAAGAGTCGCAAACGGAGTACTCGTCGCCTGTCACAAGAATGTGGGGTTAGCCGTACCTCCACACAACGAATTTTATCGCACCGCAAATGGCACCCGTAAAAAATTCAGCTGCTCCAACACCGGAACGAGGATGACCCAGACTGTCGGGTACAGTTCGCAGAATGGGTGACACAGTAGCTGCAGATAAACCCACGTTTCCCCTATCAGGTACGGTTCAGTGATGAAGCCAATTTCTTTATCAATGGTGAAGTGAACAAGCCGAATCACAGATACTGGTTTATGCTTCCAAAACGGTCGACTCACAAAAAGTAATGGTCTGGTCTAGTGTGTGGGGTACCAAAGTCGTTGGACCTTTTTTATTGATGGTACGTTAACAGCCAACGGTTATCTGAGGTTATTGGATGAAGAAGTGTTTCCCTCGTTGTTAACGGAGGACGGACATTTTCGGGATTTTTCCAGCATGATGGAGCCCCGACACATTATGGGCATAATGTGCGAGCATACCTGGATGTGCAGTTCCCTCAAAAGTGGATTGGTCGTAGGGGTGCTGTGGAGTGGCCACCAGTTCACCAGATTTGACTCCTTTGGATTTTGATCTTTGGGGTCAAGTCAAAGCACTGGTTTATTCTGTGAAAATACAGGATTTGCATCATCTAAAGCAGCGCATTGTTGATGCGTGTGGTCAAATTCAGCCGGATGTTTTGCTCAAAGTTCATCAGGACTGGGTTCGGAGGATAGCATTAACAATCCAACATAATGGACAACATATCGAGCCATTCCTATGACTGTTGGTGGTCTCTCGGGACTGTGTGGCATCGGCGTAATGTCTCTTCAGCACATAACACACATGCTGCCGAGCATCCCACCGCTGCCACATGTAACTGGCTATAACCCGAGACTGAATGAAGCTATGTTTAAAATAACAACGGCATTGTTTTTCTGGTGAAATTCTCTGTTTGATGTGTCACATGACCACATTCCCATTTGAAATTTTGGATTTGAATCCAAGATGGCTGCTTTCAAGATGGCCGCCATGTTGGTGGCATAGTCTATAAAGTTTCCCCCTCCCTTTCCGTTCCTGGTGTGTAGGGACTCTGTTTCCTTGTTTACTACTCGATTTGAATTTTATGAGGGTGTTTCCGGACTTTTGGACCACCCTGTAGATCAGCGTTAAAGGATGATAAAAAGCAGACGAAGTAATTTGTTGACAGGGATTGTAACGAGGTAGGATATAATGGTAGACAGATGTTGCATTCTAGAGAGAGGGAGATGTTGTGGTAGATCATTTATCGCGCATTTAACCATTTTCTTTTCTGTTACTCTCTCAGGGTGTATCAGCTGTGTGGTATAACCTGTATTCAACAACTACACAGTTGCTTGCTGTGGATGGGTTTTAGAGACCTATCTGCATCCACTGGTTAACAGAAAATCTCCCCGTTGCACATTCAGCAGACGACTTTCAAGGGATGTATAATGAATTATGTCCACTAAAACGATGAAAAACCTATTTCGGCACTCTCCTTTGGATTAAAGACGATGGTTGTGAAGTACTCCATTTCCCTGACACATCTTGGTCAAACCCCGGATTCAGTTTCATAAATGCAGTGATTCTACGTCACTGACATGGATTTGTGAGACACTGCAAACCCTGTGTACACATTTGGTTGACAGATGTGTGTGGAAGAGACTGTGCCCTGTTCAAGGAGTCAGTGCAGCATGGTGTGTTATTTCACATGTCAAACACTGCTGCTATGCATTTCTCTATTTTCTCATAAGATGTCGTTGTTTCACGCATTTTCCGTTCCTCATGACCATTTTACAGGATTGATGTGACCATAGCATAATTTCTGAACTCAAAGCGGATGTGCATAGTGGGTGCTACACTCCTCTGGAAAGCTATGAAGTGTGCGTATCAGAAAGAATCTAAATCTTTTGTTTCCTTTGGTGTGCAAGGTAATAGTTTCATCATGTTAAAGATTCTTACAAAAGTTAATGAGATAGAAAACTCCTAGTGTGAATGTATGTCAGATCTTAGAATTTTTTTATTTCCTGTACTGTAATATTAACAGCGTTCCATTCCACACGACTATGCATGTTTAAATGCAGAACTGTGCAGCCGTAGGAGGGCGTGTTTAAGTTCTATAATCATTTTGCTCTCTCGAGTACCTTCTTGGTATGGAATCCAAACACTGAAACAATACAGTACTGGTAGCACAAGTGGTTAACTCCTTCCGACTGGAGCTCCACGATGCATGGAACCATATGTTTCTTCTTCTTCTTTTTCTTGACCATCACCACAACACTCTCAAACGGTTCGCACTCGTATCTAATATACACCAATCAAGAGTGCAAACCCCTCAGCATGCATACATGCGTCAAGAGAGATCGTAAGTGAACGGATGGATGACATGTGTAAGACTGGTACGGAACAGTCTTCGCAGAACGGCAATTCCAGTCTGTATCACCAGCGTCGATTGGTTGTACATGTTTGGGACACGTGTCATATTCTGTCCAAAAGCAAAATATCGAAATGCATTGATTACGTGTAACTCAGTTAGTTCTGTCGTGTAGTGAGTATAATTCTCCCTACTTCTGATCAGTTTCAAATTAAATTGGAGACAATATTACTGGGAGGATTGAGTAAAGACAGAGCAAGAGTTACGAGATGCATAGAAAAAGACCATGTAGAGTTAAGCAGTGTAACAAGGTTCGTGATAAGTCCACATATTTATAACAATCGCAAAGTAATGGAGGGGGCATGGGTTTAGCAACGATACATAAATTGAAAATCATGCTACAATGTCAGTGGTTGACAGCATCACGAGTTCAACATAGTGGGACGTTTTGTTGACGTGACAAGTCGTCATGAGTAGTGGTTTGGAACTCGAGTAATTAGGTATAATGCGTTTAAATTATGGAAAGCCTGGGAAAATTATGAAAATTTATGGAAAAAACGTAAAACTGAGGTAAATATGACAAAAATGTGGATGAACAAGAGTACCTACATGGTGGATGAAAATCATTGCATTCCTCCACAGATGCGACTGACAGCTGATGGTGGCTACTAACCGTGCTCTACGGGTTTAACTCCTGCAGAATAAGCCCTTGTTCCACATACCGTCACGCTTTGTAAGCCATAAGGGCGAAAGTCACAGTATCCAAAGATTTGGATGTCATCACCACCACCAACCAGGACACCGAAACAGTCATCATTTACCTGAGTGCAATATGCACAGCATGTATGAGGAATCAGTGCTCTTCGAAAACTAATCACTGAGACATCTGACAATCTGTTACTGTGGAATATGAGTCTAAATGTAGAGGTCATCACCTTCAGAGAGTTGTTTGGAAACGCTCTACAATGCTGTTAACTCTTCCAGTTTCCATATTATGCGATGTCAATAAGAAACACCACCTCTGTCTTTTACTTCAACCATCATGCGTGTTGTGGGAGCAGCTTAACTTACACATTGAGCTGTCTGGCTAAAGCAGATGGATCGAAAAGTGTTACTGTCGGTTTAGCGCCTGACGCAGGCCGCAGAGTCGTGGTAGAAAAACCAAATGTATCAAACTGCTTATGAAAAGATACACAAGAACTCTCTCTTGCGATTGTTAGCCTATGGGATATGATCTCCCTTAAGTACGGGCGGGAAAAATTTACACATGTCTTTGGAAGCCACCTACAGCAGAGGGAGACTGTGTCGACAACGAAGGCTTTAACGCCATCACACTGTCTTATTTCTAGCGTAGTATCATAGGAATACGACAAAGGAGATCAGAACATCTACACGGGGATATTTACAACAGTCACTCGATGTCTGCGAATTGTAGGTGTTATGCTTCTGAAACTCTTTGTGCAGTCCGTGTATACTCTGCATGGTTGTGAATTTCCTCTTTTTACGTTAGTGTGGTATTTTTCTCGTTGTGATCGATCTCTACATAGTCAGTGACGGGTGGAGGACTAGGCAGCCTTCTAAACGGAACAGTGCTGTGGGAAGGTGATGGAATTTTGATAGAATTGGCAGGGATTTGTGGCTTGGGTGGGGGGAGGGGAGGAGGATCTCTTATTCGTCGAAAAGAGGTGGATTCAAAAGCTGTATATCGAAGACTGTAAGATCCATGAGAATGCGGCAGGTAAGAGATACTCTGGCGAAAGAGAGGGTTGATAGGTGCGGTACATCTGCTTCTGCTAAGTATTGTGGACAAACACATTACTATCTCTCACGTCACGCGAAGTGACTGCAATGAGAAAATTAGGGTTTAATACGAAGATTTCTACCGACAGACAAATTACAGCAGTTCATCTCAATGAACGAGAGTCAAGGTTATTCCATGAGTTTTGTGTGCCTATAACTTGATAAACTGATATCTTACTAAGTACACTAAATTTACATTTAGATCGGGATGCTTACTTCGCAAGCCATAACACGGTGTGTGGAGGAGGGTATTCTGTACCACTACTAGGCATTTCCTTTTCTAATCCACTCCCAAATAGAGCGAGGGGAAAAGACTGTCTACATGGCTCCATATGAACGCTAGATTCTCGCATTTTATGTTGATGGTCCTTATGCTAAATGTATGTTAACAGCGGTAGAAACCTTCTGCAGTCAGTTCAAGTGTCGCCTCACTAAATTTTCTGAATAGCGTTCCTCGAAAAGAACATCGTCTTTCCTCCAAGGACTCCCATTTCAGCTATCTGGCGAATGTAATCCGACCACAGAAGAAAAATTACTCACCATGCAAACTGACTCTCACGAGCAATTTAATTAATTAGTCATTCCATTTGATATCAATGACGTGCCGTCTGGCGGATGGAAGTGAGAGCGAGGGTATCACGGATACAATTCGCGAATTGGAATGGCAATCAGATATTTTTTTCGTTGCGGCGGACTCTTTCAACGAAATTTCAAGCTCCCAACTACACAGGACCAAAGGACTTGCCGCAGTGGCAACACCGGTTCCCGTTAGATCACCGAAGTTAAGCAGTGTCGGGCTACATTAGCACTTGGATGGGTGACCATCCGGTCTGCCGAGCGCAAGCGGGGTGCACTCATCCCTTGAGAGGCAAACTGAGGAGCTTCTTGCTTGAGGAGTAGCGGCTTCGGTCTCGTAAACTGACATACGGCCGGGAGAGCGGTGTGCTGACCACATGCCCCTCCATATCCGCATCCAGTGACGCCTGTGGACTGAGGATGACATGGCGGCGGGTCGGTACCGTTGGCCTTTTCAAGGCCTGTTTGGATGGAGTTTTAACTACACAGGGACATATGACCATCGTCATAAAATCAGCAACATTTATAAAGTATATACCTGATATTTACAACTCCTAAGTGCCGCTGCGTTGCAAGTCTCCCTAGATGACGAAGCAAATGGTTACTGTAAGAGAGTTCGAAAGTGAGGGGGCATCCTGCGACAGATGTAGAACATGGTCTTAGCACTCCATCACACACCAAAAATGAGTTTAATATTTCAGTCCTGTGATGCAGATCGTAGCACATATTAAGCTGGTAAGTACAGATGTTTTATTACCTTATAAGAGAATAATTAGAAGAAATATACCCTATGCCGCAGGGTTGTACAGAATTTTCGTAAAAGGTAGAGATACTTAAGCGATACGAAACTGCCTGTATGCTCCGATTTCTCCCGTCCTCGAAAACTCATATAAAAGGGAGGAATCTACATTTTGCGTGAGCAATTCGAATTGGATGGACAACAAGATCCCTGTCTCGGACTGGGTAAACAGGGGTTAGTCTATGTTAGGGGTGAAACTGCAGTTACTGTATGTCCAAGCCGAACCTGTTAACCTCGCTGTTAAAAATAAAAATAGCGACAAACGGGGACATTTGAACGTCACGAAAGTTGTAACCGGGACACCGAGGCTTGAAATTCAAAAATTGGACAATCCAGATTACTTGGTTTACCTGGAAATCCTAATCTTAATTTTCTCGTCAGTATATGTTTCTTTATGTAGGACGACTGGAAAACTTTAAACCGATCAGTACTTTATAACGCAATCTGCGATCTACTAAAATTCTGCATTCTGCGCAAAGTAAGCAGCTCGTAAACCGGTGGTGACGGTAATTATTGTGGAACGTCTAAAGAGAAGCCAGTGTACAGCTACTTAGACGGAACCCTTACAGCAAATTACCCACGAGAATACCTACACGCCTGCCATCGCTGTTGTCGGGCACCGCAACTTCTGCTCCCCCCGTGTGCCTTCCTATCGTTTCTCAGGCTGTAGCCTGTCATTTGGTGTGTTCGCCGCTGCGCCTTCAAAATGCCGCTCTGTGAACAACGATAATCAGGAGTGGCCTTAGTAGTCACAACGAGCCGTAATTGTCGTATGCCGGAGACGCAGGCAGTGAAACGACGAACTCACGGAATTTATGTTTTTCTCCATTTTCGTATTTAATTCCTCTTTCGCTTATCGAATCCTTCCCATTATTTCGGATATGGGAGATGTATCGCATTAACAGTTACTCAGTGCCTTTGGAATTGACGTGAAATGTTGCACAACTTTCTCTTTCCTGAAATAATTTCGGACGCAATGAAAACCAATAATTCGTTGTAACTCTCACGTCACTTCAAATTTCAAGTACAAAATTTCTAATTAGCAATTTTTCATCGTTGTCTTGAAGCTGAATATCAGACGCTTCTGTCACATGATACAAAACAACAATAAAAACCTTATTAAATGAAACTGGCTTAGTCTTGTGTTTTTGTTTGGCGATTCCCCATACAACAACAAAACATCCGTATCACCCAGCGCTTTTTTCAACTAACACGCAGTACAAAAAATGACTTTTTACGGATTTTAATGACGACAGTTACATGTACTATTTCAGTAAATAACGTGAAGATTGGTGTACATCGTAATTAGTATGACAAGATCTTTGGCATTTCTGATTTATTTGGAGCTGTTCGTTTTATGACAGCGTAATGTCAATTATAACGTCTGTGTTTATTACGGTAGCTACTAGTGGTTTTAAAAACTGCCCATAAACATTTTGTTACGTTTGCTGTGAGTTTTTAACTAAGAAACATCTGAAGACCATTACAGATTTTGTACATAAATTACAGTTTTCATACCTGAAATGTTCGAGATAGAGACGTACATTTGTGCGCCTTTCTTTCCCTTTTTGTCATCGGTCTGCTGACTAGTTTAATGCGGCTCGCTACGATTTCCTATCCTGTACCAACCTCCACACCTCACCGCAGCATTTACACACAACTTCCTCAGTAATTTCTTGCGTATATTCCAATATCAGCCTTTTCCTGCAGTTACGTCCGTCTCCATCAAGTACCATGCACGTGGTTATCTAATATTTCAGCATTTCTAATGCTCAAAATATCCACGGGTGTACTGCCGGTCTACAGTGTTGGACACTGTAGACCGGCAGTACACCCGTGGATATTTTGATTATCAAATACGCCCGGAGAAACTCAAGAATCTTCTAATGCTGTCACAACTTCCAGTCATAGTTTTCCATATATTTCTTTCCTCGCCAATTCTACAGGAACCTCCTGCTGTCTCTCGTATCAGTCCACTTACTTTTCACAGACTGCATTGGTAGTTAAGGGCTCGTATAGTTATACTGTCAACTGATTGTAATAATATTAGAAAGTGTGCAAAAATACACATTTTTAAATGAAAAAATGCCTATTGATATAAACAAACTATAAGTACCGTAAATTACAATTTCAGTGGTGTTTGTTGCGGGATTCTAGTACGAGTCGTTTTCGAGGTATCGTATTTTAGAAAGTGTTAGGCTTTTCACCCTGAATATAAACCATTTAGTCTTATTATTGTACATTACACGCGGTAGTACACACTAAAGAATAATACAGATGCATACACTAGTTATGTGGAATTTGACCAGTAACGAGACAACTGACTATCACAGATTGTGTTCAAAATGACAACTAGTAGGGGCAATACAGGCTTCCAGTCTGGTATGGAATCACTGCTGCACACGTGCTAGCATTTCAGCGATGATATTCGAGCAGGCTGCAGTAATACGTCGTTGCATATCATCGGGTGTAGGTGGTATATCTTCGTAGACGCCGTCTTTCAGCTTTTCCCACAGAAAAAAAATCAACAGGCGTCGAATCCAGGGAACGGGCCAGCTAAGGTACAGGTCTCAGCGTCCAATCTATTGATTTGGAAACAATTCGTGAAGAATTGCTGTAATAGTTTGTACACTATGGGCTGGACAGCCATCGTGCTGGTATCACAGTACCCTTCTTGTATGCTGAGGAACATTTTCAGCACCGTGAAAGATGGTCTGTTAGGAAGCTGCGATACTTGAGCGCGTTCACTGTCCCGTCTATGAAAAATAAGCCTATGAGCAGCTGGTCCATTATCCCACACCATACGTTTACATTCCATGGAAGACAATGTTCCATCTGACGAAGCCAACGGGGATTTTCAACAGACCAATAGTCATTTTTCGTCGGTTTACTTGGCCATATTGGTAAAAGTGGCTTCACAATTAAACAAAAGACACGATACATCTGGAGTATCCTGTCGTAATGCCCGTATAGAGAAGTTAACATGACCCTCATAAATCTTTCCAGTCATCTCTTGATATAGAGATATATTTATGTTGATGGAGAAAACTAAGGACACTTGTATGACTCATGTCAGTTCCTTGCGCGATTGCACGGAAGTTAACGTGCGGATCAACTACAACAGCATCAAGAACATTAATTTCCCCGTCTTCTGTCGTCACCTGTTCCCTTCTGTTACATACTTACCACTGAAAGTGCTGTTCACTACACTTTCTCGTAACTGGTTGAAGAGGTTGATAAATAATTGCTGAGATTAGTGAAATCTATGAGGATATCTTGCCGAATACACCATACAAGAACGAACTGCATTCTTCGTACACTCTCCATATCCCACGAACATGTCGGCTTTTTCTGCGTCGGTAAATGTCATCATCTACTCAAGACCTTCTGCTTGGACTGTCACACGCTAACTGACTAACAAGTAGCAGTGCACTGAAGGAACACACCAACACACTGTAAGCAAACATAACATTGTACCTAGGAATTACACAGACTGGATGGCACAAACAAGTGTTGGTGTGGAAAAAAAATGGGTCAAATGTCTCTAAGCATTATGGGACTTAACATCTGAGGTCATTAGTCGTCTAGACTTAGAACTGCTTAAACCTAACTAACGTAAGGACATCACACACATCTCGCAAATGACTTATACTAGAATCTGCAACAAACAGCACTGACATTATAGTTTATCTTACTTTTAGCTTGTTAATGGCAATAGGTACTGTTCCATATAAAAAGTGCATGTTTCCATAAAAAACCCACTTTCTAAGTATTATTACAATCTGTTTATTGGCTAACAACTCATTCTGTGAAAACTGCACATCAATAGCACTATCCATTTCCCCAATATTTGCGGTACCTTTTACGGATATGCAATTAGTGTAAGGCAATTTCATGTACATTTACGCAGTTTTCAGTTAATGAAACTATTGAATTTATCGAAATTAATGTACATGTACGTCGTAAAATGTATGCAATCTAAACAGAAGAATTTGTAGTTTCTTGACATTGTCAGTGTAGAGACAGCGATCTGTTATTTCGGTGAATGTTGAGTTTCTGTAAAATCTTTGTTAACCAAATTCGCATATAGAAAAGTAGATAACCAGTTTCGACCGTTTTTCATCATCTTCTGATCTTAAAGATATTAAAATGGACGGTTAAAAGACAAGAACTGCATACAACGTTAATGGTATTTTTAGCCCTCCATTTCAATATGGAGGGTTAAAAGACAATAATTGCATTCAATATTAATGATATTTCTAACCCTCTATTTCAATATCCTGCAGATCTGAAGATGATCGTAAATAGTCTACTCTAGTTATCCATTTTACTACATGTGAAAACTAGTTATCCATTTTCCTACATGCGATCTTGATTAATAAAGATAGAAGAATTTATTACATTATTAAAATTAACACTCGCCATAACCAAAATTAACACTCGCCATAACCATTTTAAGTTAAAAATGGTTCAAATGGCTCTGAGCACTATGGGACTTAACTACTCTGGTCATCAGTCCCCTAGAACTTAGAACTACTTAAACCTAACTAACCTAAGGACATCACACACATCCATGCCAGAGGCAGGATTCGAACCTGCGTCCGTAGCAGTCGAGCGGTTCTGGACTGCGCGCCTAGAACCGCTAGACCACCGCGGCCGGCATTTTAAGTTAAACACCCAACTGCATATACAAGAACATGATTTAGGTGCGTCTTACACTCTGAATTAACATAAAGATTTCCAGTGTTTGATTTAAAATTGCCGCCAGTCTTAATAGTGGCCATATATTCGATGCTGCCGGAAACCTTTCTCTGTCAGGCAACATTGGATTCAAATGGCAGCTGCAGTTCACTGATGCGACGAACATTGAGTTGCGGGAATTCAACAGCTTGCTAACATTGTCTCCGTCCCATCCCACCATCACAAACGCAAAACAATTTCCAGCATGTGATGGGTCAATGCAGTCTACGGTGCCAGCGAACTTGATTTGAAAGTGTTTTGTGTTATCGGCAACAGTAAAATATTTTTGTTCGTAGGTAGAAAAGAAGAAGAAAGTTCAGATGACGATTTTCAAGGATTTTAAAGGTGAGATCTGTTTTATAACCTAAGATTTTTTTCTTTAGTCTGGCTTTGCAATCTAATAATAAAAATGGTAAAAACGTTATTTTTAAAGAAATGCTTAAAAATTTAGACGTCTTATAGTCCATAAAATATGGCAGCTTCTTCTCCGACCTTTGCTAGCCGAAGTTTGTAATATACGGTTCTAGAGCTGAAAGGTAAATGTCATCTAAAAAGGTGGCTTGTTTTTTCTTCGCACTTTTACACCTATTCTGAAGAGTTCTCCTCTTCTTTCACTACTGAGTGATGTAAAACTTTAACAGCAGAGGTGACGACTACAATATTTTCTTACATAGCCTTTAACAATCATGTTATTGCTTTATTACACTGATTGAGACATTGTTGGACAGAAATAACCATCAGCAATGATGGGCGACACGAAACAGTAATAGAGGTGGAGCGGTATATTTGTAACGAAAAATGGCACAGATTACGTCACATCGAAAAGCAGTACAGTAGGCATAAATAGCGTTCATGTTGAATACGGGTCAGCCTCCCAAAGTAAAGGTCGACATCGGACCCGCAGTAAGGAATATGCTCTCCTCGGGCACTTAAGTGCGTATAGCAGCTGTTAACCAGGCTGGCTACCAAACTGTTGAGGATACCTTGAGGAATATAAGCCAACTCGTCTCAAGTCGATTTTCTATTCTTACACAGTTCGGGGAGGGGGTATTCGTTGAGAAACAAGTCAGCCAAGAGTACCCCAGGCACACTCTGTAGGTTTTATGTCCTGAGAGTGCGCAGGTTTTTCCATACGTCCAGTATCTTTACTTTCCAGTGTGTCCAACACTTCAGCGAACCTGTGTGGGCGGGCATTGTCGTCCATAAACCAAATATAAGACGGTACCACATCTCTACACAGAGACACGTGATCGTGAATAATTTCCGCGCAATACCGCTGTGCTGTAGCGGTACCTCACGAAAATATATGTAGCGGTGTTCGGCCATTGTGTTTAATGCCTGCCCGCGTCATATCGCCTAAGCCATACTGAAGATGTTTATGGACATTCTATGCTGTGTAACGTGTTCCCCTCTATTTCCACACCACCTATTGGCACGAATCACTTGCCACAGTGAAGAGGCTTTCGATGGAGAACA
Source organism: Schistocerca gregaria (assembly GCF_023897955.1). Taxonomy (NCBI): domain Eukaryota; kingdom Metazoa; phylum Arthropoda; class Insecta; order Orthoptera; family Acrididae; genus Schistocerca; species Schistocerca gregaria. Next base: position 201,325,356 of record NC_064920.1, on the reverse strand, counting down.
TCACTCTTCACCACTGTTGTGACCCAAACCAGTATGTTCCCTATACCAACTGATGTGTTATTCTTTTCGACACATCGTAATTAAACACATAATCAGTTTGTAGTTGCCATACACTTCCTTATTACAAACACATTCTCTTAATGAAATTAACAGTAACACCTATTACAATAAAAGGCAGCTGCCCCACCGAACCACCAGCAGGACTCAGATTAAAACATTAATTTACTTAAGTCCGATAGACACCGATCCTTCAAAATTTATTTCAACCAATTTTCACTAATTAAAACAATCTTCATAAAACCATCAATAATCAAATTTAACTGACATAACTGAATCATACAAAACTTTTAAACATGCTTCATGACTTACATAGAAACTGGCTTTCACATAACTCATATCACATTCTAAAACCACTTCCAACAACTAAGACATCTTCCCTGAACTGATCTTAAGCATTTCTAACGAATTAAAACTATTATCAGATTAATACACTGAACTAGGCTTCTCTTTAGTATTACTTACAGGTGCGAGGTTCACATACATTTTATCCCCACAGTATAATAATAGCATATTAAATAGTCTTAAAATGGGGCCGTTTCAATTTTACGTTGAAAATTAGTGATGGACGCGAGCAGACCGAAAGGTTCTAACAGATACAGGACATTCGCGGACCACAAGGTGAGGTAGAACTATACGCAACTTTGAGCTACAATTAAGCTTCCGGAAAACCGCAACGCTCCACCGGAAAGAGGGAACTGCAAGACACTAACATAACCATAGACACCGATCCAGGTCCTTAAATTTCCCTCTTTCACCGTGAAACCCCGATCGGAGTTGGCTCTCGTAGACCACTGCCAATTATCTGAAACATAAACACATCAGCGGCAGACAGCATTCAACATTCTGGCGCATCAGATACACAAAACATATCTGCCCAACTGGTTATAAATAAACCTTTAATTATACACGGCACCAAATGAACCCAAGTAGAGCTAACCTACGCGATCACTTCCCCAGTAACGGCTCTTAAAATTTGATTAGCCAGTTCTCTAGAACAAACAAGTACACTCCTGGAAATTGAAATAAGAACACCGTGATTTCATTGTCCCAGGAAGGGGAAACTTTATTGACACATTCCTGGGGTCAGATACATCACATGATCACACTGACAGAACCACAGGCACATAGACACAGGCAACAGAGCATGCACAATGTCGGCACTAGTACAGTGTATATCCACCTTTCGCGGCAATGCAGGCTGCTATTCTTCCATGGAGACGATCGTAGAGATGCTGGATGTAGTCCTGTGGAACGGCTTGCCATGCCATTTCCACCTGGCGCCTCAGTTGGACCAGCGTTCGTGCTGGACGTGCAGACCGCGTGAGACGACGCTTCATCCAGTCCCAAACATGCTCAATGGGGGACAGATCCGGTTTTGCTGGCCAGGGTAGTTGACTTACACCTTCTAGAGCACGTTGGGTGGCACGGGATACATGCGGACGTGCATTGTCCTGTTGGAACAGCAAGTTCCCTTGCCGGTCTAGGAATGGCCGATCGATGGGTTCGATGACGGTTTGGATGTACCGTGCACTATTCAGTGTCCCCTCGACGATCACCAGAGGTGTACGGCCAGTGTAGGAGATCGCTCCCCACACCATGATGCCGGGTGTTGGCCCTGTGTGCAATTCGGCGGTACGTCCACCCGGCCTCCCGCATGCCCACTATACGCCCTCGCTCAAAGTCCGTCAACTGCACATACGGTTCACGTCCACGCTGTCGCGGCATGCTACCAGTGTTAAAGACTGCGATGGAGCTCCGTATGCCACGGCAAACTGGCTGACACTGACGGCGGCGGTGCACAAATGCTGCGCAGCTAGCACCATTCGACGGCCAACACCGCGGTTCCTGGTGTGTCCGCTGTGCCGTGCGTGTGATCACTGCTTGTACAGCCCTCTCGCAGTGTCCGGAGCAAGTATGGTGGGTCTGACACACCGGTGTCAATGTGTTCTTTTTTCCATTTCCAGGAGTGTAAAATAATGACATAGAAAAAGGAAATAGGGAAAATTATTTCGCCCCGCTCTCGAACGCCAGCCACAGACTTACGCACTACTTGGTATGACCTCTAGCTACGCATTAAGCACAGCTTCATGCCTATTTATTGTGCGTAGCTAGCCTCCCGTAAATGCCGTCAACATATCAGGCGGCCAGACGAAATACAGTGACAAGTAACTGAAACAAACAAGATAGTTTTCAGTGCACTCAGGTATTCAATTAACGTGAACAGAACACACCAAGGAACAATTAGACGACTCCAGTTCATTCACTCTGAGTAACATGTAACAGACGCGAAAGAAATCTGTTCTCTCAAATCTCAAGGAATTCCCAATCACCGTCGGCAGCGGATCTACATTCAAATGGCTAAACACGCCGCAGCAGCTGCCCACGCTCCTTCGTCGTACCGACTCGGCCACTCGCCACACGTCACTGTCGCACACACAGCTGACATCCAAAGCCCCCGGCAGAGCGTACGCGCTGCAGTTAAATAGCCATCCGCCAAAGATGCGAAGAAGACAAGCAGGCATCGAAAATTGACTCACAACCATCGGGATGACAACCGATAGAGACTGGCGCCAGCAGCGCACCAGCTCACCAACGAACTCTTTATCGACGATGGCGTCGTTGAAGTGGAATGCATTTAACAGGCGTTCGAGCAGACAAATCAGCCTGATTTAATCGCTATGAGATGGTCTTGGCAGAGACAGGTAAACCGGTAGAAGCTGCAACGTCTTCAGCGATCTGCCTAGGAGTGAGGTATCTTTCCACTACAAGGGCTAGTATCGATCCTCTTGCACTGTGGTGATCCATCTAGACCACTGGTATGGTTGGTTGGTTTTGGGGAAGGAGACCAGACAGCGTGGTCATCGGTCTCATCGGATTAGGGAAGGATGGGGAAGGAAGTCGGCCGTACCCTTTCAGAGGAACCATCCTGGCATTTGCCTAGAGTGATTTAGGGAAACCACGGAAAACCTAAATCAGGATGGCCGGATGCGGGATTGAACCGTCGTCCTTCCGAATGCGAGTCCAGTGTCAAACCACTGCGCCACCTCGTTCGGTCCACTGGTATGATTTTGCACAACATTTCTACCTCCGGTGGTCTTTTTCAATCGCGAGGTTACACTCTCGGACCTGCCCATTGCTGTGACTCTTTTGCCGCCTTCGAGGCGTTCAAATGCTGGTCCTCAATCGTAAACACTCGAATGACGTCTTGCACACATGTTGATGCACCACATGGAATATCGGTTCCACAACAAACAATGTACTGTATGAACTGCCGAAGGCACAAGCTTCGCTGGAGTTAACATGTCCCTCTAAAGTTTCTTTACTATCACTGCTCGGGTGTTTCATAGTATTTGTCTGTTCTTCCGTGGCAGGTGGCAATCGCCCCTTAGCAGTTACCAAGCAATGTACTAGCTTTAGAAGTTCGGGTTGGCACTGTATGTTACTAGAAGCCTCATTTGTGATACCGAAAGAATGGAGGTAACTTGGTTCTTGTCAGGTATTCCTCAAAGAAGAGTCAGATTTCTTTCTTGTGCTGTGTTACCTTCCATGAGGTAGAACTTATAGTCGTCAAACCCTTCGTCACTTTTCTCTACAGTCAACAAATGACAGGAGTAAGACGTCAAACAGCTAGGGCAATAATTCTGACACTTATGTGACTATTTTCTTTTGAAAATATGTCGCGTCTGTAAGGTGCCACCAAATCACTAACAATGGATCAGCAGCCAACTAGAATGATACCATGTAGCCTCTAGCCAATGGATTACTCCGAACAATGAAAAGAGTTGGACGATAAAATACTAAGAGGCTACCAATACAGTGTCTCCTCAACGGCCGTTCAGCGAATGTTGTTGCGTACGGGCCTCGGCAGCAGGTGTCTGGTTCACGCAACCACGCTGACTGCTGTTCATCGGCGACGATTGTTGGAATCTGCACACCAGTACCGCAACTGAGTGGTAACAGGTGTCCTTTACAGATGGACCAAGTTTTATGCTCCGTAGGACAGATGGGCATTGGTGAGTAAGACGTGAAATGTCTGAAAGCAAATAGCCTGCAACAATCGTCAGAATGTTTCGTAGCATTCCCTGGGTGATCTCGTTATTCTGGAAGCCACAATCGATCAACAGAAGCATGCATCTATCCTTGGAGACCACGTCCACCCCCAACACGCATTTTCTTTTTCCTCGGCACGTTGGCACCTGCCAGGACAGTGCAACGTGTCACACAGTGTATTTTCGTGGTTCCAACAGCACACCTGGCCACCAAACTCTCCGTATGTAAACCCAATCACGAATCCATGGGAGCACCTCGATCAGGCAGGTCGCTTCCTTGATCCTTAACCGAGAAATGTAGCACACCTGGCCACAGAAATGGCGTCCGTATGGCTTCACATGTATTTCGGAATTATCCAGAACCTCAATGACTTCCTGCACGTCTCGCGTTGCGAAAGGTGGTTATTCGGGCTTTTGGCAATTGGTCACATTAAAGTGCCTGGTGGTGGTGGTGGTTACTGTTTAACGTCCCGTCGACAGCGATGCCATTAGAGACAGAGCGCAAGCTCGGGTTAGGGAAGGATGGGAAAGGAAATCGGCCGTGCCCTTTCAAAGGAACCATCCCGGCATTTGCCTGAAACGATTTAGGGAAATCACGGAAAACCTAAATCAGGATGGCTGTATAAAGTGCCTGGACAGTGTGTAATGGAATAATAATGGATCTTAACGGGCAACACATTACATTTATTTACGTTCATGTTCCAGTCCCGGCACCATTTAACGATCCTCTGCTAGCCTTCCTGCTTCTCGCTTCAGTCTTCCGGGCTTGCAATCTTCCCATAGACAGCAGCAGTGTCCGCGAGAAGCAGAGCCTCCAGCCTCATCCATTACACCATTTTTATACAGGGTGAACCAGAAATCCACCGACTATCATAGGTGGTAGTACGGACCAAAACAAGAAACAGAACACTAGTAAACATGCGCTCTAAAGTGCGTACCTTAAGAGCTACGAGAACTTTTTCACCAAAGCTACTGTGACACACATCTGTTCTACTGAAGAAGTACCTATTGCTCTTAAGGTGTGCATTTTAGAGCCCATTTTTACTGAATGTTTTTCTTGTTTTGGTCCATATTATCTCCTCCCAAAATATGGAAAGCAAATAACTTGCAGTAGAAGAGACGTGAATGACAGCTTCGAAGACGAATATATGCTGATAGATCTTAAGGTGTACATTTTAGAGCCCACGTTTATCAGACTTTTTTTTGTTTTCGTCCTAATACCACTTCTGAAAGTCTACCAAACGACTTATGGTTCACTCTCTATTTTGTGGACGGTAACGGCCTCTAGAACACTATCTTAGGATACTCCCGAAGTTATTGGGTTGGTGTGTAAGTTCGTAGCGTTTTTCATAAGATTAATAAACACAAAAGATACGCTTAACAAAGACTTTAATCACCAATAATATATTTTCCTTCTACATTCATGCTCATAAATTAAGTATAATTACAGAATGTGGTGACACACAACGTGGCACTACACAAAACTGGCGCTAATAGCAAAGACACGTAAGGAACACACACGACACAGATCTGTAAGTGCACGGTATTGGTGATAAGTTGAGAAAACCGTCCCGAAACACATGTGCTACAAAACGCGCCTGGTCTGAGTGGCCGTGCGGTTCTAGGCGCTACAGTCTGGAGCCGAGCGATCGATACGGTCGCACGTTCGAATCCTGAATCGGGCATGGATGTGTGTGATGTCCTTAGGTTAGTTAGGTTTAATTAGTTCTAAGTTCTAGGAGACTGATGACCCCAGAAGTTAAGCCGCACAGTGCTCAGAGACATTTGAACCAGCCTACAAAACGCCACTGTTTCCTGCGCATATGATCGCCATGCACACGTACACAGGCCGCACAGGGGGTTGGCATACTCTGGATCAGGTGGTCGAGCAGCTTCTGAGGTATAGCCTCCCATTATTGCACCAGTGCCTGTCGGAGGTGCTGAAGTGTCCTAGGGGGTTGAAGACGTGCAGCGATACGTCGACCGAGAGCATCCCAGACGTGCTCTGTGGCGTTTAGGTCTGGAGAACAGGCAATCCACTCCATTCGCCTGATATCTTCTGTTTCAAGGTACCCCTCCACTATGGCAGGTCGCCGGGGCCGTGCGTTATTATCCACCAAGAGGACAGTGGGACCCACTGCACCCCTGAAAAGGCGGACATACTGATGCAAAATGATGTCCCGATACACCTAACCTGTTACAGTTCCTCTGTCAAAGACATATAGGGATGTACGTGCACCAATCGTAACCACAACCTCCATAAAGGTCCCTTTCAAGGACATTAAGGGGCTGGTATCTGGTTCCTGGTTCACGCCAGATGAAAACCCGGCGAGAATCACTGTTCAAACTACACGTGAAATCGTCCGTGAACGTAATCTGGGACAACTGTTCCAGTGACCATGTACTGTGTTCTTGACACAAGGCTTTACGGGCTCTCCTGTGACCAGGGGTCAGTGGAATGCACCTTGGAGGTCTCCTGGCGAATAAACCATGTCTGTTCAGTCGTCTGTAGACTGTGTATCTGGAGACAACTGTTCCAGTGGCTGCGATAAGGTACCGAGCAAGGCTCCTTGCAGTACTCCGTGGCCATCTGTGGCTACTGATTGTGAGATATCGGTCTTCTTGTGATGTTGTACACCGTGGACGTACCGTACTGTAGCGCCTGGACACGATTACTGTCTGCTGGAATCACACTTTGTGGACACGATTACTGTCTGCTGGAATCACACTTTGTGGCACACGGAGGGCCCGTGCTAGCACCTGCTGTGTTTGACCAGCCTCCAGTCACCCTAGTATTCTACCCCTCGTAACGTCATCAGTGTGTGTTCTTCGAGAACACAGCGTCACCATTAGCACGCCTGAAAACGTCTGCACACATACTCGCTGCATCGTACTCTGACATGCACCAACACACTTTTGCGTATGTGGACTGCTGCCAGAGCCACCGTGCGACGACTGCAGGTCTCAAATGCACCGCATTGTCACATCCCGAGATGATTTAAACCCGCAAACCGACCACCAGAGCGTTGTTTCACCATGTATCGGCATTACACTTAATTTATGAGCTGGGGTAAGATTTCCATTCCGCGACTGTAGAAATCACGTAATTTTGAGGTGATGAACTCGTCGGGTCATGTTTGGAACTCATCTTCATCCCGAAAACAAGTTCCTTGAATGTTCTTTGATACAGAGTGAAAAACGTGAAAATATGATGTTGCAATATCAGGTGAATAAGATGGGTGCAGAATGCGATCCCAACCCAACTCTTGTACAGTGTTTTTTGTCAATCTAGCAGAATGTGGCCGAGCGTTATGATGGAGTAGAATCAGTTCACGCATTATTCCTGGACATTGTTCTTGGATTGCGTTTGCAAAACGTCTCAGTTGTTGACAGTAAATGCAAGTAATGATGGCTGCACCTCGGGGAAGCAATTCCTAGTACACTACACCGTCGCTGTTCCACAAGGTGCATAACATTATCTTTGTACAGGGAGCTGCTACTAGTTTGGACTCAACCTTTCCTTTTTTTCGCTATGTTAGCATAAAGACACCATTTCTTGTCACCAGTTACGATACAGGTCGGTGTTGTTCATGAGCCAGCTGATGACTAGCAATCTGAGATGCGCACATGGCCACCCGCTGATTTTGGCTTAGAGCATGCGACACCCACACACCCGATTTTTGAACCTTCCCCGTTCCATGCAAATTTCACATTACGACAATGATCAGAGTTCATCACATCTGCCAGTTCTCGAGTACAAAGACGTTGATCATTGTGGATTATGCATTTAAACGATCTTCATCAAACGCCGAAGGTCTTCTTGAACATGGAGAGTCACTAATGTAAGATCCTCCTCAAAGCGATAAAATCATTTTCTTTCCATGCTCTGTCCAATGATATTATCCCAATACGACGTTTCTGGCTTCCTCCACTGTTATCACCCCCCTCTATTGATATCAAAGAGAATAATACCTCAGAAATTGTCCGATTTCGCCTCTTGGCACCCCACTTTCTACAGTCCACAGCTCACTACCTCCAAAGGACAAGACAATATGACAAACTGTAAACTCATACAGTAACAGTGAACTACAAATAAAAAATGACAATCGATAAATAAACCCATAGCAATCGGAATACCAACATGCACTCCGTCTTCAGGCCAGAAGTGGCCCATCGGGACCATCCGACCACCGTGTCATCCTCAGATGTGGATGCGGAAAGCAGGGGCGTGTGGTCAGCACACCACTCTCCCGGTCGTTACGATAGTTTTCTTGGACCGAAGTCGCTACTATTCGGTCAAGTAACTCCTCAGTTGGCATCAGGAGGCTGAGTGTACCCAGAAAAATGGCAACAGCGCATGGCGGGCCGGATGGTCACTCATCCAAGTGCCGGCCATGCCCGACAGCGCCTAACTTTGGTGATCGGACGGGAACTGGTGTATCCCCCTGGGAATACCAACATGCAAAACAAAAAACAACTGCGAACGTATGCACCAGCTTAATACTTTCCTATATGTCAATCTCGTTCCGTTAAGAATGACATGGACTGTGGAGGAGGAGTCCTCCTTCGGGGATGGGTGTGTGTGTGTTTGTCCTTAGGATAATTTAGGTTAAGTAGTGTGTAAGCTTAGGGACTGATGACCTTAGCAGTTAAGTCCCATAAGATTTCACACACATTTGAACATTTGATTTTTAAGAGTGGCATCTGGCGTAATGTCTGATAGGAAGTCCTGAATCCAGTTACAAATCTCGATCCATACTCTTTGTCCACACAGTAACAGCGCAGATCAGTAATGAATGTTTTCCGGAAGTCAAGACGTGGCATGTGCGTAGTTGCTGTCGTGCAATTTAGAAACACTGATTTGACGCACAAATGTCCATTATGATCAGTTAACAACGTGTAATTCTGCATTCTCAACATATTTGTAAATCACAAGCTCCTGTTTCGTCTCTCGTGACTATTAAATTTATTGTTTGTCTCAGTGATGTCCGGTTGAGACTCTCGGTCAATGTCCCACGGAAGGAATCCGTAGAGGGCAAGCTGGCACCTAATTACGTAGGAAACCCATCCGCGCCAAGTTACAAGCGTATGTGACAGAAGACCCGTCATTATATTACCGGCTCTTTCAGCTTCGTTCTCTAATGTACATTAATTATTAAGCATTTAAGGCCAGCATTCCTTTTGCGTGCACGCGGCATTAGAAGTTTTACTGGCTGTTGTCCGCCTTAATTACTGCTGCGAGATGCCTTAGTTGACGCGGCCCTTCTAGTCTCTTTTTATGTCAACTGTGGCAGCCTGCAGTGCAGAGGTTGGAAACCAATGGAGACAAGACGCTGTCTGAAGCATTAACAGATTGTTATACGTGCATATTAGCTGTTGTACAAGCTTAAGTTTCATTAAAAACAGCCTGGGTGCACTGCAGTGTCTCATAAATAATTAGAAAGATAAAATAGCACCTATTTTAACCATAATAAACAGTGGATGCCTTGAACAAAAACTGCGTCCTGGATAAAAGCATAGGTAAGACCCGTCTACAACAAAGGTACTACAAATCGTCCACAACTGTATCGTACATTACAATTGCCATCCACTTCTTGTGGAACCTTATAACGTTTTCTGAGCTCGAACATAATGAGGTATCTAGAAAAGACTTGCATTCTCCACGCCAGCCATTATGAATACCCTGGAGGTGTGTCGTGCGAAAACCATCATGTGCTTTCCACACGTGAGATCCTGAAAGCAATAGGTCAAGACATTCATGTAGATGTAGTATTTCTTGATCTACTAAACGCATTTGACTCAGTACCACCCTAAGGCTTATAGGACGCAGCATGTTATCTTGGGTGAAGATTCATCAACAGACGTAGAATTAACTTGAGATATGCCCCAGGGGATCGTGTTGGAACCCTTGCTGTTCATGTTGTACGTTAATGATCTCCAAGACAATGTTAATGACAGCCACCGACATTTTTGCAGACGACTGAGTTGTTTGTAATCAAGAAGCGTCTGAGAAAACCTGCAAAAATATCAGGCAGTGTAATTTTGTGAAATGAAAACATGGTTGGAGACCGTGGCTGTTATATGAAATAAACTGTTTATGGTGTACAGCAACCATCCACAAATTAGTTTTGGATTGCTTTATTCAAAGGTGCCGTTACTGGTTTCCAATTTTTAACAGTTTATGAACAGGCGTTTTTCATGTTTTCGTCAAAACGAATGATACCTTGGTTTCCTTTAAGCTGCCCTAGGAGAAACAATTTACAATTACAAACCTGTCACACGTGTACCTGAAAAAGAGTTACGATGGTTTCTCCACTAGCAAAAGATTCCGGACTATGGCCCTCTCCGGACCTCCGGGAGGGCACTGCCAAGGGGAGAAGTGACCGCGAAAAAAATGACCGAACAACCAACAAAAGGATAACTTTCTGCGAACCGGGGCGTGGAATATCAGAAGTTTGAACGTGGTGTGGAAGCTAGAAAATCCGAAAAGGGAAATTCTAAGGCTCAATCTAGATATAGTGTGCGTCGGTAACGTGAAATTGAAAGAATACAAGAATCTCTGGTAAGACGAGAATAAGGCAATATCAACAACATCAGAAAGAGATATAAAAGTAGTAGGATTTATTATGAATAGGAAGGTAGGACAGAGAGTGAGTTACTGAGAGCAGTTCAGTGATAGGATTGTTTTCATCAGAACCAACAGCAAGTCAACGACAACAACTCTTCGGGTCTACATGCTGAAGTCTCCAGCAGAAGATGAAGAGACAGAGAAACCATATGTGGTCTAGCGGCTAGCGTTGCTGCCTCTGGGTCAAGGGGTGCGGGTTTCGATTCCAGGGGTGGTTGGGAATTTTCTCTGCACAGGAACTGGGTATTTGTGTTGTCCTCGTCATTTCATCATCATCATCATCATTCGTGACAGTGATGAGATTGGATTGCGTAAAAATTGGACTGTGGCGTTGATGACCGCGCAGTCGTGCTACCAATCATCATAAATTATATGAGAATACAGAACGGATAATTCATTACGTAAAGGAAATTGAAAATACTATAGTGAAGGGGCAGGAGTAGAAGACAGGGTTTCGGGAGAATATGGACTTGGTAGCAAGAATGAGCGAAAAGAAAGGCTACTTGAGCTCTAAAATAAATTTCAGAAGATAATTTGCGAATACTCTGTTCAAGAATCACAAGAGGTGGAGATATACTTGAAAAAGGGTGAGAGATACAGGAAGATTTCAGTTAGTTTACATCGTGGTCAAGCGGAGATTCTGAAATCAGATATTCGATTATAAGACTTACTGAGGACAGATATAAACTCAGATCATAATTTAGTAGTGATGAAGATCAGGCTGAAGTTGAAGATACTAATCAGGAAGAATAAGTTCGCAAATAAGTCGGATATGGAAGTACTAAGGAATGAAGAGATACGCTTGAAGATATCTGACGCTATAGATATTGCGATAATGAATAACTCAGTAGGCAGTAAGGTTGAAGAGGAGTGGACGTCTCCAAAAAAGGCCAATCACGGAACATGGAGAGAAAAACGTAAGTACAAGGAAAGAAACTGCGAAGAAACCAGGTAATAGAAGAAATACTTCAGTTGATCGACGAAAGAAGGAAGTACAAAAATGTTAAGCGAAATTCGGAAATACAGAAATACAAGTCCGTTAATGACAAAATAATGTAACGAAGCTAAGGTGAAACGGCTACAAGAAAAATGTGATGGAACCGAGGGAGAAACAATTGCCGGAAGGACTGACTCAGCATATAGAAAAGTCAAAGCAGGCGTCGTTGAAATTAAAAGCATGGGCGGGAACATTAAGATTGTAATGGAATATCCACGGTTAAATGCAGAGGAGAGAGCGGATAGGGGGAAAATGAACGCTGAGGGCCTCTATGGGGAGGACTTATCTGATGATGTGATAAAAAAAGAAACAGGAATCGATAACGAAGAGATAGAGGATCTAGTATTAGAATAAGAATTTACGAGAGCTTTGGAAGACTTAAAATATAATAAGGCAGAAGGGACAGATAACATTCCATCAGAATTTCTAAAATCATTGAAGTAAGAGGCAACAAAACGATTATTCACGTGTAGAGTGTACAAGATCTGCGATATACGATAAACAGTTTCGGGAAACATCATCCACACTAGTCCCAAGATTGCAAGAGGAGACAAGCGCGAGAACTATCGCACAGTCAGCTTAACAGCTCATATATCGAAATCTGATAACTACAATAGTATACAGAAGAATGGAAAGGAAAACTGAGGATCTGCTACGTGATTATCAGTTTGGGTTAAGGGAAGATAAAGGCACCAGAGAGGCAGTTCTGACGTTGCGGTTGATAATGAAAGCAAGACTGAAGAGGATCAAGGAGGACATAAAAACAGACTAGCACTGGCAAAAGGGCGTTCTTGGCCAAGACAAGTCTGCTAGTATCAAACATATCGCTTAATTTGAGGGACAAATATCTGAGAACGTACAGTCATGCTCAAAAGTAACCGAACGACCTGAATTGCATTTCGCCTGATTCGCATGCAACCCACATAACTCAGCTGTCTAGCAGGTCCTTTAATTCCTCCTTGGTACAGTCGTTTGACTATTGAAAATGATTCCAACAAGTCACCACTTGAAAACACTGCTCTGTATCGAAATAACTCAAGATGTAAAGTAATACCACGATACTAGAAATCTCGGGGAACACCTTAACACAGATAAGACTGTCCTTAAGGCTTGTAAGCTCACATTTATTACAATAAATGACATCCCTGAAATGCTACCACTCTTATTATTACGTCAGATAGATAATGCACGCTGTAAGTTCGTCGTATTCATGATTTTCCCTTCAAAGTAACATACTATACTTGTTATTTAACACAAAATGACATTAAAAATTAAAGTTATTCACAAGCAGCTAGTTGAGAAAGTGTATGAACTTCAAATGACACAACGATCCGCCTCGTTCTGCATATGGATTGAAACGCAGGTCATGCAGACTAAGCAAAGATTTCGTGACTGACAGAAACTAAAAGTCATTCCTGACTAAGCATACAGAGAGTGATATACCTCGATTTAAGACAGTATCAGTCAGCAAATATCAACTTTAAATTACATAACGTAAACATTTTAACGGACGTAATTCCTACCCAGCATCTATTGTCCATGTTAACGAAATACGACAGATGTTAAATATTGCTTCTTCACAAGTAACTTACTCGTTGCCGAGAGGTAAAGCTTTATGTTGGATAGGGATTCGAACCCAGAACCTAATCGGACTGTTATCGAAGCACAATCAACTGTGGCATATCGGATTTTCTCGGCAGTAGCTAGATGTTTTAACTGAAATGACGAAACGAAACATTACTGTTTTCCTTCCCAGGGCTCCAACCCGGCACCTATTGCTGTTATATTCTAGAGAAAACTAACGTTAAATATGGGTTCGTTACACCAGCAGCGACATATGAGCATGTTTGAACTAGAAGTAATATGACGAAGCGTTCAGTACTGACTGGGAATCGAACCCCACACAGATCGTTGTTGACTACACACAAAGAGACGTCAGCTACCGAATTTTTCTCCACCAGCAGCTCGGAATAACATCCTTGAACTAGTTCTGTATCTTACTGGGCGACAAAAACATCAGATATCGTTAATGTTGACAACGAATGAAAATGCATTAAAAATCAAAATTATTATCCACCAGCAGATAGGTGTTCACATGCTAGAGGTTGACAATACATAATGAAAACTTAAGTGCCAGGCCAGGATTCGAACCCATTCACGCGCAATATGTGGAGATGTTGAGGAATCTACAGTTTTGAAGAACAAATTGTAGTCGAGCTGCATTGTCACGAAGTTAAGGGCGGTCTGAGTTGCATTCCAAGTTCAGAACCAATTTTATCGACATTCGGAAGCTCAAATAAAAGATAGAATAAGTGTCCTGTGACTCTACACAGCGTTTGTTTCGTCACTAGAAATAAATAACTAGTATATGAAAGGTTACTAGTGATAGAATTCCCACATTTCGCCACTCCTGACTTTGTGGTTCATCCTAACGTCTACTTGTTGGAGAAGGAATATCACATTTAAAGTGATTTTCAGACAACAATCCCTTTATACCTTCCTCTCTTGGCGTAGACAGAAGAGAATAGAATCTGTCTCTCCCTATTAAAAATCATCGGCAGAAGTTGGAATCGAACCCAGACCAGCATCATAGGAAACTATCCTAATCCAACAGACCACCTAATCTTCCTCTGAGAGGCTCATATTTCTAACACCGTTGCGGCACACTCGATGAGAATTCTGACACACAGGATCCCTGTAGTGGTCTGATACATGTTCAGTACATACATTTACTTGGTTTACCGAATAGCCATGAGCTAGCTGCCTCGGCTACCCAGTGCATACAGGAGTGGCGTACTCCTGTAATCCAAGCGTCCGGGAGGCCGTTGTTGTGGGAGAGATCTGGGAACAACTACAGATTCGGCCGTTTCATCAGCTCAGGAACGACCGCGATGCCCTCATCGAGCTCTGCAGATTGACCAGATTGCAGTACGGAATTATCGGCTAGTGGTGGCTCTGGGTTAAGAGAAGTCGAGAGCAGTGAGCAAAACTACATCGGGAAACCAAAACAGACGACTCGTAACTAAAATATTGCGGAATTTACTGCAAAAGCAAAACTTCGAGAAGACGAACTCTGAAGCCGTCGGTGCCTTAACAATCATTTCGTGCAGCAACGATAATATGGGAAGAGCGAGGCGTGGGTGTCGTTCAACCACACTTCTGGTAGTTGGGAGCTACAACGTCAAGCGCGTAATGGGGCCCCTTAGGGATATGGCAGCAAGAGAGGGGAAGAAAAACAATGTGCACTCCGTGTGCATACCGGGGGGAGTCATTCCAGATGTGGAAATGGTCCTTCCGGATGCCATGAAGGGTACAGGGTGCACCCATCTGCAGGTGGTTGCTCATGTCGGCACCAATGATGTGTGTCGCTATGGATCGGAGGAAATCCTCTCTGGCTTCCGGTGGCTATCTGATTTGGTGAAGACTGCCAGTCTCGCTAGCGGGATGAAAGCAGAGCTCACCATCTGCAGCATCGTCGACAGGACTGACTGCGGACGTTTGGTACAGAGCAGTGTGGAGGGTCTGAATCAGAGGCTGAGACGGTTCTGCGACCGTGTGGGCTGCAGATTCCTCGACTTGCGCCATAGGGTGGTGGGATTTTGGGTTCCGCTGGATAGGTCAGGAGTCCACTACACGCAGCAAGCGGCTACACGGGTAGCAGGGGTTGTGTGGCGTGGACTGGGCGGTTTTTTTAGTTTAGATGGCCTCGGGCAAGTACAGAAAGGGCAGCAGCCTCAAAGGGTGCGGGGCAAAGTCAGGACATGCGAGGGCCAAACAGCAATCGTTATTGTACTTGTAAACTGTCGAAGCTGCATTGGTGAAGTACCGGAACTTCAAGCGCTGATAAAAAGCACCGAAGCAGAAATCGTTATAGGTACAGAAAGCTGGCTGAAATCAGAGATAAATTCTGCCAAAATTTTTACAAAGGCACAGACAGTGTTTAGAAAGAATAGATTGCATGCAACCGGTGGTGGAGTGTTTGGCGCTGTTAGTAGTAGTTTATCCTGTAGTGAAGTAAAAGTGAATAGTTCCTGTGAATTATTATGGGTGGAGGCTACACTCAACAACCGAGCTAGGTTAATAGTTGGCTCCTTTTACCGGCCTCCCGACTCAGCTGCATTAGTGGCAGAACAACTGAGAGAAAATTTGAAACACATTTCACATAAATTTTCTCAGCATGTTATAGTCTTAGGTGGAGATTTCAATTTACCAGATATAGACTGGGACACTCAGATGTTTAGGACGGGTGGTAGGGACAGAGCATCGAGAGACATTATACTGAGTGCACTATGCGAAAATTACCTCGAGCAATTAAACAGAGAACCGACTGGTGGAGATAACATCTTGGACCTACTGATAATAAACAGACCCGAACTTTTCGACTGTGTAAGTGCAGAACAGGGAATCAGTGATCATAAGGCCGTTGCAGCATGCCTGAATATGGAAGTTAATAGGAATATAAAAAAAGGGAGGAAGGTTTATCTGTTTAGCAAGAGTAGTAGAAGGCACATTTCAGACTACCTAACAGATCAAAACGAAAATATCTATTCCGTTACTGACAATGTTGAGTGTTTATGGAAAAAGTTCAAGGCAATCGTAAAATGCGTTTTTGGCAGGTACGTGCCGAGTAAAACTGTGAGGAACGGGAAAAACTCGTCGTAGTTCAACAACAAAGTTAGGAAACTACTGCGAAAGCAAAGAGAGCTTCACTCCAAGTGTAAACGCAACCAAAACCTCTCAGAGAAACAGAACCTAAACGATGTCAAAATTAGCGTAAGGAGGGCTATGCGTGAAGCGTTCAGTGAATTCGAAATTAAAATTCTATGTATGACTTGACAGAAAATCCTAGGAAGTTCTGGTCTTACGTTAAATCAGTAAGTGGCTCGAAACAGAGGATAACACGCGTAAAGCTGAAATACTAAACACCTTTTTCCAAAGCTGTTTCACAGAGGAAGACCGCACTGCAGTTCCTTCTCTAAATCCTCGCACGAACGAAAAAATGGCTGACATCGAAATAAGTGTCCAAGGAATAGAAAAGCAACTGGAATCACTCAACAGAGGGAAGTCCACTGGGCCTGACGGGATACCAATTCGATTCTACACAGAGTACGCGAAAAAACTTGCCCCCCTTCTAACAGCCGTGTACCGCAAGTCTCTAGAGGAACGGAAGGTTCCAATTGATTGGAAAATAGCACAGGTAGTCCCAGTCTTCAAGAAGGGTTGTCTAACAGATGCGCAAAACTATAGACCTATATCTCTGACGTCGATCTGTTGTAGAATTTTAGAACATGTTTTTTGCTCGAGTATCATGTCGTTTTTGGAAACGCAGAATCTAATCTGTAGGAATCAACATGGATTCCGGAAACAGCGATCGTGTGAGACCCAAATCACTTTATTTGTTCATGAGACCCAGAAAATATTAGATACAGGCTCTCAGGTAGATGCTATTTTCCTTGACTTCCGGAAGGCGTTCGATACAGTTCCGCACTGTCGCCTGATAAACAAAGTAAGAGCCTACGGAATATCAGACCAGCTGTGTGGCTGGATTAAAGAGTTTTTAGCAAACAGAACACAGCATGTTGTTATCAATGCAGAGACGTCTACAGACGTTAAAGTAACCTCTCGCGTGCCACAGGGGAGTGTTATGGGACCATTGCTTTTCACAATATATATAAATGACCTAGTAGATAGCGTCGGAAGTTCCATGCGTCTTTTCGCGGATGATGGTGTAGTAAACAGAGAAGATCCAACATTAGAAAATTGTTGCGAAATGCGGGAAGATCTGCAGCGGATGGGCATTTGGTGCAGGGAGTGGAAACTGACCCTTAACATAGACAAATGTAATGTATTGCGAATACATAGAAAGAAGGATCCTTTATGGTATGATTATATGATAACGGAACAAACACTGGTAGCAGTTACTTCTGTAAAATATCTGGGAGTATGCGTGCGGAACGATTTGAAGTGGAATGATCATATAAAATTAATTGTTGGTAAGGCGGGTACCAGGTTGAGATTCATTGGGAGAGTCCATCAACAAAGGAGGTGGCCTACAAAACACTCGTCTGACCTATACTTGAGTATTGCTCATCAGTGTGGGATCCGTACCAGATCAGGTTGACGGAGGAGATAGAGAAGATCCAAAGAAGACCGGCGCGTTTCGTCACAGAATTATTTGGTAACCGTGATAGCGTTACGGAGATGTTTAGCAAACTCAAGTGGCAGACTCTGCAAGAGAGGCGCTCTGCATCGTGGTGTAGCTTGCTCGCCAGGTTTCGAGAGGGTGCGTTTCTGGATGAGGTATCGAATATATTGCTTCCCCGTACTTATACCTCCCGAGGAGATCACGAATGTAAAATTAGAGAGATTCAAACGTGCACGGAGGCTTTCAGACAGTCGTTCTTCCCGCGAACCATACGCGACTGGGACAGAAAAGGGAGGTAATGACAGTGGCACGTAAAGTGCCCTCTGCCACACACCGTTGGGTGGCTAGCAGAGTATAAATGTAAATGTAGATGTAGATGTAGATATCTTGTAATCACCAAAATAAAATCACGTAACTGCTACCTACACAGAACTGCCAACAGTGTAGAATGCAGAAATATAAATAGGAAGTGTTCATTTCCATTTGAGCTAATCTATTGCGCTATCTGTTTGTTGAAAACGTCGGGCAGTGCAAAAGAAAGGCTATAACTGTCTGGCTCTCAGAAGTCCAGATCCTGCCATATGCATTATCTCACAGCACTGTGGAATGCGGAAGTTCTGGAGTAACTGTTGTTGAGTTTTGGAGGTACTGTAGCTTGATGACAGCTAGTAGCGTAACGGTAAGCCTCGCGCACGTAGAGAGAACTTTGCGAGTTCTACTACATTCGCTGCTACATTTTTATAAACTCAGTTCTGCTGTCTGTTGAAGTTATCATTTTAATGGAACTTTGAACATAATTCCTTTCACTTCTCAACCCAAAATAGCCGCATGTGGAAAAAGGGCTAAATTCTGTGACATTTTGTTCTTTTCAGGTTTAATAGACAGCAAGGCAGCAGATGCATCTTGAAGCTTTTGTATTATGTATGGGGAGAGCGCATCGCGCCAAAACAGACAGAAAAGTATTTTCTGCATTAGCTGTCGTCTGATAGTGGCATTTTACTCTTCTTCAAACCTTAGGAACAAGGAATATGGGGGTAAGCATAAGCAGATGTAGAAGGCCTAATAACTCCTTGCTCGAGCATTTTAGAGATCTTTTCTCTTAGTTTCATCATCTTAGGCAGTGAGAGACCATATGGACTGCCTGACATGAATATGGTCATATATGGAAGTCAAGAACATTAGTAACCCCCAGCCTATCACAGAGAAGCTCGGGGAACCTCTGCAAGAAATCCCCTAGTGCAGAGGCTTGCTGTGAAGACAGATGGGTGAGAGCAAACTCATTAACCTTAGCATCAGCAGCCAGCATGCCAGCATTTCGATACACCTTACGCTTAGCACATTCACAGAACCCAGCGGAAACGAACTTAAAGAAGAAGGTATAACCTGGAATAATCCAAGACAAGACCAGTTTTACTGATAAAATCATGTCACAAAATCAAATCGACTGGCAGCTCCTTAACCAAGGCCAAAGACAAGTACCAGGAGAAATCCCCAACCGAGATACTCCCTCGGACCCAACCATAGAGAGGTATCAACTGCCCATTGGCAACGCGACACCTCTGCACCAAAGAAGAGACCGACCCAAGTCTCGTAAGATGATCAAATTCAAGAAACCACTCCAAGCTCAACAACGAAAAGGAGCTACCAGAATCCAAATGGTCACAAATTGGTTCACCACGTACTCGAGAACAAATATAAGACAGGGGAGGTGATGATCGAGCACTGACACAGGCATACCAAGGTTTAAAGGCTTGATCCCGAGGTCGCTGCCCAGCGCAGCGTTATTTATTGGCTCTGGATGCGCGCGGTTGAACACAAGAACGAACTAAATGACCTGTCCAATCACACCTGAAACAACGCCGCGGTTCCCTTTTTAGCAGACTGAGCCGATGTAGGTAATCCGGAGTTCTCCTTGATAACGCCCGTGAGCTGAACCAGGAGCGGTGACGCAGATATTGCTACAACGGCGGCACGAAATTCTTCCCAGGTGGAGTGACGACCACGGAAAACAAAGTGCGACTTATCCGCCGCTCGCATTCCCCTCAGGACAACAGAAACTATCTGCCGTTCTGGCAAGTCGAGTAACAAGGCCAAGCAGGCCGTCTTGACTCTGTCCACATATTGAGGTAACTCCTCTTTATCTTGCTGCATCTGCCAAATACAGCGACTCTCGAGCTGTTTGCGAAACTCCCGTGGCCAGTCTTTCGTTAATTACAAGCTCCCTCAACCACTGCAAGGAAAACCCCTCTGGCACCGCTCTGGTTACGAGGGTCCTCAATTCGCCTCTAGCTAACGGATACAATAGCAACAAAACTACTTGATGCGAAACGCCAAAGGCATCAGCATGTTGTTCAAGGCGAACCAACGACCATAATAACCTTTCAATTTGCTCGAGTCGGTCTATACCTAATTCTGTGATGTCCCGAAAGAGATGCTCCAGATGATTGTGCAATTTATCAAACGCTGCGTCTGACCTCTCGGGAGACGTAAGTGCATCATTCCCGGGCTGGCTCGCGCGCCCCGTGAAGACAGCAGGTCCTGCTCGCCTCGGTCCTCTTCCCATCAAGCTCTAAACATGTAATTTTAAACTGCAATTCATTAATCAAGGACCCCAATTCAGCAGTTAATTTCTTATAACGATCCTCTAACTTTAATGCCCTTAAACCTGCTATCCAGTTGACTAAATGTATTAACTGTCTAACTTACTGCCACTAGATTGAGTGCCTTCCAAAAAGCCGATGGTCTACTCAAGACCCCTAACAGCCTTACACAAAAACTCAATGGCTGCTTCTGTCTCATCCACAACATCCGGCGTGACGTCAACCGGCTGGAGAACAATAGCACGAAAATGGGTGACTAAGTCCAGGACACTACCCTCAATAGGTTGGCGCCTTATCACCAACTCATAAATGAGGTGGTCCTTCGTTGACAGCCCGATCCCGGACAACTGCCTGACTGCCATTAGAATTGGTCACCTGAAACAACCAAATAGCAAAGATAAATATCGTGTAACACTGACAGAGTTACAATTCGAACCAATGGTAACTATAATGGCAATATTACAATCGTAACCCTGCTTTGCACCACAGAAACATGGGACTAGTAAAAGGCAGAATTCTGTGTGCATGGGCCTTACTCAGTTACCGTTGGTTCCTCAGTTTTTTTTTCTTTTTAAATCATGTATACTTCATTTGGAACCAGTTGCAATAAGATTGACAATAAGGAACAATTTTCAAATTTGACTGTTAAGACACAATATCTAAAAAAAATTCTTAAGCAAGTTGCACTCACGTCTGAAGGCCTTATTGACCAAAAATTGAAATTATTTGTTGGCTGAAGGCCCAAATAGTAATAACTAAAAAAACCATTTGACGGCTGAAGGCCTGGATAGCAAATTCTTAAGGAACTTCTCCAAGCGATACTAAAATATTTTTTTAAAAAAAATAAAAAGACGATCATCAAAATTTCACTATTAATACCTAATTGAAAATCATTAAGACAAATTGCATTCACAGCCGAAGGCCTTATTGACCACAAATTAAAACAATTTATCAGCTGAAGGCCTCAAAATTGCATTCACAGCTGAAGGCCTTATTGACCATAAATTAAAACAATTTATCAGCTGAAGGCCTCAATAGTAATAACTCAAAAACAATTTGACAGCTGAAGGTCTGGATAGCAACTTCTTAAAAACAGTTACTCTGCAAGAGATACTAAAATATGTTTTTAAAAAAGACACAATCATCAAAATTTCACTATTAAGAGACAATATCTAATAAAAAAATTCTTAAGACAAATTACATTCACGGCTGAAGGCCTTATTGCCAAGAAATTCAAATTACTTGTTGGCTAAATGCCCCAATAGTAGTAACTCAAAATTAAAATGTTCTTTAAAAAAAAAAAAACCTGGTCAAACCAAGAGAGAAGTAGGCCTCAGACAGTGCTCCAAAGATCAGCCTGGGAAAGTCGCTCAACTTCGTAACCGATGAGACAGGCAGCCAATAGTTGTATTCACTTAACCAGATGGCAACTCAAACTAGTGACAGTTAAACGCAGGCCAACACTCTTGCAAAATCTTCCTAATGTCTGATAACCAACACAACTATGGAATAACCCAGGAAAGGCGGAATCGGCGGACAGTATTGCGTCTTCACAATCCGGTGTTTAAAACACCCAGAGGCGGCAGGAACCGCTATAACCAAAGTAGTCCAAAAGAAACAACATATTCGGACCACAATCAAGGAGGCTGTTGAAATACTACATGCCTTACCGGACAGAAGCGGCAAGGCGAGGAAAGGTACACTGCTACGAAAATACACTAACCTCCAGGCAAGTAACTGGGGTGTTTGTGGCCACCAGGCAGAAAAATACCACTGCTTGAGCTTCAGCAACAAAAACACATGGAATTCAATGATTAATAATAATAAGCAGAGGATGGCTAACTAATTTCGCCAGCTCCAAACACTACACTCGTTGCTCTTCATCTCAGCAACCCTGCGAGCAGCAAAGCGCGAACAAACGGCGTGATCTCAAAATAGTGGAGGTTTCACTACTGGGTTAATGTTCACTCAACTCAGACGCCCTGGGTTCGGTGGACAACGAGGTTGTGGCTCTCGCAACTACAGTCCCTCGATCCGGCAGTGCCTGCATGCCGCCAGCAGTACCGGCATGTCCTCGCGCTGCCAGACCTCACTGCTGCTCCATCCCAACCATACTCCCTGACACACACTGGCCCAGAAAAAACTTGACGTCCTCCCAAAGACAGTGCCACGGTACTAGATATTGATAATCACTGCTACTGCCACTTGTGGACAGACAACGCTTGCAATGTTGTGGCACCAGTAAACATAAGAAAAAAACTAGACGTCACTATCCCTATTACACGATGCTAACCCACCAGCAGCACCAATGCGAGCCCAACACGGCCCACAATCCTTTGTTTTCATATTTTTAAGTTCAACACTCTTTACGCCTTTTTACAATTTAAAAAGTCACCGTTTTTATCGCCTTCTCTTTTTGTTTATTATCTTCTTCCTATGATTTTAAATATTCTGTAGGGTGAAGAGTGACATACTAAACTGCTGCCAGCCCACCCACTCTGAGGAATCGAAACTTAATGAGGAAAAAAATGGTGCAGTGGGCAGTGGGTTGCTGTTTTAATATTTTTTATTACCCAATCTTACATTCCTCACAGAGCAGCTGTTTGCTTGTAAATCAGGACGCGGCTGCTTCCTTGATCTTCAGTGATAGTCTCCTATCCTGTCATTATTTCCCATTTAGGAATCTTGGCTAGAGTAGCAGCAAAAATATTCTCTCCACATCTAGCATTTATTAACGAAACTGGATGGGGCTACCGTCTATATACCGAGTAATCGATCAATGGGAACTCAATTTGTTTTAATAAACAATATACTTCCACCCTATTCAGCAGCCCAGCACAGACTGAGTCCTTCCCCCCCCCCCCCAAATTGCCAGATGGGGAGGGGAGTGGAGGGGGAGGGGAGAGTGAGAGGTGAGTGGGGGAGGTCCAACAGCTCCCTCTGGCGGTGGTGATGTCATGGACTAGGGCACTTGAACTCTGGACTTCAAAGTGACAAAACTTGATACTCCTGCCAATAAATTTGAATTTCCCATTATTGTGTTTAGCCTGCCATCTTGGATTACATCACAGGAGTGGAGGGGGGGGGGGAGGGGAGGGTGCAAGGTGTTCCCTCAGGGAGACCCACATGGGGAAAACCCATGATGTTATATGGGGTGGGGTGAGGATACATAACTGATCGATTAATTTTCATAATTTGATATCAAAATTGCACCAGAAACCACTTTGTCCCACTACCATGTTTGACGTTTTCATCAGACGTGTGTGGCCGCTCCTTTCTTTGCACATGCAACAAACTTCCAAGGATTTAGTATTCCAGTCATAAATCAGCTTGTGCAGAGGCGGCTTCTTACTGAATCAGCGATGAAATGCACATTGCACTCGAAAGGATTGACTTCGCGCAAATCCCAACACTCAAAAATATTTCTCTTGAGGTGTAGTCGTCGTGTTGCTACAAACAACAGAGCAGCTACATCAAAATTTTGAACCTTCCTGTGTCCAATGATACGGGCAATGAGTTTCTGTTTTTTACAGTTTGTCTGCCACAGACAATTGAAGTCCATTCTTTCTTCTCGAATCACCCGATACTTTAGTGCCATTTCCTGTCTCCACCTTTCATCGTGCAGACCTCCACTTAGCTCGATTTGCCTACCTTGCAATGTCAGCAACTACGTTATTATTAAATCTATTTATTGTGTGTGTGTGAAATCTTATGGGACTTAACTGCTAAGGTCATCAGTCCCTAAGCTTACACACTACTTGACCTAAATTATCCTAAGGACAAACACACACACCCATGCCCGAGGGAGGACTCGAACCTCCGCCGGGACCATCCGAACAGTCCATGACTGCAGCGCCCCACACCGCTCGGCTAATCCCACGCGGCAAATTTATTTATTACGTCGTTCAAACAACGACGTGTTTGTATCTTGTATTCCACTGGCATCCTACAACAAGTATGAATTACTAACATATTCGTAAGGTTCACGTTTCATTCTTCTTCTTCGTCATCTTTTTCTTTCATTGCAGCCTCTGTAAAACCAGAATAGGCCCTTCATGGACACTGGACTCGCATTCGGGAGGACGACGGTTCAATCCCGTCTCCGGCCATCCTGATTTAGGTTTTCTGTGATTTCCCTAAATCGTTTCAGGCAAATGCCGGGATGGTTCCTTTGCAAGGGCACGGCCGATTTCCTTCCCAATGCTTCCCTAACCCGAGCTTGCATTCCGTCTCTAATGACCTCGTTGTCGACGGGACGTTGAACACTAACTACTACCACCACCGCCCTTCGTGGAACAGTTTTTGCTCTTGTCTTACAAGGACCTTTTCATCCTTTCCTTCGTTCTTTGCCGCACCTCTTTTTGGGTCTTCTTTATCCTCTTTCTTGTCTGCACCACTGGTCCCTCTCTATCCTCTTACTGTAGCTTTCTATGTTCGTAATACTGATCGGTGAGTATTTGTTTCTTCAGCTTTCTTTCCCTTCCACCTCGACCCCACATCTGACCAGTTCAAAATGGTTCAAATGGCTCTGAGCACTATGGGACTCAACTGCTGAGATCATAAGTCCCCTAGAACTTAGAACTACTTAAACCTAACTAACCTAAGGACAACAAGCACATCCATGTCCGAGGCAGGATTCGAACCTGCGACCGTAGCGGTTGAGCGGTTCCAGACTGTAGCGCCAGAACCGCTCGGCCACCAGTTCCCCAAAGTTAACCAGCCACTTCATTCCTGCCGTTCGTATTTGTTGTTTCTCATACTTTTCAGTCATTCTGTCCCAATTTACCCAGTCTACATTTCCTTTTCAGTCTGATTTCTCCTGATATTTCCATATATTCAGTAACAGTTTTTCCTTAGATCTTCCTCCGCCTCTGTTAGCGCCCAGGACTTTTGCCTCTTCTGTCCTCTTAGTGTTATCGTCTCAGTGACGTATAGTAGCACATTCCTCACCTTCGCTTGTAGCGTCTGATTCGTAGATACATTCTTTTTATTGTACAACTTTCTAATCAAGCGAAAGATTCATATTCACTATATCTAAATGATTCATTTACTCTTCTCTCTTATCCCTGTGTGTGTGTGTGTGTGTGTGTGTGTGTGTGTGTGTGTGTGTGTGTTCTCCGAACCGAGAACTATCTGAAGGGCGAAGTAAAAGGTCCGAAATAGTTAACGAGGCATGGAATGTATATCGAAAAGACAAGTTAGATGCCACAGAAAGGGGGGTGTTCATTGCAGTCAGCGAAAGTGTTGTGTCTGTCGAGGTGTAAATCAGTCTGTCAAGTTAACTGGACAGAAGTAACTGGCCTAGATGAACTCAAGGTAATCATCGGATGTTACTACCGGCCATCCGATTCCGTCATAACAGTTGTAGAATCACTCAAAGAATGTCTACGCTCAGTAGCTCAGAAATACCCTGATCATGCAATATTCGTAGGAGGCGACTTTAACTTGCCGAGTATAGATTGAGACTATGAATTCACCACAATTGGTACTCATAGAGAGTTTTGGGAAGTAGATTTGAACACGACTTCGGTAAACTGTCTTGAGAAGCTAGTTCGACAGCCCATACGCAACTGAAATATTTTAAATTTTATAGCTACAAACAGGAGAGCCCATATCGACAGTGTCAGTAGAAAGACAGGGTTTAACGATCATGATGTCATCATAGCAGGGGTGATTACTACAGCTAATAAATCCATCAAGAAGGTTAGGGGAGAATTTTTCCTGGAAACATTAGATAAAAAGTTGTTAGCAATTAGCGTCCTATTTAGACAATGAATGGACATCATTTTGTTCTACTATAATAGACGTAGCGGAATTATGTGCAAAGACATACCGCAGATTTATAACAAAATTTAGAAAATGCCGAAGAAGCAGAGACTGTTGCTCTTTTGGAAATGTCAAGAGGTAAAACTAAGTAGAACTTAAGTGTCTGTAAAAATATCGATGCACAACGTCTGGTGTGGCAATAGAAGACAGTAAAGGTGTAAGTAGACTGTTTAGATTTTTATGTTGTAACGCCATGTAGCGCTCTGTATGAAAACCACTTACTGTGCTGTGTGCAATCTGTGGCTGGTTGGTATTGTTGGAATATTTGCTATTGTAGTGTTGGGCAGCTGGATGTGAACAGTGCGTAGCGTTGTGCAGTTATTGGTGAGACGCCATCAGTGGTGGATGTGGGTAGAGAGATGGCAGAGTTTTGAGAGCGGACGATATAGACGTGTGCCCGTTAAAAAAAGGAAATTTGTTAGACTGGATGTCAAGGTAAATATATTGTTTGTTCTCCATCAAAATCTTTCATTTGCTAACTATGCCTATCAGTAGTTAGTGTAGCTAGTGCCTTCAGAAGTTAGAATCTTTTATTTAGCTGGCAGTATTGGCGGTCGCTGTATTGCAGTAGTTTGAGTAACTAAGATTTTTGTGAGGTAAGTGATTCATGAAAGGTATAGGTTATTGTTAGTCAGGGCCATTCTTTTGTAGGGATTATTGCGTTGCGCTGAAAATATTGTGTGACAGTTTAGTGTTGATCAGTATAAGTAAAGAGAGAAATGTCTGAGTGCGTTCAGTTTTGCTCAGCTGTTTGAAAATCAAATAACGTAGAGGTTTACCAGCACAGTCATTTATAAATTTTTCTAAGGGGATGTTTCAAAGGAAACGGTGAATTTTTAAATTTCGCGTTTAAAAAAAAAACATTCATGAAGGTCGATCGAACAGACTTACCGCCATTTGACCATCGTACAGACACCCATGTGCTGGACATTGTAATAGGTTTCCTTGGTGCAGAGAAGCAACTGAAGGAGTCGAAAAGAAAGTCGTCAGGTTTGCACGCAAGGAGAACTAAGGACAGATCAAGCAAGAAAATAGTCAAATATCTATTGGACGCAATAAAGTAGAAAAATCTACGCTAAATCGTAAACATGAACCAGAGAAGAGTGGTTGCTGCGACGAGGCATAGACTTTTTGAACGGTGATGATAACTCTGTTCACTGTTGTATGAAGTTTCACTACCATGCGTAGCGTGTTTTTGCAGTAACTTGCTAGGTGCACAGACACGGTGGACTTAGAGGGATCCCCCGCCGATGGTACAGTTATTGTTCGTTAAAGCGGCAGCAGGGCGCCATTAAAAGACAGCGGACGCGATTGCGCGGGGGACTCGCAGTTTTACGGCGTGCTGGCAGATGGCCTGTGAAGGCGATAGGAAAGTCCCCCCTCTCCCCCCATACCCACCACAAGTCCCCAGCGGGTTCGCCTTTCCTGCGGCTGAGATAGCAATCGTGCAGCCATCGAGCAGTGCTGTAGTCCCGCAAATCGCTCTATATCCATACCTAGCAATACCTTCGCAACAATGGCAGTGTTGCGTACGGCGGACTACAACTAGGGTTGTAAAAGTACCGTAGGCTACCGTAGACCATCACGAGTAAGTGTAGACTACGGTAGCTTTGCTAGTAGCTTCGACCAGTTAAGGTCATATCCGCTTACCTCTGATAGGTGCGTTGCATACCTATCGGGCGTTACCTCATTACCTATCGGGCGTTACCTTAGAACGATTGGAAATTCGTGGAAAGGTCTTATGGGACCAAACTGCTGAGGTCATCGGTCCCTAAGCTTACACAGTACTTAATTTAACTTAAACTATCTTACGCTAAGGACGACACACACACCCGTGCCCGAGGGAGGACTCCAACCTCCGACGGGGGCAGCCGTGCGGACAATGGCACGATGCATGAGACAGCGCGGCTACGCCTCGCAGCAAAACGATTGCTTTCTTTATGTATGTGATCACTGTCTTATTAGATTTCTCTATAGACCAGAAGTAGCAAACTTTCTAGAAACTGTCTCATGGCAAATAAATGGCAGTGGAACCTGTGGAACATTTGTGATTCCACATACTTATCCTCCTGTCTGTAACTTAGACATAAACAGTATGGCAGCTGAACTTGTTATTGTGTAATTCAGGTTTTATTCGAAAACTGTTGACCTGTAACGTGAGACAGAGAGATTTAGTAGCAAAAATAAAGAAAATAACACAGATTTATTATATAGCACTAGAAAAGATAGATTCTTCAATAAAAACGTAAAATTTTAAAAAATGCAAAGCTAACATAAATCAAACTGCTTCTATGCTTCATCGAATTTATATAAAACATATTTCTGTTATTCATAAACAACTTTCGCATTTATCAGTAATAACAGGAAACTCTTGCCTTTGATCATGAGGAAGACCTTTCCACTGAGTACAAAACAACAACAACAATTACGTATTTTTTAAATTTGTTCATGTAAATTGTACTTGCGTCAAAAGTAACTGATATTAGTTACACCAAAGCGCAGAAGTAACGCAATCAACTAATTTTTATAATTTATAAAATGTTCTGTAAGGATATGAAATATGCAATGCATGATGTGTGGCTCTAATTATGTGCAAAACAAACAACCAAACAAACAATAGCAAAGAGAAATTGTCACCACCGAGTGACTCTTACTCATTCATGCATATTTCTTTCGCTACCAACACTACTGGTAATGCCACCATTTACTAAATCGTTAATATATTGCACTGAAACAACCGAACCGTAGTTTTGATAGAACGTAACACCTTTACTATCTGCAATCTTTTCTGTTCCAGTTACGAAAACTTTGTGAGTAAAGGCGGCATCCAGAATGCTACCATATGAAATCTATACCTGACCACAGGATTTTAAAAATAAAGAAAAAGTTTTATTCCTCCATCAGGTAGTATCGTCAAAATTAGAAGAACATTCAAATAATGATATGGCCGGAAACGAATACCTGTTAAGATATGGACCGTTGAAGATCTCCAGTTCACAATCTGCATCTTATTTACAGATGAGGTAGAATTCGTAAGAAATGGCATAGCAAATTACCACTACACGCCCGTGTATGCCGATCCAAATACTCAAGTAGTCATGGAGGTTACGCTTCACTATCGCTTCAGTGGTAAAGCTTGGGCGGAAATTCTCGGTGACTGACTCATAGGGCAGTTTTCTGATTCGCTTGATGCGACCCGCCACGAATCCCTCTCCTCTGCCAACCTTATCATCTCAGAGTAGCACTTGTAACCTACGTCCTCAGTTATTTGCTGAATGTATCCCAGTCTCTATCTTCCTATACAGTTTTTGCCCTCAACAGCTCCTCTAGTACCATATACTCCTTTCCTCGCCGATTCTGCAGAGAACCTCCTCATCATCTGTACCTTATCAGTCCACCTAAATCTGAACATTCATTTGTAGCACCATACCTCAAATGCTTCGATCATCTTCTGTTCCGGTTTTCCTGTAAACCGTTTTTCACTACCATACAACGCTGAGCTCCAAATGCACCGTCTCAGAAATTTCTTCCTCAAACTAAGGCCTGTATTTGATATTTAAGTCCGATCCACGAGCGATGGCAGTCCGCGCAACTCGAGACACAGATGGGAATTGCACTGTTGCTGGTTGCAAGCGACGGTTGCTGTAAGCCCATACACGTGTACTGCGCTTGAAGAAAGCGTGAATCCTGCAAATTACACTATGTGATCAAAAGTATCCGGACACTTGGCTGAAAGTGACTTACAATTTAGTGGCGCCCTCCATTGGTAACGCTGGAATTGAATATGGTGTTGGCCCAACCTTAGCCTGGAAGACAGCTTCCACTCTAGTAGGTACACGTTCAATCAGGTGCTGGTAGGTTTCTTGGGGAATGACAGGCCATTCTTCACGGAGTACTGCACTAAGGAGAGGTACGGATGTCGGTCGGCGAGGCCTGGCACGAAGTCGGCGTTCCAAAACATCCCAGAGGTGTTTTACAGAATTCAGGTCAGGACTCTGTGTAGTCCAGTCCACTAAAGGGATGTTACTCCAGTGTAACCACTCCGCCACAAGCCGTGCATTATGAACAGATGCTCGAGCGTGTTGAAAAACGCAGTCACCATCCCCAAACTGCTCTTCATAAGTAGGAAGCAAGCAGGTGCTTAAAACATCAATGTAGGCCTGTACTGTGATAGTGCCACACAAAATAACAAGCGGTTTAAGCCTCCTCCATGAAAAACACGACCGCAACATAACACTACCGCCTCCGAATTTTACTGTTGGCACTACACACGCTGGCACATGACGTTCGCCAGGCATTCGCCATACCCACAACCTGCCACCGGATCGCCACATTGTGTACCGTTATTCGTCACTCCACACAACATTTCTCCAGTATTCAATCGTCCAATATTTACACTCATTACACCAAACGCGGCGTCATTTGGCATTTACCGGCGTGATGTGAGCCTTATGAGTAGCTGCTTTCCCATGAAATCCCAGTTTTCTCATCTCCCGCCTAGCTATCATAGTACTTGTAGTGAATCCTGATGTAGTGTGGAATTCCTGTGTGATGGTCTGGCTAGATGTCTGCCTAATACACATTACGACCCTATTCAACTGTCGGCGGTCTCTGACAGTCAACAGATGAGGTCGGCTGTATGCTTTTTTGCTGTACGAGTCCCTTCACGTTTCCACTTCACTATCACATCGGGAACAGTGGACCTTGTAATGTTTAGGAGTGTGGAAATCTCGTGCACAGACGTATGACAGAAGTGATACCCAATCACCTGCCCACGTTCAAAGTCTGTGAGTTCCGCGGGGCGCCTATTGTTCTCTCTCACGATGTCTAATGACTAATGAGGTCGCTGATATGGAATACCTGACAGTAGGTAACAGTACAATGTACCTAATATGAAAAACGTATGTTTTTGAGGGTTCCTGATATTTTTAACCACATAGTGTATGTCTCTCGCATTCTTGTGCAGAATGTATCGCTTATCACCACCTTGACAACTCGCAACAAACTAAATAGAAAATTCACTAAATAAATGGCTACCATCACGTTTAAAGCTCACACTGGCTACGCCATTCAACGCAGAGCGATGAGAGAACCACTGAACGCTCACTTGATGTAGGAGAATGCTCGACGCAGATGCGCAG
Source organism: Schistocerca gregaria (assembly GCF_023897955.1). Taxonomy (NCBI): domain Eukaryota; kingdom Metazoa; phylum Arthropoda; class Insecta; order Orthoptera; family Acrididae; genus Schistocerca; species Schistocerca gregaria. The sequence goes on along the minus strand of NC_064920.1, from coordinate 201,293,910 downwards.
AACTAACCTAAACTCGACCGCCATCTTTCGTGACTCCCACTTTTTTCTGTTGACCAGGAATGCCCTTTTTGCCAGTGCCAGACTGCTTTTTATTTCCTCCGAGCTTCTTCGTCTTGGATTATTTTGCTGCATAAGTAACAGAATTCCCTAACTTAGTCTACTTCGTGATCACCAATTCTTGTGTTGAGATTCTCGCTGTTCTCGTCTCTGCTAGTTCTCCTTATTTTCATCTTTCTTCGATTCAGTCTCAAACCATTTTCCATTCTTCCGTATATTATTCTTGTCAATAAAATGTATGCATGAGCAAGTAAACTGACTGTGCGGCAAGCCTCACGATTGACGGCTCTTCCTGTCTTCGGAACCGTGTAGATTCCAGTCAACAGAAACTGTAGTTCGTGTTCACTTTCACTGAAGATAGCAGCGTCATCAGCGAATCTTATTTCACTCTTGAACCTTTCTTTTATTTCCGTCATTGCTTCTTCGATTTATAGCCTAAACAAGAGCGAAAGACTGTCTATCTCCCTTTCCAATATGAGCGTTTCCTTCTTGGTCTTCCAGTTTTATTCTTCTCCTTTGGTTATTGTAAATATTCAATATTACACGTCTATACCTATAGCTTATCCCTATCTTTCATAGAATTTTGAACATCATTCACTATATCACGCTTGCTTTTTCCAGGTCGCAAGTCCTCTGGATATGTCTTTGTTTTTCTTCATTCTTGCTTCCACTAGCAGTCGCAACGCCAGAACTGCCTGTCTGGTGCCTTTACCTTTCCTCAAGCCAAACTGATCGCCATCTAACAGACCCTCAGTTTTCTTTTCCATTCTTCTGTATATTATTCTTGCCAGCAAATTGGATGCATGAGCTGGTAAGCTGATTGTGCGGTAAGTCTCGCAGCTGACGGCTGTTCCTGTCTTCGGAATTGTGTGCATGATGTTTTTCCGAAAGTCTGATAGTATATCTCCAGTCTCACATGTTAATATACACCAATGTGAATAGTCGTTTTGATGCAACTTCCCCGCCAGCCGCTGTGGCCGAGCGGTTCTAGGCACTTCAGTCCGGAAACGCGCTGCTGCTGCGGTCGCAAGTTCGAATCCTGCCTCCGGCACTCTCAAACATCGAAGATGTATATATACAGACAGAGGTGACGAATGAGAATTTGTACCAGGGCAGGGGGGGGAGGCATGCTCGGGTAGTCGGTGCAATTTTCAAAACCACGGTGCCAGGTTGCTGTAGCGATTAGTGCATTTGCCTTGTGAACAGGAGACCCGGATTCGAATCCTGGCGTCGGTACAAATTTTCATTTGTCGCTTTAGTCTGCATATATATAAACACGGATTTTCATCATCAGTATACAGGGAAAGTCTACACTCACATATCGTGCAGCACTGCTTATAGCGTCTGCTCCTACGTAATAGACAGATGGTAATGAAAGGACAGACTGACCCATATCTCAACAGATATTGGTTTCTAGACAAATCCTTACAAGAATTTTTATTCTAGTTTTGATCAACACCAACTTCTGTAGGAATATATTAGACTTCTTTTAAACGGCCTGTATGTGCTCCTCAAGCCATTACACAGTATTTTCTGTCCTACTCCATTCTTGTATTGAAGGAGAAAAAAATGACTCAGCTCATTCCTCAGTACATGCCCTAGTTTCTCTTATCTTATTCTCATGACGCCCTAAGTGAGATCTGAGATTTGGTAACAGTCTTCATCGAACAGCGGCCCTCCTAACAATATTCTTCAGGAACAACGTCGCACTGTTGGCCAGAATCCTGAAAAACTGTCCATAAATAAATAAAAAGTTTGAAACTAAGAAATTTCGTTTAATAGGGTGGCTAGAGTAATGTTGGTGCTGTTGAATCATGGTCTTAAAAACGGCCAGCTGTCCCTTCTTCAGGTAGAATTTCAGGTCCAGTGTGGCAGTCGTTAGCGAGCCGAGTTGAGCTACCCGGGTTAGAAAACAACGTCGTTGAGATTAAATATTTTGTTCAGGAAAATGAGATCGAAGTTGTTCCAGAAGGTATTCTCATAATTAGGAACACTTATTTCATTATGTACTCATTAAATAAGTGAAGTAATGGTATTTGGAAGAGAGAAAGGAACCAATGGAAATATTACTTTGAATGGAGAACCCCTCAAAGTGGTAGAAAGTTTCACTTATTTAGGGAGTGAAATATCTAGGGATGGAAGAATAAGTAACGAAGTTAATAGGAGGTTACAGAAGGGAGGCAATTTCTACCAAACAATAAAACATCTGATTTGGAATAGTGAGGTTTCAGAAAGAGCAAAACTCCTTATGTATAAGAGTTATTACATCCCCATTGTCACCTATGGTGGAGAAACATGGACAATGACAGAAAGGGACTGGAGCAGACTGCAAGCAGGGGAAATGAAATTTCTCAGAGCAGTTAAGGGAAAAACAAGAATGGACAGACTAAGGAATGTAGAGATTAGAAAGGACTTCAAACAAGAATGTATGAGAGAAGAAATTGAAAGAAAGAGATTAAGATGGTATGGGCATGTTAAGAGGATGCATGGGCAGAGACTCCCCTAAATTATGGAAGAACTAAATATGGATGGGAAAAGACCTAGAGGGCGCCCAAGAACACGGTGGAAAATGGGAGTGAGAAAATCTGTTGAAACTGGCAGCAACTGGAGGAAGAAAAGTAGTGGGAGGGCCGAGCCAAATGGAGAGGACTCGTCAGCACCCAGACCCAGCAGTAGCTGAAGCGGGATTCAGATATAGATAGACTCATTAAATAACTATTTGCTTTTGTTAATTAACGTGTTGCCGTAACGCAAGCAAATAAATTGTAAAACGCGAGAAAAAAAGAGAGATAAGTGTTATATTCCTCGGCATTCCGCCTTCTATTTCATTCTGTCTTTAAGTACGCTCAATTGTTTTCCCGAATCGGCCTTAAAATCCAACTACTACCCGCAATGCTTGCTTTGAGTCGTTTTCAGAGTGACAGTTGGAAAATGCCGTTATTTACACTGAGAAAATGAAATTAAAATTTTAGTAAACTGTGAATAAAACACCCATACACACATAATCATAAAACTGTTATTTCTATAAGATTCATAATAAACTACTGCAAAATAAAAACATAATTACTACAATTTCATCAATCGGTCAACTGTTCGAAGACCTGCAGCAATCAACAAACAAATTAATAAGGAAATATTGCCAAATCTTTGCTAGAAAGTCTTCTCGCTTGAAAAATCTGCAGAATGTGTTCCGGAGATTTCTAGTAACAATCGAACCCTACACTTCTTCCTTGCGGAAACCATGTCCCAGGAAAGTGAAAACTTTGTCGTCGGAAGCTGTTTCCCTCATGGTAGCTGCTGCAGAGGATTATGAGGAATCAGAAGCTGAGATTGATGATGAGGATACAAGTGTCGGTGAGAAACAATATGAAGAAGGAAAAGAAGGTATGTATATAATAAGAAGATTAATATATATTTTCAGTAATAAAGACAGTAATAGTGGCAGTTTTATTATAAAGTTTACCATTAAAATTATACGTGTTCACCGAAAACATTTTTTTTTCCACTTCATTAATTTCTTTCATAATCAAATGGTTCAAATGGCTCTGAGCACTATGCAACTTAACTCCTGAGGTCATCAGTCCCCTAGAACTTAGAACTACTTAAACCTAACTAACCTAAGGACGTCACACAAATCCATGAACGAGGCAGGATTCGAACCTGTGGCCGTAGCGGTCGCTCGGTTCCAGACTTTAGCGCCTAGAACCGCTCGGTCACCCCGGCCGACCTTTCAGAATCTTTTCGTCATACTCTGCCATTTTGAATTTTTCAATTTTGATTTAAAAATCGCTATCAGAAAGGGCAGATACTCCATTTCTGGCAGTATTGGAGCAGATTTTGAAATTTTGATCAGATTCTGGCCCACTGAGCATCGAATTACTTCCAAAGACTCCCTGTTAAGCTGTCTGAGCCCTACTGCCACTTATTCGTAAAGACTGTACGGGCCTGTTATGATCCTAATACCATAGCTCTGAATGCATCCGTCGTCTGCGGCCGTGCTGACTTGATAAGGACTCCACACGCTGGATCAGTACTCTAAAATTGGTCGCACTAGCGTCTCGTATGCAATTTTCTTTGCAGGTACACTGCACATACCAGAACCCTACTACTTACACATCTAACTCTTCTATTCCTATCTCCTGAAACTTATTCTACATGTCCGTCCTAATCCATATAGCTTTTTCATATTACACCTACTCATTTAAACGTTGTGACATACCCTAGACGGTAGTCAGTAATCTTCTAATCGTATGTTATCTGGTTCTTTCTCTTTATTTTATAGCGACTGTGTTGTACCAGGTATATTCAGAAAGTAAGTGTACTAGATGTTTAAATTTTCTTTAGAAAAAGTGAATCTGAAAAAACAAATACTAGACGATATTGTTGATAAACTTGTTGACTATTTTCACACAAAATCGCCACTTCGTGCAGTGTGGTGAGTCGTGGCACAAGCTTTCTTTATGCCTTCCCCAAAGAGCTCTCCCACCAGCTCCTTCTCCCACTTCATAACTTCTTTCTGCTCCTGCTCGTCAGTTGAAAAATTTATTCCACTCATGTGTTCCTTCACGTAGTTGAAAATATAATCTAAAGGCACCAAGTCGCGGGAATATATGAGGTGGTTCAAAACACAACCAAATGAGTCCAACTGCCCCTTGGTAGCTAAGGCTGTGCGAGGATGGGCGTTGTCGTGTAACGAGCACACTCCGCTCGTCAGCATTCCATCCTTTCATTTTGAATGCTCCTTTTTGAGGTTTTTTGTGCCTCACGATCTCGTTGTGCATTAATGGCCTGTTACTGAGGCAGAAATTCGACCAAAACGACGCATTTTCGGTCCCAAAACATTAAGTACATGATATTTTTCCCGAAATTGTGGCTTCGACGAATTGTTTGGCGGATGAAAATTGCCCTGACCACTGTGACGACTCTTATTTTATCTCAGGCGTGTAATGAGCCACCCACGTTTTATCTCCAGTCGTAACAGAGCTCAGAAAATTCTCGCCTTCCAATTCAAGTCGCTCGAGAAACCCGAGGGCGCTTTCGACCCGATTTTTCTAGTACTCATCTGTCAGTTGTTTTGGGACCCATCCTCCGCACGGTTTCCAGTAGCCTAGAGTTTCTGTGAGTGTCTCGTAGAAGTGAGATCTGGAAAGTTATGGAAACATGGCGCAGATTTCACCCACAGCCAATCGGTGGTCTTCACAAGCATTTGCCTCGATTTCTTGCACCAATTCATCAGTCAAAATGGAAAGCTTTCCACACATTTGTTCGCCATGAACATTTTTTCTGCCTCCGCTAAACTCCGTACATCACTCGTTTTGTTCATAACGTCTTCGCCGTAAACTCTTTTGATTCGCGAAGAAATTTCGGTGGGTGTTATTCTTCCGCGAGTAGAAAGCAGACGACAACTACGTGGCTCGCACTTCGTGCCGATGTCTTTCACGCAACTGGATACTAGAACGTGAGTTTACATGCCACCATGTTCCTGCGATGCTCACAGTGGTGACGGGAGTCCGTTCTACAACCCACTATTGCCAATAACGACAGCCTCTTATGGTCACGGGACACTTACTTTCTCAACGTGCCTTGAATTAACGCACATTTAAAGAGAGTCGCCATTAATTAAACCAAGTGCAAACCTTTTTAAAACTCCTATCCTCACGAACCCTATACGAGCGGTACGTAGGGGTCTGTAGTACACTCCTGGAAATTGAAATAAGAACACCGTGAATTCATTGTCCCAGGAAGGGGAAACTTTATTGACACATTCCTGGGGTCAGATACATCACATGATCACACTGACAGAACCACAGGCACATAGACACAGGCAACAGAGCATGCACAATGTCGGCACTAGTACAGCAATGCAGGCTGCTATTCTCCCATGGAGACGATCGTAGAGATGCTGGATGTAGTCCTGTGGAACGGCTTGCCATGCCATTTCCACCTGGCGCCTCAGTTGGACCAGCGTTCGTGCTGGACCTGCAGACCGCGTGAGACGACGCTTCATCCAGTCCGAAACATGCTCAATGGGGGACAGATCCGGAGATCTTGCTGGCCAGGGTAGTTGACTTACACCTTCTAGAGCACGTTGGGTGGCATGGGATACATGTGGACGTGCATTGTCCTGTTGGAACAGTAAGTTCCCTTGCCGGTCTAGGAATGGTAGAACGATGGGTTCGATGACGGTTTGGATGTACCGTGCACTATTCAGTGTCCCCTCGACGATCACCAGAGGTGTACGGCCAGTGTAGGAGATCGCTCCCCACACCATGATGCCGGGTGTTGGCCCTGTGTGCCTCGGTCGTATGCAGTCCTGATTGTGGCGCTCAACTGCACGGCGCCAAACACGCATACGACCACCATTGGCACCAAGGCAGAAGAGACTCTCATCGCTGAAGACGTCTCCATTCGTCCCTCCATTCGCGCCTGTCGCGACACCACTGGAGGCGGGCTGCACGATGTTGGGGCGTGAGCGGAAGACGGCCTAACGGTGTGCGGGACCGTAGCCCAGCTTCATGGAGACGGTTGCGAATGGTCCTCGCCGATACCCCAGGAGAAACAGTGTCCCTAATTTGCTGGGAAGTGGCGGTGCGGTCCCCTACGGCACTGCGTAGGATCCTACGGTCTTGGCGTGCATCCGTGCGTCGCTGCGGTCCGGTCCCAGGTCGACGGGCACGTGCACCTTCCGCCGACTACTGGCGACAACATCGATGTACTGTGGAGACCTCACGCCCCACGTGTTGAGCAATTCGGCGGTACGTCCACCCGGCCTCCCGCATGCCCACTATACGCCCTCGCTCAAAGTCCGTCAACTGCACATACGGTTCACGTCCACGCTGTCGCTGCATGCTACCAGTGTTAAAGACTGCAATGGAGCTCCGTATGCCACGGCAAACTGGCTGACACTGACGGCGGCGGTGCACAAATGCTGCGCTGCTAGCGCCATTCGACGGCCAACACCGCGGTTCCTGGTGTGTCCGCTGTGCCGTGCGTGTGATCATTGCTTGTACAGCCCTCTCAGTGTCCGGAGCAAGTATGGTGGGTCTGACACACCGGTGTCAATGTGTTCTTTTTTCCATTTCCAGGAGTGTATATTCCTAAAGTCATCATTAACAGCCAGTTCATTTAAAGTTAATAGGCTTCCTCAGGATGCTTAACGTCTACCTTCAAGAGTCTTCCAGTTCAAGTCTTTTACTATCTCTGTGACAGTGACCATTCGTGCTGCCCTTCTCTGTATACGTTCAATATCCCCTGTTAGTTCTATCTGGTACTGCTCCCACACATATGAGCAGTATTCTAAAAACTGGTGACAAGAGTGATTTGTAACCAATCTCGTTTTTAGAGTGATGCACTTCCGCAGTATTCTACCAATTAACCGAACTCTATCACCTGCTTTACTCACAACTGATCATTCCCTTTTATATCCCTGCAGTGTCTTACACTCAGGTATTTGTATGAGTTGACCGATTCCAGCATTGACTCGTAGATATTATAGTCACAGGATACAACGTTTTTTTTTTTTCGTTTTGTGAAGTGCATAGTTTCACAATCCTGAACATTTAAAGCAAGCTGCATCTTTGCACCACTTTGAAATCTTATCAAGATATGACCGAAAATTTATGCAGCGTGTTTCAGGTAGTACTTCATTATAGGTAACTGCATCATCCACAAAAAGTCTACAAGTCTACAAGTTCATTAACATACAATATGGGCAACAACGATCCTAATACACTTCCCTGGGGACACCTGGAAATACTTGTACATCTGACGATGACTCTACATCCATAATAATTGCTGCATCCACCCTAACAAGAAGATTTCAATCCAGTCATAAAATACGTCATTTGATACCCGTATGATCGCACTTTTGACAGTAAGTGTGGTACTGAGTCAAATAATTTTCGGGAATCAAGAAATACTGCCTTCTTCTAAAGCTTTCAGTACGTCGTACGAGAAAAATTAGAGATGGGTTTCATATAATCCATGCTGGCTGGCGTTGAGGAGATCATTGTATTCAATCTACCTCATTATATTTGAGCTCAGAGTATGTTCTAAGATTCAACAACAAATCGATGTCAAGGATAGTGGACGATAGTTTAATGGATCACTTGCGCTATCCTCCTTCCAGAAGGGTGTGACCTGTGTTTTTTGTCCAAGAACTGGGCCTGGCTTTTTTCTCGATGGATCTACGACAGACTATAGTTAGAAGATGGGATAACTCAGCTGCAAACTCAATATAGAATCTGACAGGAATTCCAGTGGGCCCTGGAGCTTTGTTCAAATTTAACTAGTTCAGCTGTTTGTCAACGCTACCGACACTAATGCTTATTTTATCCATCTTTTCTGTGGAATGAGAATTAAATTGGGGCAGTTCGCCTCGATTTTAATTTGTACAGGAGGATTTAAAAACGGCGTTAAGAATTTCAACTTTTCCTTTGCTGCCCTAAATTTTAGTTGCTGCCTCATTCGCTAGGGACTGGACGGTAACTTTCATTTGACAACATTCTGTTACAGTTGTCACTGTAGGCATCAAGAAGTGCTCTCTTTAACAGCCAAATGCGTTTCGTTCAGCATCTCTCTATCTGTAGCCCTATTTTTTATTTTACACCTATTATGCAGTAATCTCTGTTTCTTTGGACATCTCTTTACAGTGACTGGATACTATCAAGGTTCCCTCCTATTATGATCATTTCTACTGGGTAAATGTCTATCCAGTGCATAGTCAACCATTCTTTTAAACTTGAGCCATAGTTCCTCTACATGCTCTTACCATGTGTTGAAAGTTTCAAGTTCCTCATAGAGATATAACACTAATTATTGTTTATCTACATTACTGAACATGTATATCTTTCTGCTTGCTTTAGTTGTCCTTTGTACTTTGGTAATCATTGTTACCACAACAGCGGCATGATCACTGATACCAGTTTCGTCGTGGACATCCTGAAAGAGGTGTGGCCTATTTGTTGCCATTACAACGAAAATATTTGCATCATGAGTTGGGTAACTAACTACGTGTTATACGTAGTTTTCAGAGAAGGCATTCGCTAATCTTTCACAATGTCTTATCATCCCCACCATCAATTTAACTGCAATTGACCCAATTAACTGTTGGATGATAAGGCCTCCACCGATGATAGCAGTATGATTGGGGAACTTACGTATAAGTTAACTGATATTTTCGCTAACATTTTCGATTACGTCAGGAGAGGAATCGGGAGGGCTATAGAAGGATCCAGTTGTCATTTTATATCAACGCCTGGTACTGAATCTTGCCAAGCAATCTCACATACAGCTTCAATTTATATCACGGTGGATTTGAGAGTCTTGTTTACTGCGACAGATACACCACCGTCATTTCCTGTTTGTCTATCCCTTCGATATTCACTTAAATTTTCCTCAAATATCTCGCTGCTGTCAATTTCAGTTTTCAACCAGCTTCCTGAACGTAGTATTATATGAGCTTCACTGCTTTTCATGAAGCCAATGCTTAGGCAGTTCATCATTAGTATACTCTCACTTGCGGGAGGTACTTTTTCGCTCTTGCACTGATGCTCCCTGGTTTCTTACAGCTATCGGTACCTGGATTGGATGGAGCGTCGTCTACTGTAACACACTACACACCTGATCCATTTAGGGTGACGCTACAGTTCTCAACCCTACGGCACAAATCCAGTAAGTCGCAGCCTAGCTTCTCTCACAACCTTCGAGGTCTCTGGTTCAGTCCTTCCACTCGACTGAAAACCAAAACGCCTCGATTAGTTCTGGATACAATGCTAAAAATTATGACCGTCGTTGAAACTCCACGCGCAATGCAGGTCTTCTCAGCCTTCGCTGACCTAGGAGCCCAGGCGAGAGGCAGCATTGGTTCCAATGTGCGTCACAATTTGCAGTTTTTTGCAGCCTGCTCCCTCAATGGCTGCTCTTCAGCATGTTAGGCCCCCATGAATACACACTGAGTGCACAAAGTGTTCTTTCCTGTCGCTTGCCGCGATTTCCCTAAGGGGTACCACCATTGGCTGTGTGTTTGAATTGCAAGCGATTAATAGACCCACACCCTTTTACGTTTGCCTCCTCTTGATGCCAGACAGAACACGTTTCCCCAAAACATTTGAAGTGAGTCTCACTGACTCACTTTCAGTTTCAGTGAAAGACAGTGTCTCAAATTTGTTGATTAGGGAGATCGGTACAACATCCTGAGTCCTCCCTGGTCCTCATCCACCCTGTACGGAACGCCTAAATGAAACCATCCCTTTTCTCGGGGGGCACCGAAAACGACGTTTCCAAGTGTGATAAGCAACTGGAACACACCGTTCACGCTCCTGACACACCACCGACGATTCAACTGTTCTCTAAGGACATCATGAGACCAACCCCACTGAATGTGATCGCACCAATTTGAAGGGTTGTACGAGCTCAGTTTTTACTCTCGTACACAAGGATGAACCGCCAGGGACCGCTCAAAACGATTCGACGAAATATGAACCTGAAGTTCTTTGGTGTGACGTCACGTGCGCTGCACTGCAGTTGAAATTGCTCGTTAATATTTTATAAAGTTTTAGTCTTCAGTTACTTATTTCAAAGTTTATTTATGTTAATATTTGATGTAAAAGTAACTTGTTAGGGGAGTTTCATTGATCTCAGTCTTGCTTTCTGTGTTATTGACTCGAGTGGTCTATTATTCGTGAGTGTGCTTACGTCATTCGTCTAAGCCTCACGTCTCAGTAGTGTGTTTACATTTTGCGGCGTGCACTGCAGCTGTAGCTGTTGTAAAGCTAAGTAGTGACAAACTCCTTTGTGCACTGTTATACAGTTACGAAATTTAAGAGTTTTCAGCGGTGTTTCGTGTCGTTTGTGGCGAAGTAACGAATTGATAAACTTTCGGAAACGTTCGCTCGCTGTGTTTTTTAGAGTTTTCTGTGCGTTGAAGTCGTTTAGTAAATTTCTAACTTTAGTTTTACTGCCGTTTCTTATTGTTTCTAGTGAAATATTTCAGTAAAATTTGCATTCAGTGTTTAAACTTCGTTTAGTGTTCCAGTGGCCGTTGGAACTTTTTGGTTTTAGCTAATAACTTTGTGAAGTTTTGTTGGTATTGGTATTAGCTGTGGTGTAGTAGTATTACAACAAGTAGTTGCTTTCTAAGCAGACAGAGAATTTCGAGACCGCTATTGTTAGTTCTATAAATAGTTCTACTGGTGTAAATGAACTTCGGTAACGTAGACGTATAGTTTTTTCCGTAACTGTAAAATCTTACCATGAGTGAGAAGTGTGGACTCTGTCGTAGGTTTGTGAGTAGTGGGTTACGGTGTGGGATTTGTGCAAAGTATTTTCATTGGGGGATGCAGTGGGGAAGCCAGTGGGCATTCTAGTGAGATCCTCTCCTGGGAATGCAGAATCTGTAGTAGAAATAAGTTAATAGAGGAGCAGGAGCGTAAGATCTGTGCCCTTCAAGTGCAGTTACAATGCGCAAAGGAGGAACTAGATAGGGTGAGGAGGGTGAAGGGTGGTGGGAATGGCAACTGGCAGTTGGCAAGAAGGTAGCTAGGGAAAGCAGGTATTCAGACAGTTTTACTTTGCGAATATGCACTAGATTTGACCAACTGTCAGAGTTGAGTATAGAGGAGCCTTGTAGATGTAGGGAACATGCAGCAGTCCTCAGCAATTAGGAATGGTTCAAATGGCTCTCAGCACTATGGGACTTAACATCTGCGGTCATCATTGTCCTAGACTTAGAACTATTTAAACCTAACTAAACTAAGGACATTCCTCACATCCATGCCCAAGTCAGGATTCGAATCTGTGACCGTAGCAGCAGTGCAATTCCGGACTGAAGCGCCTAGAACCGCACGGCCATCAGCAATTAGGAGGCCTAGGTTAGTTGCACAGTCCAGCAGAAAGGAGGTTCTACTGCTAGGTAGTTCTCACGGTAGAGCTGTGGGCCAGCAGTTGCAGAAAGTGTTGGGGAATTAGTACCAGGGCACCAGTATTGTGAAGCCTAGTGCAGGGTTAGCTCAAGTGACTGACAGCTTAGTGGAATTATGTAGGAATTTTACGGAGGAGGATCAGGTAGTTATAGTGGGTGGAGCCGGGAACAGTCTTGATAGGGACTGGGATTATGATGTAGGTGGTGACCTACTGAAACTGGTAGCACTAATGTGCATTTCGTGCAACTGTTTCAGCATCATGATCGGCCTCACCTTAATGCGGCTGTTAGGCGCGTTAACATGGGGCTGGGGAGAGCGCTTATGGAAGAGGTCATGGATCACATCTCAGTCGTGCCAGTTGGGTCCATCAGTAGATCGGGTTTCACTAGGCATGGCATGCATCTCAGTAGGGGAGGCTGGCTAAGCTTGTGTGTGTGTGTGGGGGGGGGGGGGGGGGGGTAGTGGTGGTAGTGTCACTCATGGAAAAATTCCTCTATTAGTTGGTGTTAGAGTTGCACCTTCTTTAGATTGAAGTCAGCTGATAGGTATACCTACTTAAAGGAAGTCCCTCTGAGAGCTCACCTTCTGAGGATGTAAGGTTTCCAAGTAGAGAAGAAATTAATATGTTTCATCAAAATAAGATGTATTAGAGATAAAGTTAGTGAACTGCTTATAGATTTGGACTCTGAAATTATTGGTATAACAGAGCAACACTTAAATAATTTGACAATTCAGATGCTTCCTTTACAAGGACACAGATTCGTTGGCTGTTTTTTTTTAAGGAGTTCCTTGCGGGGTGATGGAGTGGCTATGTACGTGAACGGGTAACTCTAAAATACTTCTGTTTGCTGATGACACTAGCTTGGTAGTAAAGGATGTTGTGTGCAACATTGACTCGGTTTCAAATAGTGCAGTACATGACATAAGTTCATGGCTTGCAGAAAATAAACTAACGCTAAATCACAGTACGTCTCAGTTTTTACAGTTTCTAACACACAATTCAACAAAACCAGACGCTTTACTTTCACACAACGGGCATATTAGTGAAACTGAACAGTTCCAATTTCTAGGTGTTCAGATAGATAGTAAGTTGTCGTGGAAAGCCCACATTCAGGATCTTGTTCAAAAACTTAATACTGCCATTTTTACTATTGTGGAAATGAGCGTTTGGCGTCATTGGCCGGGAGGCTCCTTACGGGAAAAGGTCACGCCGCCTTGGCGCAGGTCTTATTACATTCGACGCCACCACATTGGGCGACCTGCGCCCCAGATGGTGATTACATTATGATAAAGACAAAAGACGATAGTGTGAAACCCAGCTCGCGCTATTCGTCCACAAGACTCAGAGGGCCATAGACACGGGTTCCCAGGTAGATGCCGTGTTTCTTGACTTCGGAAAGGCGTTTTATACAGTTCCCCACAGTCGTTTAATGAACAAAGAGCATATGGACTATCAGACCAGTTGCGTGATTGGATTGAAGAGTTCCTAGATAACAGAACATAGTATGTCATTCTCAATGGAGAGAAGTCTTCTGAAAGTGATTTCAGGTGTGCCGCAGGGGAGTGTCGTAGGACCGTTGCTATTTACAATATATGTAAATGACCTTGTGGATAACATCAGAAGTTAACTGAGGCTTTTGCGGATAATGCTGTAGCATATCGAGAGGTTGTAGCAATAGAAAATTGTACTGAAATGCAGGAGGATCAGCAACGAATTGACACATGGTGCAGGGAATGGCAATTGAATGTCAATGTTGTTGTTGTTGTTGTGGTGGTCTTCAGTCCTGAGACTGATTTGATGCAGCTCTCCATGCTACTCTATCATGTGCAAGCTTCATCTCCCAGTACCTACTGCAACCTACATCCTTCTGAATCTGCTTAGTGTATTCGTCTCTTGGTCTCCCTCTACGATTTTTACCCTCCACGCTGCCCTCCAATACTAAATTGGTGATCCCTTGATGCCTCAGAACATGTCCTATCAACCAATCCCTTCTTCTGGTCAAGTTGTGCCACAAACTTCTCCCCAATCCTATTCAATACTTCCTCATTAGTTATGTAATCTACCCATCTAATCTTCAGCATTCTTCTGTAGCACCACATTTCGAAAGCTTCTATTCTCTTCTTGTCCAAACTATTTATCGTTCATGTTTCACTTCCATACATGGCTACACTCCATACAAATACTTTCAGAAATGACTCCCTGACACTTAAATCTATACTCGATGTTAACAAATTTCTCTTCTTCAGAAAAGCTTTCCTTGTCACTGCCAGTCTACATTTTATATCCTCTCTACTTCGACCATCATCAGTTATTTTGCTCCCCAAATAGCAAAACTCCTTTACTACTTTAATTGTCTCATTTCCTAATCTAATTCCCTCAGCATCATCCGACTTAATCCGACTACATTCCATTATCCTCGTTTTGCTTTTGTTGATGTTCATCTTATATCCTCTTCTCAAGACACTGTCCATTCCGTTCAATTGCTCTTCCAAGTCCTTAACTGTCAGACAGAATTACAATGTCATCGACGAACCTCAAAGTTTTTATTTCTTCTCCATGGATTTTAATACCTACTCCGAATTTTTCTTTTGTTTCCTTTACTGCTTGCTCAATATATAGATTGAATAACATCGGGAAGAGGCTACAACCCTGTCTTACTCCCTTCCCGATCACTGCTTCCCTTTCATGTCCCTCGACTCTTACAACTGCCATCTGGTTTATGTACAAATTGTAAAGTCTTTCGCTCCCTGTATTTTACCCCTGCCACCTTTAGAATTTGAAAGAGTATTCCAGTCAACATTGTAAAAAGCTTTCTTTAAGTCTACAAATGCTAGAAACGTAGGTTTGCCTTTCCTTAATCTTTCTTCTAAGGTAAGTCGTAAGGTCAGTATTGCCTCACGCGTTCAAATATTTCTACGGAACTGATCTTCCCCGATGTCGGCTTCTACTAGTTTTTCCATTCGTCTGTAAAGAATTCGTGTTAGTATTTTGCAGCTGTGGCTGCAAAATGTCAATGTAGACAAGTGTAATATGCTGCGAATACAAAGAAAGATAGATCCTTTGTCATTTAGCTACAGTATAGCAGGTCAGCAACCGGAAGCAGTTAATTCCATTAATTATCTGGGAGTAGGAATTAGGAGTGATCTAAAATGGAATGACCATATAAAACTAATCGTCGATAAAGCAGATGCCAGACTGAGATTCATTGGAAGAATCCTAAGGAAATGCAATCCGAAAACAAAGGAAGTAGATTACAGTACGCTTGTTCGCCCACTGCTTGAATACTGCTCAGCAGTGTGGGATCCGTATCAGATAGGGTTGATAGAAGAGATAGAGAAGATCCAACGGAGAGCAGCGCGCTTCGTTACAGGATCATTTAGTAATCGCGAAAGCGTTTCGGAGATGATAAACTCTAGTGGAAGACTCCGCAGGAGAGACGCTCAGTAGCTCGGTACGGGCTTTTGTTAAAGTTTCGAGAACATAGCTTCACCGAAGAGTCAAGCAGTATATTGCTCCCTCCTACGTGTATCTCGCAAAGAGATCATGAGGATAAAATCAGAGATATTAGAGCCCACACAGAAGCATACCGACCATCCTTCTTTCCACGAACAATACGAGACTGGAATAGAAGGGAGAACCAATAGATGTACTCAGGGTACCCTCCGCCACACACCGTCAGGTGGCTTGCAGAGTATGGATTTAGATGTAGACTGTAATAGAATGGAGAATCGATAGAGGTACTCAAGGCACCCTCCGCCACACATCTTTAGGTGGCTTGCGGAGTATAGATGTAGATGTATATGTAGAAGACAAAGCGGGAGTCTAACTCGGGCCCGTAGGACGGCAATCCGTCACGCTGACCTTTATGAGCGGAGGAGGGGGGGGGGGGGGGGGGAATTCTACATTTCTATTAGAACGGTATCTGAGGTCAGTGATCGTTCTACACGAAAATTAGTCTACTTTACTTACTTTCATTCGTTTGTCGTATGGTATTATGTTGGGGTAACTCTTCGCATTCTAAAAGGATATTTTTGTCTCAGAACCGGGAGGTTCGGTCAATAAGTGGTGGAAGCTCACGAATCTCTTGTCGACCTCTGTTCACGAGTCTGGATATTTTGATGTTGGCCTCTCAATATAAATATATTCCTTACTGTTATTTCTTGCTAACAATTAGCTTATTCCCAAGAATAAGCAGCTTACACTCGGTTAATACTCGGCAGAAATCAAACGTGCTTGTGGATCGGACTTCCTTAACTCTTGTGCAGAAAGGTGTGCAAGAAACTGCTGCGTCCATTTTCAATGAGCTACCACTCGAATTCAAAAATCTTATCAGTAACCCACGAGCATTCAAATCGAAACTGAAGTTTTTCCTCATGGGTCACTCCTCCTATTCTGCCGAGGAGTTCTTTGAAAAATTAAGCTGATTCTTATTGTATTGTTGATTGCGTTTATTTAATCTTATGGACTGACATTTTTCAGGTTCATAAACATTTATTTTTATCTGTTATTACTTTGTTGTAATTTGATGCACTGACACGTTCCGTGACCTTGGAGATTTGCTCCTCAATTTGTTCCTACGGAACTTGACGTGTAAATAAAATAAAGTAGCAAAGGTTGTTTCCGCTTTTACAGTCTTGTTTGACGGCCTCCTGTGGCGTGATCAAGGATGAGAGCGACATTTTCACGTTCACGAATAAAACGGCAAACCACACACTCGGTGCATCCGCGTACCTTTGTTGAACAATTTAAAAATGTACTTGTACATCTGTAAGGATGTCCTAGGCGACTGCAGGCAGGCTACGCTGCTACTCTTGCGCCTGATGCAGGCATGCGGAATCGGAGAGACGTCGAAGAGGTTGCCTACCTGCAAGTGCCTAAGATTTCATCACAGATTGTCTTCGTATAGGCACATTTTTAAAGTTCTCAACAAAGGCGGGAGGATGGTATCGAGTGTGTTACGAAACGGTGGGAGTGAGGGGGGAATCTTAGACTGACTTACTGCCGTTTTATTCACTCATGTGTCCATGTTGCACTCCATCCCCTGCTCCTCGCCCCCCCCTCTCCCACCTCGTGATCTCGCCACATGAAGGCACAAAAGACGAGGGCTGGAAAAGACACCCTTCGCTGCTTCGGATCACGTTCAGCTTCCGTCGAACTGTTTTGAACGGTCCCTAATGGTTCCAACCAGTATACCACAACATTAAGTTGGTCGCACTACACTCCAAAGAAAAGTGATAAGGTTCAACGAACTCGCAGACTACAGTTTCCTTGGAAAAGGGTTGAATCGTCTTCAGTGTCAAAGATAATAAAAAACGTAGTCTTGTTGCTCTTCGAACTACGAACTGTCATTTTTGAACACGAAATTTGTGGGAATCAACGCCCCAAGGGCAGTGGTGGTTGCATTGACCCGCTTTATGCCACCCCCAAACCCTTTTTAAGTCGATTCAGAGTGGCGGTGTATCTGAAATGTCTTCCTCTCCCACTCATAAGAAAGCCGTGCGATTTCAGCGCTGGGCGTCGTGGTTCTGACCTCCATCGCGGACACGTCAAAAGAAGGGTTGAAATTAGGGTGTGACAACCTTGATATCTTGTGAAACGTCCACGTGGCATTGGGCAGAATTGTGGCGAAATATGACGCTAATGTGATGTGGTCGAACACGACTCAGTCGAGCTCAAAGTTTCTTCTGTGTTGTCACATACGCATCAGAATTTATGGTGGTTCAACTTGGTATGATGTCTACAAGCAAGAGTCCTTCGGAAACAATAAACACCGTAGCAATAACTTTTCCAGCAGAAGGTGTGGTTTCGAATTTTTTTTTCTTGGGTGAATTTACATGATGCCACTCCATTGATTGCTTCTTCGTCTCTGGTGAAAAATGATGGAGCCATGTTTCATCACCTGTCACAATTCTTCCAAGGGATTCATCTCCACCATTCTCGTACTGTTCCAAAAGTTCTCTGCATACCGTTTTTCTTGTTTCTTTGTGAGCCACTATCAACATAGTGTGAACCCACCTGGCACAAACCTTTTTTAACGCCAACACTTTCAGTATTCTGCAAACATTTCCTTCCCCTATCCCAACGTAGCGTTACAATTCGTTCACTGGATGCGTCTGTCAGCAGTCACCAGTTCGTTAACTCTCTGCACATTGTCTGGAGGGTGTGCAGTACGAGGACTGCCGCTGCGAGGACAATCCTCAATATTGCCGTGCCCGATTTCATCATGTAACCTGCTTGCCCACCGACTAACTATACTGCGATCGATAACAGCATCTCCATAAACCTTTTTCAACCTCTTGTGGATGTTTCCCACTGTCTCGTTTTCACAGCATAGGAATTCTATGACAGCACGTTGCTTCTGACTAACGTCAGGTGTAACAGCCATCTTGAAGACATGCTGCGAAGTGCGCCACTCACAGGAACAGATTGAAAAAAGTTTGAAAACAAACTGGAAGGATGTATCTACACACTGTAAAACTTTCACACATGCAGAATGAAAACTGTATTTTTACAAAAATAGTGTACATTTCTTTTGGAGTGACCCTCGTAATAGAATAAGGGAAATCAGATCTCACTATTCGAGAATGCAATAATAGAGAATTATTCTGCAGGCGGTTTGATGAACACCCTGCTAGGAACATAAATTTGATTTGCAGAGTAGACTGTAGTGCAGTTGTTGCTCATTTGCTTTGTTTTGTAAACAACCATCTATTTAATCTGCCAGGAAGTTTCATATCAGCGCACACTCCGCTGCAGAGTGAAAATCTCATTCTGGAACCATCTATTTGTTAGTAAGCTATTTAGTAAGGTTTCAGCTCTCACCTGATACATATCTACAGAGTGGCAAGTTAGGTGTTTATCTTTTTCTCTATTTTCCATGTAGTGCATTTATTAAATTTCATGCGTGTTTATCTGTTTAAAAGGTTTAATCTCGCATTTTTGTAAGTGTAAATTCATTGTCTGTACAGCAATAGCTGCTCATTGAACAGCTATCTACATAGCTCATTAATGCATCAGCATCCATTGCTGAGACATCTGGAGGGTAGCCAGTTGCATATCTAGGATTGTCTGCTTTTACAGTTTACTTCTTCAGTTAGTCCTGCTAGGATGTGCGCATGTTGTGTGTGGATGCAGGAGGAGCTGGCCGCAGTTCACAAACAGCTGAATTTGCTTTTCGCTGTGGTCAGTCACCTTCAGGCTGCTGCCTCAGGGTGCAGCAGTGGCAGAGAATCAGGTGTATCGCATGAGGCACCTCAGGTGTCACTTGCTTTGCCCATGGCCTCTGCTTTGGAGCCACATCCCAGTGCAGCCAATGCGATGGATCTGCTCTCACAGCAGAGTGAGTGGCAGGTGGTAATGTTTGTGTCACTGTGGCCACTCCTTCAGCAGGATCCGAGCAGGCACACAGGGGGGAGGTATTTACTAGTTATTGGGAGCTCCAATTTTATGTGTATTATGGAGCCCCTTAGGCAGGTAGCATTCAGAGCAGGAAATAGTCAATGTGCACTCGGTGTGTCTGCCGGCAGAGGAGGAGGGGGGGGGGGGGGGCGAGCCTCATCCAAGATGTGGAGGCAGCCTTGTCAATGGCTCTCAAGAATGCAGGGTGCATGTTTTGGCTCACCTTGACACTATGATGCTTGCCTCATGGTGATCCTCAGTTCATATAGACAGCTGGCAGAGATGGTGAAGACTGCTGGCCTCATGCGCAGAGTGCAACTAGAGCTCACAATTTGCAGCATCATTCCCCAAAGTTGATCGGTGTCCTTTGGTTTTGAACCAAGTGGAGGGTCTCAACCAAAGGTTCATCGATGGTCTTGACTGCAGGTTTCTAGACCAGCGTTACTGTGTGGGGATTTGTCTCTCCTAGACAGATCAGGATTGCACTACACAAAGGAAGCAGCTACTCAGATTGCAGAGTTCTTGTGAAATGCACATGAAAGACTTTTAGGCTTGGCATTAGAGGTGCCCTTAGGAATACTTGTCAGTCGATAAGCAACAGGAGATGTCAGTGTTCAGAAGAAAGACACTTTGACTGTCACAGTTTCATCAATAAACTGTGAAAGTCTTTGTATTAAAGTTCCTGAATTTACTGCCCTCCGAGAAAGTTCTTGGACTCAAATTATTCTTGGGACCAAGAGCTGGCTGAAATCCAAAGTGGAAACCGCTGAGATATTTAGCGAGTCATGGAACGTAGATCTGAAAGAAAGATTAGAGGCCAGAGGAGAGTGAGTGTTCATTGCAATTGACAAAAATATTGTCTTTGTTGAAGTCAAAGTTGAATGTGACAGTGAAGTCATCAGGTTGTGTAATAACAAGTGTATGTGGAACAAAGTACATATTTGGATGATTTTACCAGCCACCCAATTCTGCAGTGACAGTTCTAGAGTCATTCTAAGAAAGTCTATGGTCAATAGGGCATAAATACCCACATCATGCAATACTGATTGGAGGAGACTTTAACCTGCTGAGTATAGACTGAGATGTCTATCATTGCAGGATGTACAGACACGGTCATGTGAAATACTTTTAAACACATTTTCTGAAATTTGTCTTGAGCAGCTAGCTCAGCAGCCCACACAGAATGGAAATATCTTAAACCTTGTAGCTACAAATAGGGAGGACCTTATCAACAACAGGGATTAGCTATCTTGATGTCATTATAGCAACTATGATTATGGAAGTTAATAAATTAGTCAAGAAGGCCAGGAGAGTGTTTCTGCTAGATAGGGTAGATAAGCAGTTGTTAACATCTCACACAGTCAATTGACTTCACTTATTTCCAGCAAGGTGGATGTAGAGGAACTATGTGCAAAGTTTAAGCAGATTGTAAACCATGGTCTGGAGTGTTATATTCCTAGTGAGTGGATGATGGATGGAAAAAACCCACAATGGTTTAGTAGCAAAATTCGGCACGTGCCAAGTAAGCAGAGACTGTTGCACTCTTGGTTCAAAAAGTAACACATAAATAACAAGCAAAGGTTAGTAGAGATTTGTTTGTCTGTGAAAAGATCTATGCAAGAAGCATACAACTACCACCACCCTCACACCTTAGCAAAATGTCTGGTAGAGAACCCGAGAAAATTCTGGTCACATGAAAAATTGTGATTCTAAGGCTTCCATTCAGCCCCTTGTTGATCAGTCTTGTGTGGCAGTTGAAGACAGCAAAACAAAAGCTGTAGTTTTAAATTTCACATTTAAGAAATCATTCACACAGACAATTGTACAAACATACCGTCATTTGACAGTTTGTCATCCTGTATGGATGAAATAGTAACAAGTATACCTGGTGTAGAGAAACATCTGAGGGATTTGAAAGCAAATAACTCACCAGGTCAGAATGGAATCCTAGTTTGATTTTACAAAGAGTAATCTACACCATTGGCCCCTTACCCAGCTTTCATTGATCAAGAGTCTCTCACCCAGTGCAAAGTCCCAAGCAACTGGAAAAACTGCAGGTGATTTCCATATATAAGAAAGGTAAAAGAACAGACCCACAAAATTACAGACCAATATCTCTAACCTCTGTTCGCTGCAGAATCCTTGAACATATTCTCAGTTCAAATTTAAAAAAAAACCTTTCTTGAGACTGAAAAGTTTGTCCACGCATCAACATGGTTTTAGAAAGCATTACTCGTGCAAAACTCAGATTGCTCTTTTCTCACATGATGTACAGTAGAACCCCCCTAATCCGACCTTGGATGGTCCGTCAGCCTGGTTAGTCCGACCACGCTCAGGCTCGCGAGTCTGTGCCGACTTGTCACTGATTGGACACCTGTCCGGCCATTGTTGCTGTGTCTATCGCTGTGCATATTGTTATACCTTACGTTACTGTGCAGTTTTATCCTTTGTTGGGAATAAAAACCGTCGTTGTTTGCTTTATTCAGTGTTCTCTACAGTACTTATTTCTGTAGATTCATTGTGTGTACAGTTGTTTTTCAACATGTGTGGGTTCGAACGTAAACACGTAACTCCTTCACTACATGAAAAATTTGCAGTGCTACAAAGACTGGACGAAGGAGAATCGCTCCAAAAAATTGCAAAGGAACTGAATGTGGGTGTTTCGACAATTAAGGATTGGAGGAAGAATCGGAAAGACATTGAATCCTATACAGTTACGATTGAAAGTGAAAACACTCTGAAGAATTGCAAAACATTAAAAAAGCCTAAACTGTAACTGCTTGATAACGCGTTGTGGATGTGGTCTTGTCAAGAAAGAAGAAAAGCAACTCCAATATTCGGGCCAATTCTCAAAGAAAAAGCGATGGTTTTGCACAAAAACTGGAAGCCGAAATTAAATTTGCTGCCAGTGAAACCTTGATTGATCGATGGAAAACTCGTCATGGTGTCAGATTTGCTTTTATTTCCGCTGAAAAACTATCTGCCGATGCCGCAGCTGCAATGGAGTTTTCTGTTAAGTTTCAAGATATTGTAGAAGAAAATGAACGGTTACCCTGCCAAGCGTATAACATCGACGAGACAGGGCTGAACTTCGAAATTTGGCCAACAAAAACGGTCGCAGCTTCAAATGAATCCGTGGTAGGGACGAAACTTATAAAAAATAGAATAACCGTCTTTCCTTGTAGCAATGCAGATGGTACCCACAAGCTCCCCCTTGTTCATCATTGGCAAATCTAAGAAGGCAAGGGCAATCAAAAATATTAACTTATCCTCCTTGCCGGTTTATTACCGCAATCAAAAATCTGCTTGAATGGACTGCAACCTTTTTAAATCCTGGTTTTTCGACGAGTTTGTGCCATCGGTCGAAAAAGACTTGAAGCAAAAAACCCTGCCTGTACGTGCTCTACTGCTATTTGATAACGCACCATCACATCCACCTGAGGAAGCTTTGGTGAAGGGGGACATAAAAGCTCTCTTTCTGCCTCCTAATGTGACCACTCATCCAACCAATGGATCATGGCGTTATCGAATGGTTAAAAAGGCGATATCGCAGAAAGTATATCAGATCAATCTTGGAAAAATCTGAAGGTCATAACTTATTTGAAACAATGAAATCCCCGAACATCAAAGAAGCTATCTATACAATCGCTGCAGCATGGGATGAACTGAAACCTGACACACTGTGGAAATCGTGCTGTAAGCTTTGGCCACAAGTTATGTCTGAAAATCAGCATACCGAAGGTGAGCAAAACAAAGGTGCACTGGAAAGAACCTAACGTTCCTGACAATGAAGTTGAAGAGTGGATCATCGAATGTGACAAAGACTGTGGCGCTTTTGAAGAGCTCAATGACTACCAGATTGTTGCTGCTGTTAGCCAGGAAACAGTCAATGGGGACTCGAACGGCGAAGACGAAGCCCCCACCCGGATTTCACACAGCGATTCACAAAACGCTTTTCACGTCGCCCTTCAATACATCGGGCAGACTCCAACTGCAATGGACGTTCTGTGGATAAAAAAAAATGGAGGGACACTGCTTCTAAATCTAGAATAACATCTGCTAAACAAAAACGCATCATTGACTTTTTCCAAGTAATTTGTTTTCGTTTCTCCTGTAAAAACAGCGCATACAGTGTAATAATTTCTTAGTTTATACATACAGTAGTTTATTTCTTTGTAAAAAATTTCTTTTTTATGTGCAGTGCTATAAACAGTTTTTAGTTTACAGTATATATTGTTTATACGTTAAGTACAGTACAGTACTGTAATTTGTTTGTCGTTTTTCCTTTTAAGACCAATACGTATTATTGTGTTTGTAGACATTTTTTTTAGTTAATATATTGTTTAACACTGTCTAAATACATCTTTTATATTACTGTATACGTGTTTTAGTTCTTAAATCGTTTAATTTTTTGTACTAATGTCATTTTATATTTTTTGCAATATTAGATTTTTCGGATAATCCGACCTTTTTTTCGTTCCGACCATGTTCCCGGTCCCGAAAGTGACGGATTAGAGGGGTTCTTCTGTACTGAGAACTATGGATGAAGGGCAATAGGCAGATTCCATATTTCTAAACTTCCCGAAGCATTTGACAATATGCCCCACTGCAGGCTGTTAATGAAGGTACGGGCATATGGAATAACTTCACACATATGTCTGAGTGGCTTGAAGATTTCTCAAATAATCGAACCCAGCATGTTGCCCTTGATGGAAAGTGTCCATCAGAGACAATACCCTTGTCTGCAGTGCTGCAGGGAAGTGTGGTAGGACCACTGTTGTTCTCTACATACATAAATGACAAGGTGGGCATCAATCTGTGTTTGAACCCTGGTGTATGCTAAGGTGTTAAAGTTGAGTGACTGAAGGAAGATACAAGACAACGTTAAAAAAATATCCGCTTGGTTTGATGAATGGCAGCTAGTCCTATGTGTGGAAAAATATAAGTTAATGCTGATCAGTAGGAAGATCAAATCTGTAATGTTCAGATACTGTCTTACCAGTGTCCTGCTTGTGCAGTCAAATCATTTAAATATCTGGGCATAATGTTGCAAAGCAATATGAAATGGAACCAGCATGTGAGAACTCTGACAAGGAAGGCAAATGGTCGACTTTAGTTTATTGGGAGAATTTTAGGAGTGGTTCACCTGTAAAGGAGGTCATATATAAGATGCTGGTGTGACCTATTCTTGAGTACTGCTAGAGTGTTTGGGATTCATACCAGGTCAGATTGAAGCAAGAAATCGAAGCAATTCAGAAGCAGGCTGCTAGATTCGTTACCAGTAGGTTGAAACATGTAAGTGTTATGGAGATGTTCCGAGTACTCAAATGGGAATCCCGGGAGGGAAGGTGACATTCTTTTCAAGAAATACTATTGAGAAAATTTTGAGAACCAGCATTTGAAGCTGACTGCTGCATGAATCTACTTCCACCAACATACATTTAAAGTAAGAACCACAAAGCTATGAGAAATTATGGCTCATATCTAGGCATACAGACAGCCATTTTTCCCTCGCTCTATTTGCAAATGGAACAGGAAAAGAAACTGACAAGTAGTGGTACAGGGTACTCTCTACCACACAGCTTTTGGTGTATTGATGTTGATGTAGGTGGGATTTATAGAACACACTGCCTAAATGAATAACAGCTGTCTCACCTTGAATGATTTATTGCAGTGCACTGCTGAAGTAGTTCTTCTAACTGCAATAAATTAACATACCAGCTCTTGTAAAATTTGCTTTACAAGTAACATATTGTAAATGAATTTCAGAGCACATTGAAACAAAAGTGTTGTGTGTAGTGCTAGTTAAATTTCACTTGATTCAAAATTTGTGAAGAAAAATTGATAGACGATGAATAACCACCAACCCCTGCATTACAATTTACCACTAAGGGTAGCATTAACTTGCATGAGCTAAGCCATTCAGTCCACCATAATAACAGGAGGAGGTAATTCATGGAAGGTCACTGAAATAATTAAATCACTGGATTAGTCTTGTAAAGAACTTTTGTTTCAAACAAGATACAAACCTTGAGACTGTCAATGATTTTCACCCAAGTGGTGCTACATGCAACCAAACAGTAGTTGATCCATGCTGAGGTCATCAATGATGCAAATAGTCTAATAAACTTATTCAGTAATAAATCCACAAACTATGTCCAATGACTAGCTAGCAATCAGTCACAAATACAGTTAGGAGATTAACAGCTATACATCAAGCCACAGTGATCAACAGTATTAGCATGAGAGTAAGCATCTAGAACTGATGACACCACATTTTGATACTAGCTGTTTATGAACGTTTCTCTGTGCCAATCTGTAACCAGTGGAATGGTCCATGTGAAACTCCACTGGTAATATTGATGCAAAGCTCAGTGAAAGCACAATTTGCCAGCAGTCTGCCAAAACTTCATCAGACATCGTTGAGCACTGGGTGGGGGTAAAAGTTCCTTTCACTTTATGCGACTCATAGGAATGGTAGTAGATAATAATGTGATGTGACCTGTGATGTACAGGTGAGATTACTGTTATGCTCCTTGCCAGTGGTGCTATAACAAAAAATGAAATGACTTCTTTTTCTGGTTAGGCCACTGGGAACCTGTCCTTATCACCCCACAACAGTGAACATTCACAGGTAAATCTACCTCTACATTCATAGTATGCAAGCCACAATACAGTTTGTGGCAAAGGATACCTTGCATCATTACTAGTCATTGCCTTTCTGCTTCCGCTCCCAAAGGGAGTGAGGGAAAAGTGACTATCTACACGGCTGTATAAGCCCTAATTTCTCTTAACTTGTCTTCACAGTCCTTAAAGGAAAACCACAGTGACATCAATAATATCCTTCTGTAGCCAGCCACAAATGCCCATTCTCTAAATTTTCTGAATGTTTCACAAAAAGAATGTTATCCTCCCTGCCATGATTCCCATTTGAGTTCAAGAAGTATCTTTATCATACTTGATTTGAGGTATTACATATCATTCTAGCAGCTGCAGTACAATTCAATAAAGAAGGCTGACACTACTCCCACATCTATCATGGAGGGCAGGCAACACACTGGGGGCTTGGAAATCATTTATTTGCTTCTAATGTATAAGCCACGCAAACCTGGTTAATAAAGCAAGTCGATACTGCTCCAACACAACAGGCCTGTGATGCAGGGAAATCTGTGTTGGGACCCAGCAGTTGGTTTCTTGCCCTTAACATGTAGGTAGGGCTGCAAAGCAGGTTGATTTGGCAGGTCAATACTGCTTCCATACAACATGCCCATTATGCAGGGCAATCTATACACCAGGGGCTGAGAAAACACATTTTCCCTCCCCTTTTGGAGCTAGGAGGTTATGAACCCCACTTGTCATCTGTTGTTGTTGTTGTGCCAGATGTGACTGAAATTGATCCAGATGTTCGAGAGGAGATCCCAGACATACACACGTACAAACTGCATTTTATATATGATAAATATATCTGCAGCAGAATACTGCATTCTGCTACTGAAAATTGGCAACAGTTCATAGAAAAGATTCATATTACATCTTAATTAAAGGGTTATTGAAGGTTATTGCAATTTCCTTAGCAACTAAGTCAATAACAAAACATTGACATATTGAGTAAGTAATTAAACACATGGAAGATAAATTTATTAAGGAATTACTTGTCAATGAATAATATTTAAGTTAATTGACAAAAATTGCATCTCAGAAGAATTTGTAAAGCCCACAAGTCAAAAGATAAGTGGCTGAAAGTATAAAGAACTATAAGCAGTATCATGCACAGCTTCATCATGCCACAGTGATTAGCGTATTCTACACCAGTTGCTTACCACCAAACAGCAGCCTTGGTTGACAGAGTACAGCAATCTGGTTCCCTGTCAGAGCTTGATGCTGCAAGACATGCAAGCAACTCTGGTAAGCTGTACTGAAGTCAAATTTAATTTGTTTATTTGTTTTGGCTGTGGTGAGTGTTGTGGGGTAGTTAAAGTGCAGTTTGTATATAGAGGACTTTTTATGGAGTTACCTCCAGCAGTGTGATAGTTATCACATTCAGATCCTTTGTTAGTCATTCAGCGTTTGTACATGCAATAGACTTTGTCAGGACATTTCCTTATTAATACCACAAAATAAAAATTTACACTGTTGTATTTGGCATTTCTAAAACTTCTTCTAAGTTGTGCAGTGTCTCCATGATTTGATTGACATGCTTAGCAGGAGAAGATCCGTTTAAAATTAGACATTATTTTCACAGTAAACCTGTTCTGCTTAGGAAGATGGAGGCGGCATTGAAGGCTCTTGCCGATTTAAATACTAAGTTAGAACAGACAAATAACAGACTAGATACTAGTAAATGTAAATATAGATGCTTAAGGTGTTAGGCTGGATACTATGAATGCATGTTTAAACACCCAAAGTGTATCAAAAAAATGATTCCTGAAATAATTACTGAGATGATCACTGAATTAAATAATGAGATAGCACAAGTAATAACTTAAAAATAGAATTAAAATCTGATTTACAGGCTCTTAAAAGCTGAATTAGAAGCAGTTAAGCAGATATTAGATGAATATGTGATTCCTGTGAAGAAAAGTTCAAAATAATAATATATCTACATAAGAAAATATCATTTTAAATATAACAATAGTTACATTTTGGTGTATTTGTACTGTCTGATTTCATTACAGATGTACAGCAAGCATATTGTGTTGAACTTAGCAGTGAGTTTAAAGCAACTTCAGACACTGTCAGTCTTAATATTTCAAACAAAAGTGGCAAGTTAAGCAAAGTAGAAATTTCATGTCCCACTTTTACAAACTTGGATGTATGTACTAATGATTTATCTGAGCAAGAGGATCAACAAAATGTTGAGTTAACTAGCAACACACCTCATTTGTTAGATGATGTATGTAATAAATCTATTTGGGAAAGGTTATTTAATTTTCATGCAAAACTTCAGCTCAACTGGTGGAACATACACTGAAGTGCCAAAGAAACTGGTATAGGCTTGTGTATTCAAATACAGAGATATGTAAACAGGCAGAATATAGCACTGCAGTCAGCAATGCCTATATAGGACAAGAAGTGCCTGGCACAGTTGTTAGATCAGTTATTGCTGCTACAATGGCAGGGTATCCAGATTTAAGTGAGTTTGAACATGGTGTTATAGTTGGCATATGAGCAATGGGACACAGCATCTCTGAAGTGGGGATTTCCCCATATGGCCATTTCACGAGTGTACCATGAATATCAAGAATCCAGTAAAACATCAAATCTCTGACATCACTGTGTCTGGAAAAAGATCTTGTAAGAATGGGACCAAGAACAACTGAAGAGAATCTTTCAACATAACAGAAGTGCAACCCTTCTTCAAATTGCTGCAGAGTTCAGTGCTAGGCCATCAACAAGTGTCAGCATGAGAACCATTCAATGAAAAATCATCAATATAGGCTTTCAGAGCCAAAGGTCCACTCATGTACACTTGAGCAAATGGCACAAAGCTTTAGACCTCGCCTACACCCGTCAGTACTGACATTGGACAACTGATGACTGGAAACATGTTGCCTGGTTGTATGAGTCTTGTTTCAAATTGTATCAAGTGGATGGACATGTACAGGTATGTAGACAACCTCATGAATCCATGGATCCTGTATGTCAGCAGGGGGCTGTTGAAGCTGGTGGAGGATCTGTAATGGTGCGAGGCGTGTGCAGCTGGAGTGGTATGGGACCCCTGATACATCTAGATAAGACTCTGACAGGTGACACATATGTAAGCATCCTGTCTGATCAACCTGTGCCCATTCATGTCCATTGTGCATTCCAACAGACTTGGGCAATGCCAGTAGGACAGTGTGAAACCCCACATGTCCAGAATTGCTGCAGAGATGTTCCAGGAACACTCTTCTGAGTTTAAACACTTCTGCTGGCCACCAAACTCCATAGACATGAATAATATTGAGTTTATCTGGGATGCCTTGCAGCATGCTGTTTGGAAGTGATCTCCACTGCCTTGTACTCGTATGGATTTATGGACAGTCCTGCAGGATTCATGGTGTCAGTTCCTCTAGCACTACTTCAGACATTAGTTGAATTCATGCAATGTCAGGTTGCACACCTCTACTTGCTTGTGGGGCCCTACATGATATTTGGCAGGTGTGCCTATTCTTTGATTCTTCAGTGCATTACATTTAGTTGATTGTGTCAATAATATAGACATAACTGAAAAGATTTTGGTAAACCATCATCTTATTTTTATGTGATAGTGTATTCTAAAGATAGAGTTTTAACATTAAGTATGGAAATTGCTTATGGAATGGACAGAGTGAGGTTTGACTGTAAATTCAAGTTTAAACAGTATGTTGCATCACTTGATGACTAAGTATTTATAAAAAATTAAAAAGAGATGAGAAGGAAGATTTGAAGTAGAATGTAGTTGACATCCTACCTGTATCAACCAAATTGAGTTACCTGATTTGACTGGTGTATCAAGAAGTGCATCTTGGGATGCATTTTTCAATGCAACTAGCACAAAGTTGTAGTTACACTCCATGTGTCATCAGAGATTCACATTCTTTGTGAATTTTGCAGAGTGATAGGCACAGGGGCCCAAGTTGAGTGTTATATTCCTTCATTTTTCACTTTTTTTCATAATGATCATTCCCTTATTTCCTATCCTGTCTGCTTTGAATCATATATAATTTTCCCATGTGGAAGTTTCATTCTATTTTATTTAAATCATATTTCCTTTTATGTCCCTATCATCTGTGGTGGATTCATGCTATACTTGTAGCTACCTCAATTTCAATGGGGAGATGGCTTTTTTCTTGCAGATTTTACTCAGTGTCTTTGACTACAAATTATCCATTTATTTTGTCTGAATATATGCTATTTGTGATGGATTGGGGTAATGTGTTTTGCTGGTTACATATTTTTAAGAGTGTTCAATGACTGTTCTGGAAATAAAACGTGAGATGATGCATGGCTGCCAGTTATTACTGATTGTCCAAAACTGTTATGGATAACAAAGCTATGGGAAGTTACTAAAAAATTAAGGAAATAGACAGTCTAAAATTTGATGATTTAAAAAATCCGAAAAAGTACTGATTACTTTTCAGTAATTGTATTCTATTAATTCCAGATATTATGATGTACAAGGTTCAGCACATTCAGAATCCCCATCAGAAGTAATCTTGTACTCTGTCAGTGGTTCAGGTATTGGCAATCCTTCCCCATGTAGGACTGGACATATGGCAGATAGAATGTTAAGATAGATCGCTGCCCACTTCTTTTTAGATATTCCCATCTTGATAGGAGGAACCATACATAAGTAGTAGTCACTGACATGGCTAGTTGGCTCATGCCAGATCAAGGGCACTGCAAAGGGCATTGAACGTCCTTTCCCATGCATCCAATTCCTGAGATTGCTGGCACAAGTGTTGCAAATCACATATGAAGCCCAGGGTTCATCCTGATCACATAATATGCACCCAAAATAACAACTGTAAGCTTTTTAATCAATGGAGTTATTTGCTTTTTGTGAATCAAATGTCACTTCTCCACTTACATAGCAAAATGTGTCAGCACACATTCTTATGCATCAAGGGATCATCAATTTAGTACTTAAGGGAAATGTGGAGGATAAAAATCATAGAGGGAGACCAAGAGATGAATACAGTAAGCACATTCAGAAGGATGTAGATTGCAGTAGTTATTCAGAGATGATTAGCAAGGAGAGCTGCATCAAAAACCGGCCGCGGTGGTCTTGCAGTTCTAAGCGCTGCAGTCCAAAACTGCAGGACTACTACGGTCGCAGGTTCGAACCCTGCCTCAGGCATGGACGTGTATGGTGTCCTTAGGTTAGTTAGGTTTAAGTAGTTCTAAGTTCTATGGGACTGATGACCTAAGATGTTAAGTCCCATAGTACTCAGAGCTGCATCAAACCAGTCTCTGGACTGAAGACGACAACAACAACAACAACACAAAATATTATATAACTTTTAGTGTCTAGGTATCTGCTGCAAGGATGATGAAGAGCACACATTATGTACTTATAAAAGAAGATAACCTAATATTGAGGGTACATGACAAAAGTCAAGAAAGGCAAAAATTTCTGAAATGTTCAGAGTGTCTCGTTATTGATACAAGCAGTCAAAATACGTGGATATGATGTTGCATTAAGGTTAAAGTAAATTCAAGCTGCAAACCAATAAAGAAACTGACATCAGATTTATCATTATGCAGAGATGACAATAAAAAAATTATGGAAGAATTCTGTTGTATGTCATACTGAACACATAATTATCACAATTAAGCAAATACAACTTGCATACATGACTATATTCTCAAACAACTGAAACCATACTCTGGTAAAGTGATGTGTAAACTCTCCATACACCCAGCGAGTGAATGATGGTCACAATAGTTGATTCATATACTAATACTAGTCAACAGCCATTTTGCATCTGGGATGTGATACATCAACCAGTATGTATTATGGTGTGTATAATCAAAATATACCTATCAAAATGTTTTAACAATACCATTTTTGAGTTTTTAAAGAGTTTTTAAAATTTTTCATATTCAGTAGTTCACTTTTTGCTGTTCTTCTGTTTTGATGTTTGTTTTTTATTTGCAGAGGAGAGCTAGAAGATCTACAAATTGTCAGTAAATGGTTGGTGTGGTAATCCAGTGGTGTGGAAGAGATCCTCAGTGAGTGTTTCCTATGAAAGATAGTGCAAACTTTTTGTGTTTAAAACTTAACTAAGAAAAATGGCAACTAGTAAATCTCATTGCTGTGTAAACCACCCCAACAACTTTTGCTATGTGTGTGAGAAATTAACTCCAAAGAAAACAAATCACTGATTTAGAAGGCATATAAATTGTATTCTGATTTCCTGTTGGTGATCAAGATAAAAGTTTTGCACCTCACATTGCCTGCATAACCTGTATTACAACCTTAACAGAGTGGTTGAAAAGAAAATGCTAAGCCATGCCATCCACTATTCTGATGGTGTGGTGTGAGCCTAATGACCATTATTCAGACTGTTACTTCTATTTTACAAATGTTTCAGGCCATTCAAGCAAAATTAGACATAAAGTACAGTATCAAAATGTATCTTCAGTGCATTTTCCTGTGCCCCATGATGAGGGGTTGCCTGTTCCTGTCTGTAACTTGAAAGCCCTGGACCCAGACACCATGTCAAGTGAATCAGAAAGTACTGAACCTATAAAAGAGTACTGTCCTCAATATCATGACACTTCACTTCAGCTCTTCAATCAAAAGGAATTGAAAGATTTTTTGTGGTCTAAAACTTTTGAAACAGCAAGCTGAACACTGGTGGGTGGAGACTGCAACAACGAAACCTTCTAGCTGCAAGGACAAAAATTTCCTGTGTCAGATCAAGAGGTGCTTCATTCACTCAAT